>NC_059475.1:33807867-34121249 GCF_018139145.2 Gymnogyps californianus
AGAGACTGTATCTGTTCTGGATCGCAAGCATAAAGGAGGAACTGGCTGCTTCACTCTCGCTGAACAGCTGTCACAAGTGAAAATAAAGCGTCTTGTGGTCTGAGTCAAATGCAAAGTAAATGCCTCTCCACAACCAGGGGAAAAACAAACCAAAGAAGAAAGGGTGATTCTTTAACTGAGGCCTGCAGTGCTGCTTCCAAGCAGAAGAACAGGCTCACACTGGGCTCCACTGCCCTAGAAGGAGTTGTCGGTAGAACTGGGCAACAACACTTGTCCTTACTTACACACAACGGCTGGATTAATTTTGTTTGTTTCCCTCTATCAATGCAATTAAAACAAACCTTCCATAAGTACCTTCCTTATCGCTGAGATGAATGCCACATATAGGCAGGATGGGGAAAGTGGGTTTACTCCACCTTCCATTTTTCACTGGAGGAAACAGTAGGATTAAAGCTATTCAGCTCAATACTGATTCTGAGATTATTCTATTATGTCCAACCAGAGAATTACAAGTACAGACATGGTCTCAAAGACCTTATCATCCTCTACATATAAGGAGGTACCACTTTAAAGACTAAATCCTCATATAACCCAAGTCCGAATTGTTGCAAATATGGTTGAAGGGGATTTAATCATAAAGGAACTTCAGTTTCATTGGTGTCTCATCCTATGAAAATTAGGATAACTAGACCAGTGTCTTGAATCAAATGAAACAGACTTCTTAAAACAACATTTTTAAATGCAAGGAGTCCTTGCAGGCAGAATGTGATTAAATTCTTGATTAAAAAAAATAACCTGTTCCTTGTTGGTATAACTGCACAGAGCAATGAATTCTACCCTTTACACATTCTCATATAGATTTTTGTCTTTCCAGATGAAAGAGTCATTGCCTGGCAGGTTCATCCCCACCACTGGACTCCTTTGCAATCTCTATCAATTTGGTAATTCAAAAATTTTTTCTCATCAAATGCAAAAAAGTGATCGATGCACAATACGACAGTGAAATAACAAAATAGAGAAGCAACCAGTCCCCAAATCTTTCAAATTTTAACATCAAATCATCTTGATAAAAGCCTGATTTATCAAAAAGGAGGAAAAAACTCTCCAAAAGTACAGAGAAAATATTTATAAAGAATTAAACTACTGAGCTCAACAAAAATGGCACACCATGCAATAATAATGAAAGTACTTTCCCTCTTGCTCAGGCTGTGCAGATTTCTGGTTCACTGGCAGAGCTCATAAAGATCACTGCTTTTCACCTGCATTGCATTTAGTCTGTATTTTTGGTGCAGATCTCTAACAATGACACCAGAAGGGAGAGACAAAGAAAAGAAAAGAAAGGAGAAAAGAAAAGAAAGGAGAAAAGAAAAGAAAAATAAGAGAAACCTCAACCCCAATCTATTTTTCCATCTTCACCTACTCAGAAAATACAAGTATAAAAATATCCAATGGTGGAAAAACCCATCACACAGTAAAAAACAACCCACAGGACAAACTCATCTGTGAAGTAACTAACCACAGCGCCCTTCAAACTCCCACGTGCTGACTTCTGCCATTTTCAGCCCTTCTCCACAGCTTTTTCTTTAGGCAAAAGGTGACTCTGATTCTCTTACCCTACAGTGGTGACCGTCTCACTCTCTGCAGTGGTCAGCCAAGGTATGTCCCAAACTCTTCCTGTCATATACTCTACCTTCACAAAACTAACAGAAAATTAGTGAGGATGAAAAAAACCCAAGTCCTTTACATTCAAGCCATGGCCCTAGCAGTAGACAGCTACTTAGACCACCATTTGATATCACCTGTCTGAGACAAAGCACAGACCAAAATGCATATATACATACACCTAAGTAATTACCAAACACAAATTACTGATTTGTATGAACAGACACTTAAGCAAATGTTGCTCCCCGTTCTAACTGTACAGATCTGTTTCAGTTAATGGGTTATGCAGGCATATCAACAGCAAAGTCCAGTTCATCTTAGGAGAAAAAAAATCAAAACTTACTTCCTAGAGCACAGCATTGTCTTCATATAGTCTTTTATTATTTAGGACATATGGCAGGAAAATCAGTTGCTGCTGTAAGAAATCAAGCTTGGTCACAAAACTAGCCATGTAAAAATTCTAACTTTTAAAATGCTTATTTTTCTACTTTTATTAAGAGAGGGAATCTGGCAATTTTACTCCCCAAAACCACCTAGTTCTAAATCTGTGCAAACTCCCCCCTCCCCCGATTATTCCAGCTTACTTCAAATTTTAATTAAAAATGAGTAAAAATATTTTAGCTGGAAGCTGGAATTGTTTAGTAATCAATGACGTGTAATTTAGTTTTCCTTTTTTTTTTTTTTACAGTATAGTCATCAAAATATACTTCGCAAACGAAGCAGTTAAGTTCAAAGCCATACTAATCCCCAGTTAAAAAAAGTTTCAATGGAAATTTTTTTGACCACCCCTAGTTCGCAGCTACGCTACTGCTGCAGCACTGAAGTGCCTACTAGAGATTACACTGAAAAGACTGTTCCGATGCAGTCGTCATCATGAAGAGATCGAAAATTGCCACTTATAGACTCCAGCTGCAAAGTTCTGATGGAGACAGCAGTGAATGTGACAGAAAGGGAATGAGCTCACTTCTCATTTTGGACAACACGGTTTATTTATCTCATATGCCCCAAACAGGTGAGTTTTCACACTTTTTCGTTTATCATTATACTTATGTGTATCTGTGTACACATTCTGGGTGATTTTTACAGTGTTAATCTGATATTAGATCAAGAATAAGGTCCTTTCTGCTGTCTTTTTTCCAGCCATTCATTATTTTTATTGTGACAACTCCTAGAGCTCTCATCTGCAATATGCAAACCACTATATAAACAGGGAACAAAAAGATAGTTCCTGACCTAAAGACCTTCTTTTCATGAGAACTGCAGTTTAAGAGTCTCTTAGCTGCTGCTGATTATTGCCCACTTACAAGGAGTCTTCCCTAAGGGATGAGGGAAAATAAACCAAACAGGCCAGCAAAACTGTATATAAATAAGGACTTCCAGTATTCTCCATGAAACATTAGAAGCTTTTCAAATAAGTAATATTAACCATTATTCTACCCCAAAAACATCAGCTGGGACCTCTATCCAAGGTCAAGACGTAGGAAGGGTCCTCCAGAGAATTGGACAGATGCTGGTTTGTTTTTAATCCCACAACAGCATGCTCACTGTTACCAGCGTGTTTTGCACCAGAGGACCTCTTTCCCTGACGTGGGTGAGTTCATGTCGATTCTGTTTTGAGTTGAGAGAGACAGACAGAGAGAGGAGCATGCACATGCTAGTACTGAGACTCCTGTCTGCTGACCTAAAAAAGGAATTGACATAAGAAATGAGAAAATCCAGCTGGTCTGATTGCTTGCCAGACAATCTACCAGCCATGACCAAAATGGTCAGGTCTCGGGAGATCTGTGGAGGTGGGAAGGCAGCTGGTGGTTTACAGCACCTGAAACAGGGCCCAAATCAGGGAATTGTGGAGTTGAGATCCTTGGGAACAGATACTTTCTTTTTACCGGTGTAAATCTTCTGCCTCTGTGGCCTGACAACATACCACAAAGTGATGAGTTTCCGGCACTATCATTGCTGCATTGCTAGTGCGAATGATCGAATGAGTAGTGCTTTGGTGGGAGGGATGGTGAAGACCAAGTAGAAGACAGTGGTTAAGTCAATTCCTTTCTGTAATCACGGACAAATTCTTTACCCCTCAGCTCACCCTCCTTCCCTTTCTAATGGCGCTTTTTGAGAAATTCCCTCTTTTTCTAAAATCTAGAATTGTACTAATTTACACAACTCTCTTAGTATCCAGAGTTCTTTCCCACGTTGCTCACCACTAAAACTTAAAGCAGCTTCTTCCATCTAACCTCTCCTATGCAGTCACTTCTTCCTGTCTCTCCAAGACTAGAAAATAAAATCCCAAACCATTGACCTAAGGCGGGGGGGGGAAACCCAAACAACCCAGATCTGGAATTTCGCCTGCCTGCACATATAAAGGATGCATAGGTTGAAAAACAAAGCTTGCCCAATCATGGCATCTGGCAATGCTAGGGCCCTGTGAACCAGAAAATGCTTTTAATTATCACCTCACCAATCATGCTACAAGTTATTGCTGTATTTTTTTGGTTAAGTTCCCTCAGGGAATTAAACAGATCATGATATTAATCAGAAGGCATGTAGGAGGGAGGGGGCAGAATGCTAGAATTACACGTGTGTAGGTCCCTTAAGGCTTGAATAAAGAACCGAGATTCAGAATCCCGCTGTCAGAGCAACTGAAGCCTTGCATGCCACAAGCCTCGGCCCTCTGACCTATACAGCTATGGCATTATCGTATCTGATTTTCCCAGGATGGTTAATCTCAGCTGCTAAACTTCATCAGTCTCTGCTAGTGTTTACCCATCATCTGGATTTGCCACTTCCGAACTTTCCAGGCTAGAACTGAATAAGCCAGCTGTCACACTCCTCCTTGACAGGGACAAAAAAAAACCCCCAACATAACAGTCTGAAGTCTGGAAGCCTAAATGGCTGA
The DNA here is from genome assembly GCF_018139145.2 of Gymnogyps californianus. Lineage (NCBI taxonomy): Eukaryota > Metazoa > Chordata > Aves > Accipitriformes > Cathartidae > Gymnogyps > Gymnogyps californianus. Next base: position 33,812,426 of record NC_059475.1, read on the forward strand.
ATCCCAGAAAGGCAGAACAAAAACTAATACATCTGAGGGGAGGAGAGGGAGATGTAGCTCTGAAACTGCAATGAGTTTCAGAATGCAGCTCACAGCAGTATGGTCATGTTAGGATGCTGCGGTCCAAGACACAGACTGTATTCCCATAGTCTACATTTTTTTCCATAAAATATGTTCTGGTAAAGAAATGGTGTCTTGGCAGCTTAGCTCTTGTACCCAGAAAACTGACACAGTGCAGGCAAAAGCAGCAGTACTCCAGGCAAGGTAGGAGCTAGTCTGCAAATGAACCTTAAATTACATTTGAGAGTCAGGGCGTGGAAGGGTGACGGGGGTAGGAGGGAGACAGTCAAGTTTCTGTCGCACATTGAGTTCTCCATCAAAGTGGCCAATAAAAGCACCAATTAGTGCTAACAGACCCAGGGTGTTTCTGACACGGCTGTCCATTTCCCGGGGAGTAGGCTGATGGTGTGCCTACATGGCAGACGGAAAAGGACAGTAGGTGTATGCAAGCTAGTTTCAAATGAGCACTAAGGTCTGCCTTGGTAAATATGTTCTGCTAAGAAGCCACAGGGAGCTTTGTGCTGCTACAGCCAGATCACTGCCAGCACCCGAGTTTGCTCAATTAATACTAGCAGTGACATTCAGCCTATACCGCAGTGGACCTTTCTCAATATACGCAGCATAAAAAGGCCTTGGCAAATAACAGTTTCTGATCACAGCCTAGTTCCATGGATTTGAACTAGACAATTAAGTCATCTGTCCTTTTCACTCCTGAGCACAGGAGTATTTCAGTAGTGGTCCTCTTTCCGGATCATTTTCAAATTTAGTGAGTGACGATTTCTTGATATAGAGGGTTGAAACATGCAATAATTAAGAGTCCAAGTTGGGGCTGTTAACTACAAGGACTATGTTTAATAATCAATGCTAAATTGTACTTCAAGTTGAGATTTTTTTTGTATGCAAACTGAGCAAACTGCTTTACTTTGCATGACGACCATTGTCATTTCTTTGAAAATTTAGCCTTCAGTGTTCTTAACACTGGTCCCATAGATTACAGTTACAACAATTCCCTCTAGGTGTAAATAAAAACAACAATCTTAGAGCTGTAAAGCTTGGATCATGAGCCAGAGTTATCAAAACTGAAATTCCAGGATGAAACAATTCTCTTTCAGCCTACAACATGGAAAGAGAGGTCAGCCAAACATTTGGAGGCTAGAGATGACTGTTTGCAAATTACAGCTGTGCACATCTGGAGTTCAGATTTGGCCAAACTCTTAATACTATCCATCACAAAAACTAAACTGAAAGAATGTTTTGGTTGTATGATTAGGAACATAAAAGTTAGGAAACATTAAACGTAAAAAATGCTATGTGCGACTTTAACTCTGCCTATCAAATGCAGAACAAGGGTCTCAATTATTTCTCACAACATCAGGGTTGACTGTGGCATTTCTCAACTGGTATTTAACCACAAGTCTGCATTTGCCAATATAGGTCTCACTGGCTGCATCTATTTCTCAGCACAGAAGGGCCCACGACACAGCTGAAGGATGCAACCTCTTCACTGAAGAAGTGCCTTTTGGGCTGGCCTGGTGAACCCTACACATACACCTAGCAGACGCACCTGAGTGCTTGGAGTACCTTTAAAATCACAGCCTGGAGTACCTTCACAACATATGTTAATTGGGCACCTTCACATTTTTTTTAATTGCACACCCAATATACCCACGTATATAAAATGTCTTCCCCCTCACTATAAGATGAATGACCAAACATTTTAGTACACGCAGACACCACAGTGGCTCACTGTTCAGAACCGACTCATTTACAAAGCTGAAAATACATATATGTTTATGTACTTAGGCACACACACAGAGGCAGTATATAACATGGAGGATGTTAAAACGACCGAGGATTACAGGGGTCTGGCTTCACTCCCTGACTGACACAGACTTTCCAGGAGGTTCTCAGCAAGTCAGTCCCCCTCTTCACGGCGCAGTCACTCATCCTGGAGCGGAGGAGGTATATGCTTTTTTCTTCATCTCATTCTCAAAAACGAATGACTCACTTTATCTGCAACTAAGCAAATAAATTCAATTTTGGACAACAACCAAGACTGGAAAATTTCATCCTGATAAGCTTTTCTGACTGAAGACAGAGGGTTAGAAGGGAAACAGTTATACAGCCTTAACTATAGGAGGTTCCTTCCGTTCCTGCTATAATGCAAAATATTCCAAGATGTGCCAAGTTTTCACTGTAGTCTGCATCAGGCAGTGACAGGACACAGAAGTGCTCTGTGGAGAGTAATGCATAAATCCGAAATGATCTTTTGACTGCAGTGACTCTTCTCTCCTGAGATGTATTACATTTTTTAAAGTCAGTGAAAAATAAAAAATTGCAAAATATCACTTTTAATCCTTGGACTACAAAATGGTTGAATCCTCTAGAGGCCAGTCGAGGCCAGAAACAACTTTTTTTCCCTTTTTCCCAGATTTGGGGGGCAGGGGGGAGGGCAAGGGGAAAGGGAGAGAGCAAAGAGTGGTTGGTTTCAAATAGCAACATTGTCCAAAAGGGTGAAAGGGAACAGATGGCCATGGAGAATGCAGCCTCAAAGCCCTAAAGAAAAGGGCTATTTTGACAGATCTTGCTGTTTCCTATTCAAGCATGAACACTCTGGCATGGAGAGTTAAGACGATACAAGGAACAACCTCTGTTCCCAGCAACTGACTATGGGCAACTGGCCTCTGAAGCTCTCTGAGAAAAACAACATGAGACAGACAGACAAACAGATATGGCAGCAAGCCCAGATCTCAGCCACCAGGAAAGGGGGGGAAAAAAAAAAGAAAAAAAAAAAAAAAAAACCAACAGAAAGGCTAGAAACAGCTGCCTTTTCCCGGCTCCAGCGCAGAGCATTAGAAAGAGCCTGTCCAGCCTTTCTCATCTTCCTTTTCAGTGAAACTTCTTGAAGGGGTCACCCTCAAGCTGTTGGTCTTTGCCCTGAGGGGAGGTGAAAAAGAGGACAGAGCAGAGCTCGTCTGGCTCAATGAAACCTGCTTCCTTTAATCACAAAGACCTCCCTCCAGCTAACGAAGAGGGACTCTAAAAGTAAAAAAGCATCATTAATGCTGGATTTTTGCATGCAAAAAGGTTGAGAAATTTGAAGTTGTGGCTCCCACAGTACGTGTAATTTGTTTGCATAGTATACAGCAGCGAGCCATTATATCCGAGGGCAGGGAGAATTGTACTCGCTGTGGGAAACACTGCTAATGTGTGTCCTGACTTTTTCTATCATGCCTAATCAAGAGACTGCACCAACAGCTGTTTCATTCACTGACTCTGGGCACGTACTATCAGATAAGGATTTCAGTTTTGAAGGGCAGCTTCACATCGATACCCAAAATTTAGAGACCTAAGCCATTAAGTGTAACCAGACTTCACTGTTTCCAAAGTCTATAGAGCGAGGGATGAATCCGAGTTTCTGAATTTCTTTCTGATTTATGTACCATTTTCATTTTTTAGGGCAGAGCCTGATGTACTGTTTCCCAGCCGACGCTTGCCTATGGGCAGAAGCACTGAGTGATACCTTCCCTTTGCGCTGTAGCATGGACCAGAGCAATGGTAGTTTCATGCAACTGTTGCAGGGAGGAAAAGAGGTGGCAACTGGTATAAACATTAACTATCTTCACAATCCTTCCCTGCGGCAGGGAAGTAGCTATCATCTCAATTTTAATATCCTCCTTTTTAAAAATCATTGAAGGAAAAAGATAATAAAGAATTGTGGGTGCTTACATGCCAGAACTCCAAATGAAGAAATGCAAATGCTACATACTGATCCTATCTGCGCCTTTGTTCCCTCATCTGTGAAACAACATTTGTTAACTTTAGTCAATAAATAGTAAATGTGTAGAAAAACAGACACCAGCAACAAATCACCTCGACATCCTCAGTCTCTAAAGGAATCCAAATTATTATCAAAACCTTGGTTTTCTACAATATGTAAATGGTTTGGGTTTTTTTTTTGTTTTCACAAAGGATAGCAAACGTAGTCATTGCTAGCTGTAATTGTTAATTTGTAACTAAATAGATAGGATCTGACTAGTAGAAGTAGTCAAACAATAAATAAAATACCTTATTTTAGGCTAAATCAGATAAAATCCGTTTCTTTTCTTCTTAACCATGAGCTTCCTGAGACTGAGTAACTGCTCCAGGCTATACTTATTAAGGGAATCTCAGATGTGGATTATTGGCTAAGTATTAATGAGCATTGAACTTGTTGATTCCCCTTTCTTCCCTATGTTTCCTTGAGTAAAGTCAACTTCATTCTGCTTTACTTCTAGCGTACAACTCCTCCTGTTCACTGCCAGTGTAACGAACAGTGCTCACAAACTGATTCTGTCTTTTGCATTGCAGGACAGGTGGTCCCACAGCATATTCCCACACATTCCAAATATTTCAAGTGTTCCACATCTGTTGTCTAAAACATTTTTAGTTCCCTGCAAGAACAGTAGGAGATGAAAACAAAAAGTTATATATAACATAACAACTGACTTTTTATGCCATACGAGCTCTCTGTCATTTCAATGAGATGATAAATTTCAAAAAAGAGCTCAGCCTTCATTCGTTATACTACATAGCTATTAAAAATTCCTGCAGAGAAGATAACGTGAGAATTAACTTATGACAGCTGTAATAGCCCAGATGATAAACCTGAGTGTGGATGTGCCTTTTTTTTTTTTTAACAGTATCTGCTGATCTACAGGAAATTTTTTAAAATTAAAGAATTAAGGTGATTTACACATTTTCTGATCATACAAACCACTCTATCTGCTTAAAAAAAAAATCAAAACATCTCCCATGTACATATAAACAATTTGGGTGGGATTGTTATAAATGCTCTGTGTTGGCCTACAGCAGGTAGGGAAACACTAAGTGCCTTTTTTTTTTTTTCCCGCCCCTTACAAGAATGAACTTGATCAGATGTACTTTAAAAACATATGACTGCACGTAATTCTTCTCACTGACAAAACAGAGCCACTGGTCAAGATTTGAAGCCAGGAAATTAAAAGCACTAATTTCATCTCAACTACTAAGCTACTCTTAGGAGGCAGAAAATGACTGCCTGGGCTGAGGGTTAGCATTTCTGCTCTCACTGAAAAGTGTTGCGAGATGGCAGCAGCTACCAGCAGTTGGGAATCTGGTTTGCATCTCAGTGCAGAAGCTGGCATGTCTCACTTTACTAGCACTGCAGCTCCACTGGGTACTGGCTTGTTACGGACTGTGACAGGAGACTGTCCCCTGCTGCATGACCAATGCCATTTCCAACAACATAATGGCATTCCTTCAAGTACTTCGCCAGCATGACAGCACACTTCAGCTAGGAGAGCTGATGCCTCATCATATGAGATACTAGCAGTACAAACGTGATCTCCATAGCTATGCGATATAAACAAATGCACAGTTCTTTTTTTTGTTGTTGTTGTTTTGTTTATTTTTTAAATGAAAAAGAAACCTTCTGTTCTGAGCTACAGAGAAATGTTATGCAGGATCTCTATGTGACAGACCCAAGACTATGCCTCAGGGAAAATGATGCCACTGTGTGACCATATTCAAACAAAGCACTGCTAAAACATGCAGCAAATGTCTTGGTACTTCCCATGGGGCCAGGACTGAAACTTAGGCATTTAAGCAAACTTGCCTCAATTAATTTTGGAAGACAACTACCTTTGTCCAGCCCTAAAACAATGCTGACTGCAAGGCACAGTATCTCATCAGCGTGTAATGGCAACACAATGCTGGATATGAATGAGGATGTAGATATCTTCACCGAAAACACAATTGGATATATAGTAGAACAGACCCACGAAGAGGAGGATTTTAACTTTCTTTTTAATAGCGCAAAACTCACTCCTCTTACCATAAACTTCAAGAGGCCTCCGACACCCTTGTACTACAGCGAGAATTGGACAGACAAGAGGGAGGAAAGAGGGACGGCCACACTGAAGTGCATCAGTGGGCACCACAGAGGGAGCCTGAGAGATGAGAATTGTGGGAGTTTCACTTGACCTGCAAATCCTACCTTTCTAAAAACAATTCTGAAGCACAGATGTTAGCATGCTTAACTCTGCAAAGCAAGAGGCTGCCAAAGGCTGAAAGATCACTGAAAAGTTAGAATAAAAATTACTTGCAATTATGTACAAAGGTTCATTTTTCATTTTTGTTGTGGAAAGAATTTCACCAGCCAAGAGGATAATTTCAGAAGAAAATTCAGCATGTCCAAAGGAACTCATACAGTGGATTTCAGTGAAATGCCTGCTAACAAGTCCTTGTACTTATGAATACACTTTCTAAACTTTTAAACTATACTGAATTCTTCTAAAGAAAAAAAAAAATCAAGTAAATGTTCATATATTTTCACTGGTACTATAGGAGAGAAAATATCCTTTTGGACCTTGTTCTCTCCAGAATCTGGAAAGGCCTGGCCTATATTCCAGTATGCACATAAAGCATTCATGTGTCAGAGGATGACCTTACACAAACAGAAAAGCTTCAGAGGCATACACTAGCCCCTCAAACTGCTCTATTCTCTCTGCAGTCCATACAAAAAATTAACTTTGGGGATCTCTCTAGACTGTAACTGCTTCAGGCAGTCTAGCGAACACTTGGGCAGAAAGCACTTGTATGCAATTACATGATTACTATAAATGCGGGATATTCTCTAATGAACAGTGCAGTGCTTCACAGGTAAGCTCGAGCCGGCTTCAGAGCAAGGGGAATTCGCCTGGCACCAATAAGTCATTTCTGATACCTGAGAGATCAGCTGGGTTCCCTCACAAAGTTTTGGCGGCATCACCTTCTGGCTAGGGTTTCATTAGCTCTTCCTTGTTCAACCAGTTGTGTTTTCACTTCTATGGCAAACTCTGCTGAAAAGCCCAGTGGTGCAGAGAGTAGCAGCGGTTACTAAGCAGTGGACAGTCTTTCCTCAGCAAACTAGGGTTGATCCTGTTTCTTTGCATGATGCTGCCACAGTGATGTTATTTCATAAGAGATAAAAGAAAATATTAAGTCACTGATGATCCCATAGCAACATCAAGAGTGTTCAACTGGAATCTGAACAGTGGGGAGAGATGGAGAAGGAATAGCGCAGAGTTTGCCTCTCAGATTTGCTCTGCAGTCCTGGCAATCTCCAAACCTTGCCAAAGAAACTATATGAGAAAATATCCAAGCTGTACAAATATACTTCAAAACATCACACACTGTAATTACTCAACCACACCTTGCAATATTTGGTGTTTTTAAAACTTCAATTTCTGGAGTCAAGTGATTATGGAAAAACCCCATGGTTTCCTATGCAGCCTTCTCCTCTCTCCTGCACCCAGCATATACCCACTTCTCTGTCATGACAAGTTTGAGAGTGGCTTGAAAACAGTCATGATTGCATCTCCAAAGTTTAGGAGTCAAGAGGCAAAAAAAGATCTCCAAAATATACATCTTTTAAAACTCAATTTTCTGAGCCTAATGTGGAAGGCCAATCCTAATATTCAAGTCTGGCAATATTGATGCAGTTATAGCAACTTCAGGTACTAGATTTGTCAAACTTATTTTGGTATTTCAATTTAAAATATATGATACGAACATTGCATGAATTATCATTTGACTATAAGTAGTCATCTGAGGTTGCTGTGTATTTTGAATCTGTCTAGCTGCAGCACAACAGATACACAAATTCTCTTTATCTGCAATGAATTCCTGTAAATCCTATGTTTTCTGTATGTTTCAGCTGAGACCAGGTAAGGCCGCACTTAACTCCAGGCAGAGCATTCCATGATTGTGTCTTATTCCCCATGCTAGAAACTTACAGGACTTTTAAAATGTATTCTTGTATTGTAGAAGACAATAAACAGCTGTAAAAATAGCCAAGACATCAATTCTCCAACCTCCTGCAACTCTACAATGAGCTGCCAGCGCTCTTAGAATTTTCATTTCTATATGGTTTCTCAAAACTGAAGGCAGACATCATCTTGGATAGTAACTTATACTAAGTTCTTTCCTCACACTATCTCTGGAAAGACAAATGGCATCTACAAATATTAAGGATCATTTCTCCCATTTTTTTAGCATACAAGCAGATTATTATTCATATAAGATGCTTTGGTCTGGGGTTTACAGTACCTTCAACCAACTTAGTCTGACACTCTGTCCCTTCACCCAGGTCTTTAAGGAAAACGTTAAACAGCATTGGCCCCAGTAGTGACCACTGAGGAAGGCCACCAGCTGCCAGGTGGAATTTGAACAACTGACGGCTAGTCTCTGAGCTCAGAGGTCCTGCTAATTTTCCACTACCTTGTAGTTCGTCCTTCCAGTCTACTTCTCTCTAATTTCACTACAAGGACACTACAGCAGACCATGTCAAAAAGACTTGCCAAATGGAAGATTAAAGCACATCAGCTGCTCTGCCCACATCCACCAGGTCAGTCATCTCATCATAGAAGACAATCAGACTGGTGAGGCCCAATTTGCCTTTGGTAAATCCACGCTGGCTGTTTCCAATCACCTTCATACCTCTGTGTGCCTGGAAACCTTAGACGAGATTACCTGTTCCAGTATTAATCCCAAAAGAATTCTGTGGTTTTGGTGTCTTATCACAGAATGAAAGAAAAAAACCCCCACCTATACTCCAGCTAAACTTAAAAATCTGTTTAAAATGCTGATAGATTTGATAGATGCTTAACTAAATAATGTCAATCCTCTACCTTTCAAGCACAAATTGGCAATGTTTGCAAGTAAAATAGCAAGCTGTAGACATAGGATTTTTTTAAAAAAAGAAACAAGAAGAGAAATCAACAGCTTGTTATGAATAAGTTTACTCCAAAACTGAGAATATCATGAGGGTGTTAAGGATGACTGGGTAGATAAAGATTAGTGGATTCAACTGATTGTCCATACAGTCACAGGAGAAAACCACATGCGTATTCTCCTTCAGCAATCCTATTGATGTATTCATGGATTTGCCATGGGAACTAACTGTATAACCTTACTCATCCTTTTCTCTGTGAATAGTGTACGTTTAAAAAAAAAAATTTTTTGGGGAAGCATAGCAAGATTGAGAATGATGATCAGGTGTGCGAATTTCTGCACTCTCATGTGCCAGAAAATTGGCTCTGCATTGAGACACTAAGTACTTTTTATACACAGGTCCAGATGTTAAGCAGACAGCTCTGATACAGGTTTCCTTCTGCTCATCCTGCCAAGGATTTTGTAGCCTCCGAAGACATTCAGGAGCTGTGATGGGATTGAGTTTCCATGCTTAGGTCAGTTCCTGGCACTGGCAGATGCGACAAATGATGTGACAAACTGCATATAATGTTTTGGTGAGGATTTAGACTTTCAGCTTATACCTAATAATATGGCCTGCAATGCTCAGAATCTCCTACATTCCGCTAGACGCTTCTCCTTTTAAAAAAGAGCATGGAGAGAAGAGTCACAGAAGCCCAACGCTATAGCAATTACGTTGAATTTTCCAACCCCACATAAAAATTGGACAATGTAGACAGTGAGCAAAAAGGATTAAGTCTTCACACCATCACTCAGAATAACAGAGGAGAATGGCTTTTCCTAATAAAAGGATATCACACTCAGTCTAAAATGTTATTTTAAGGACTTACATAATGTCCTCTGGAGTTTCAATGGGCATTCTCATCGCCCACTTCGACAGCGTCCACAAGGCAGCTGCAGGGACCTTTGAGAGATACACTTGACTCCAGAGAGGAAGGGACAGAAGTCAGCAAGTCCTGCCACTAACAGAGCATGTTCCCCAATACGGATGTTATTGCCAGTGCTCCACTAAAGAGAATCCTGGACTTGAAATCCCACCTCCTCAAACATGGTGGTTTGCCCCTCCAGTTCTTTGCAGACGAGAAAGACTTTGCTGAATTAATTATATGACAGAAGCTCAAATGATCACACAATTCTGAGCTGGAGGCACTGACGGCATATTTGTCTACAGTGTTTCTGTCCTAACTCTACCAAGCAAAATTTGTCCCTTCCTTTGTGTTATCCATAGGTTAGGAATGCATTTAGATTTCATTGATGCTTAGCCTCCAAGAGCAGGCTCCACTTATATTACTTCCATTATTTCTGCTGAGCTCAGTTCCCCAAGAGATTGCAATACTTGTCTTTGCCACTTTCTGCCCAGCTGGCAGCAGTTCAGTATAGCTGGGTGTCAAGTCACCAGAGGCACACAGTCCTGCAGCACTTCTCCCCAGCAGCGCAGCCTACTGACAGCTTCCCCACTCGCTGCACTGGCTTTCCAGTGAACATTTACATTCTTTGTCCTTATTTTCAAGTAGGCCTATATCCATAATTCAGTGTGTCTGAAACACCTTCTGAGGTCCAGAACGAAGATACCGGTTAACAGCCCCACTCCAGAGGTAAACTATAGCCTCCTGTACTAAAGTTCATCTGTGCAACTTCACCTTCTTGACTTTGAGACTGCAAAATTAACCCCTGGACTTTACAGTTTCACCACCTTCTAGGCCAAATGAAAAGAACATTGCTTTGGACAGAAATACTTTTTAATGTAGATAGTCAGCAGTGTGTATATTTACATCAAAACCTCACCACAGGTAGACTCCACACTGTACAGACAGTTGTTCTTTTCTGGAAAAAGGGAAGAAACAGTAAGTTGCAAAAGACAAACGCTGTCTAACACACGACTGGAAGTTGGTCTGGTCCTACAACGGTAAGTGTCATACAAAATCTTGAAAAGCTGCAACTTGGGTTGAAAAGTAGCTGTGTTCACGTAAACGAAAGACAGCAAAAAAGATTTGCAGAAAGTACTATGTTACACTGTCCTAACTTGGTAATAAATAGTACTATATGACACATTAAAATAGTACTGTGTGACACATGAAAAAAATAATATACTGGTTTACTCTCTTACTTTCAAGAGGGGAATGGCTACTTGGCTGATGACTATGCCAGTAGCATACTGCAAGGACTGTTCCCTAGGTCATGACATATCTCTATCCTTTCTACACTAGTGTTGCACTGGAACTTCTGAAGATTCAACAACAGAAGTAGAGGTGACTGGCTAAGCTGCACATCCAGTGGTTTGAAGCACATGGCAGTTTTCCAGCATAACATAATTGCCAGAAAGTAAAGCAAGTTTAGTCATTGACCAATGATGTAATTCCAGGCATTCCTACTTTATATATACATTTAACTCATCCTCTCCAAAAAGCAGTGCTGTAACTTCACTGTCTACCTTAGCACCAATGAAGCCGACTGACTTCTGCTCCTGGAAAGCAACATCATGGGCAAGTTCATTCTGCCTGATGTGACAAAAGAGAAATACAATGGGAAGACCATCTATCCCACATAGCAAAAACAGATAACTGCTGCTTTTCCACCTCTTCTGGAGCTACCTATCCTACCTGAGGCATAAACTCTAAGATTTGATTACATTACGCTTGAAACAATTGAAATTTCTTCACACTCAGGTTAGGAGTACATAAAACAAATAACTTGAGCGCTATGATGGAGTACAATCCCTGGGGAATTCCACATATACTTCTGAAGCAGAGCTTGTACCATGGTTCTGAGCCCTTGGCTTTGAAAAGTAAATGAACAAGAACACTGATTAAAAAGTAGAACAACTATGATATTAACTTTGTTACCTACTTTGAAACCAACTTCGAATTTTGCCCTTACATAAGCTCTCAGAAAAGCTCTACACTGGTAGAAAGTTTTTGTAACTCAAAGGCTGACAGGTGGCCTAGGTGAACTAAATGTGAGATTCAGAGCTAACACACAATAGCACAGAGCCATCGCACAGAAGCTTACATCTAATCTCATGCATGAAGTAAAGTGTCAACAAAAAGTTGAAGGCCCGAATAATGTGGAAAGACTAATTTCCCCTGTAAAACAGGGTCTGGGGAAGTGGAAAGATATATTTATTATCTGCACGCTTTCAACCCAGGAGAAAAACACCAAAGCATACGTAGAATTGCTCTTTGAGGATGCTGTGTGAAGAAAGACGACTAACCTGCCACGAAGCCACAGGACACCCAGAAAGCACAGAGTCTAGTAGCAGTGACACTGTGTGGAGTTTCTGAAATAACAACACTGAAGAAAACAAGCATTTTTCCTAAAGGTAATGCCTGTGAATGTTTTATAGATGCTGGATCTCAGGTTAGTGATAGTTTAAGGAGACTGGTTTGATTCATTCAGATATGAAGTGAATGTGCTCTACACATAAACATAAATGAATATGCTCTAGACATATAAATCTACTATAATTCTAAATTAAACAACATCATTTAATTATCATGCTATAAACATGATAAAAAGAAAACCGTTTATAAAGTAGTAGTTAGGAAGATGCCTCCTGGATATTGATCATTACAACATTCTATAATCTCCATTACTGTCAATGGAGGTGCACATGATGAGAATCTTTTTGCACGTTGGTATCTATTTAGACAATCAAAGCCTTCAGTTAGAAATGAGGAATGCCCAGATATCTGGTACCTACTGCAGGCCAATGATTCTTCAAAGTCTTTTATGTTGGTTCTAACGGATGAGCTTCAACTCTCCCAGCCAAAGAAATTACTTAAAGAGATTTATAATTGCTTGAACTAGATAACCAGAATGGACTGTTCTAACATTTCTTTTAAGGAGGAAGACTAGTCCTCAAAACAATTTGTGAAATATAGTAAATGAAAATGAATCATATGAAATTAAATAACTGGTTCTGCAAATGAGTAATAGGATTTCCATAATTTACTTTGGAACAATAAATATGCAGGTTTAAATTTTGACCTTGCTAGTATCATCAACATAGGTAAAATAAAGCTCATAATATGTGGTCAGCTCAAAAATGAGGCCATGTAACTATTTCACCATGCACTTCCCAAGTCACACAGTCAAAAATACCAAGCTACTATGGAAACACACAGCAGAATTTGTTAAGAGCTCAAGAAATTCACCTTTCCAACTTAATTTGAAACAATTTGTTGTTAAAGCAACAGCTCATGCACCAAAAGCCAGAAAACGAAAGCACTCTCTTGTACTTGCTCACTTTACAAAAGTGGGGTATTTGGATTCAAAGCTTTGCTGCTAACGGCAGACTTGTAATACAGCTTTCTAATTTCTACCTCCGGATAGGTACATGTGCCCAGCTGTTCCAGCAAGCAGTAGGATTTGTAGGGAAATCTCTGGTGATAGATTTGGGCCTAGTTGCTTAAACAGTTTTACATCTGTAGTTTCCAGCCATTTCTGGTGAACAGAAGTGTATCAACAGCTTGCAGCCATGGCTAACCTACATTCACACCCACTGAACCAAATGAATAACCTGTATACTGTGCACTCCAACACTGGCTATGCTGATAATATTTCCCAAACAAAGCTAGTAAAAAAAACCCCCAAAACCTGATTTTTAAAATAAATAAATAAATCTCTAAAGATCTAGTGTTTTGTGAAAACACGTACGTGCCAGTAAATCTTCTGACAGACACAGGCCACGCTGATACCTGCCAAGCAGATTTCCTGCAGAACCCTGCTGCTTTCCAGCCCACCCTCTGGCAGCCTGCCCAAAGGACGGCTTTGGACCAAGGACCCAGGACTTCCGAGGGAACAACTTAGGAGACGTAAGAATGGGGGAGGGCATCCACGTTCACATTTTTTCAAACAATATGTTGCAACTCTGAGCAGACATTTACATTTTTGTCTTTCCATTCCAATTAGAAAGATTTTCTGAAAACTCAGGAATTGTTGCACAACAGAAATATAATTTACCAGCCACTCCTCTTACAAAGAACCACAGGCTTAATCCTTTACTGGAAAGTCGATCAACTGCCTCTCAACTGCGCTTCCCTTTTCCCTCCCTTCTCGCCACTATGAAATTTTCATTCTTACCTGGAGTCATGCCGTAACTTTTAGTTTGAGAAACTATCACATAACTGTCTTCCAGGTCATCTGACCAGTCTCCCTCCTCTAGCATCCGATCATTGTTGGCTGGGACAGTGCACAAAGGCCTCTAATACTATCACCAAATGACTTTCAAGAAGGAAGAGGCAATTTGCAAGACCAATTTACATTATCAAAGGTCTGTCACAAGTTGGACAACAGCAGTACTGTATCTCTGACAAACGTATCAACCCTTACCTTTGCTTATGTACAGACACAAGGTACCTCTAGAGTACCTTAGAAAGAACTGGTACTTATTAATATTCCCATGGTACTTGACCCTAAATGTGGACGTATTTTGTACATGCAATATAGGGACAGCTATGGCTCAAACACTTTAGTTGCCATTCAAAGATTACCGTGGGAAAGACAACATAACGCCTAGGAAGAGCTGCCCAAGTTCTGTAGGGATAGTAACAAACTTTACCACATGTAGAACTTTTCCTGGGATCTCACCGGGCAAGGTTAATATAATCCTTATTTTAAAGGCAAGCACTGCCAAAGAAAAATAGATTACTTGACCTATGCTAAAATAAAGGCTGGGCTTGTATGATCAGGTTTTTTAATTTAGCCAAGACATGTTATATCCTATCTCTTGTAAGAAGTGCCACAGGAATTTCAATGAGTTCAAATGGTGAAAATAACAGACTTGTGCTTCATGTGAAAGACAGCATTTCAACAAAACCAGTGCCTCTTTATGTCACTCCCAGTGACTGTCTCAATGCTAACCTAGCAGGAAATAAGATGCTTACTGAACAACCAATGCTATTCTGTGCCCAACAAAAGTTTATCATGCTGGTTTCAGCCCAGTTGTACTTTATTTACAAGATATGGCAAGATTAGAGTCAGATGCACCGTGGTCGTTTGCCAGTTAACACTCACAGCTAGCTATAGCAAGAACACACTCATGAAAAATTGAAATCAGCCATTCTCCATTGGCTTCTCTAGATTTTCTCTTCAGATGTAGTGACTTATTTAAGGAATAACCATTACAACTTCAACGAAATTACAGAAGTTACAGTTTTCAACTGACAGAAATACATTTAACTGTATTAGTATGGTCTCCAAAGGCATTACTGTGGGGTTAAACCTATGATAATACAACATATTTTGCTTTGAGTTTATAAGTGCACAGTCGCTGTTAGACTCTTGTTTACAGAATGGAGACTGGTATGAAAGCCATGGTCAGTGCTCATCTGCATCTCCTACATCCTAGTGTAAAGGCAGGTAGCTGATGCAGCCTTGTATCAGGACACTGCCATTAGTGCAATATACACCAACTTTAGTCTTCCCCTTGACAACATATAGCAGTAGTGCTGAGTTTGGTTAACATAGCTGTATGGTATCTTCTCAGTTCAAACAGAGAGGGAAGCGTAAATGAGGCACTGTAAAGGACTTTGCCAGACCACAAGTGTGTTGTAATATCCAAAGCAAAATACATGTAGTGTATGAATCAATTTGGAATATAATGTTAGAGACTAAGGTATGTATTGGCTGCAAAAGAGCCGAATTGTTCTTATTCTAGCCATTATACTGTCTGATTTTTTCTTCCTCAGAGAAAAAAATCCATGGAAAAAAGAAAGGAAACAAATAGCCGGAGTGTTTCTAGCAGAACCCTAGCGCGCTCAGGCCATCGTTTCATCGTCTACAACTGTGAGCTCACCATCTTCAGGAACAAGCAAGGAGAAATACGAGTTCATTTTCTGCACAGAATTCTGCAGTGAGATATATACAGAAACTTACTCATTCTCTTGTAAAAATGAGTGCTTTCTGGGCCAAACACAGCGACATATCAAACTCAAAACACATCAAACAGTTAGTGTTAATATTTATATCGATGTGGATAATAACTTCAGAATGGAAGAATCCAGTTTGTTTCCATCCTAAATCTGGTGTCAGGTTCAACACCATATACATAAATGAGATACCTCAATGGAAAATATCAACTTTTGTTTGCTCCCACAACACAGCACTGGTATTCACATCAGTGTTCTTGAATCTTAGTAATTATTTCCTAAAAACAATCAGCTAATAACTATGATTCTCTGTAACTGTGTTAATTGCTTTACTGCTTTAAATTTTATGATTTTTTTTCCAAATCAATTTCTTTCACAGCTCCATCTTTAATCTCATCTGTAAGCAGATAAATATTTCAGATTTTATGTATTCTGACTCAAATTTTATTTGAAAACAAGAATAATGAACATAAAGCAAAACCGACCATATCTGCTATAACAGTTCCTGCATAAAGTTCCTTTACACACTCTCTATAACACACAATTAATTTCCTTTGATTGCTGTACTTGAGACTGGAATGCAATGCTTGCTCAGCAGCTCTACAGCTGTACTGTTTAGCAGCTTGGGGTAAGAAGTGAATCAAACTGTATTCAACGACTCATATCTACCCGGCAGAAAAAACAGTATATATGTATGCAGAACAACCCAGTGAACTCTGCCCCAAGGGTGACATGTTACATTGAGTACCTATTCTAAAAATCAGCAAAAAACTTGGTTATAGCAAGACATTTACAACAATATAGTGTGATTATTAGCCACCTGTTAGTCAGTCAGAAGCTTGGAGGGTTTGGGGGGTGGATTAGGTTCGGTTTGGGGTTTTTGGGTGTTTGGGGGGTTTTTTTTTTGTTTTTTTTTTTTTCCCCCTAAGTGTGTAACTACAAGTCAGGCACTTGCGCTACGTTGCTGCTGTTTCTGGATTTATCTTTCAGTTACAGATGCAAAAACATCCTGGAAAACCTAAACCAAAATTCTTTTGAAAAATAGAGAGTTTCATCCAAACAGAATCACAACCAAATAAAGCCATAAAATCAGAGACTGCTCTAAATACACTATAATGAGCCCTCAGACTGAGTTTGCAATGAATTCTAACACACAAATAAATTCTGTGTACCTTTTGGGTTTTCTGGCAAACACATCGCACAGTCTTCGTTATTACCCATATGGGAGTTTTGCCACATTAATGGAATTAACATGCTGCTTTTCTTTTGCTAGCATGAGTTCTTAAATGATTTTAAAGGTTCTTGTATCTCAGTTCTGCTTTCCATGTTAAAGCTGGCGTATCTAGCAGCAGTGGCTCACTGTGGAGGACACGCACCATTTCAGCATTGGCTCGGAAGAATGTGTTGCTTGGGATGCACATGTTCTCCATTTGAGGAAACCACTGAAATAAATACCACTGAAATAAATATTTATCAACTCAGCTATAACTATTTCCCTTTCATACTGGACAGTGCTGGACAACAGACAGGAATGTTAATGACTTGACTATTCATTCTTTTTATATGCCTCATTTAATTGATTAACATCACATCAAATATACATGTGTGGGACTTGTAAGTCCCACCTGCTCCAGTACAGTAGGGAAATCTGTTGCGTGTGTTAATTTTCCCAGCAGAAAACTACATCCCGCTCTCTCTGCAAGGTAAAGAGCTAAGTTTCTTTCAAAAATGACAATTTAGATTTTTCTTTGGTAGCTGGTTCCCAGAGGTAAAGAAACTGCAGTCTCAAGGGATCTGAAGCGTGACTGAATTTTCAGACGCTTGTAGTAGTACCTTCACTTTTCTTCTGCATCTCTCCCACTCCCACCCAAGACAAGACTACTTTTTATTAGCTTCAGTGAGATTCCACACCAAAGTAATGCTTCCCAGCATCTACTGTGCCTGCTGCCTTGTCCAAACTAGCTTCTAATAAATTGACTTCACCACTACCCAACAGCAAAAATTCTCTATTACTTTCTGTGACATAACGTGGTGGATGTTCCCCTTTAAAGATTTTATCAGTGATGTAATTTCCTAGTACAAAACTGCTTCACGCTTTCGGGGTGGGGGGGGAAGGGGGAGATAAATTGTCTGAGATCAGCACCAAATCTTGCGTCATCTCCCAAGGGTGATGAATCATGCACCCTGCTCAGAATAAACACGTCCTCCATGAAGGGGACTGTTGGATGGATTAGATAGAAAACACCCTAACTGCAGGATTTTGTTTGTCTGTAGATGCCAGCCCAACGCATAAAGAGAAAAAAGAAATTAAGTCGCTGCTCTGTGATTAAGTTGCTGTCCCAAGTATATCTCAAGCCCTCTCACTAAAAATAGGTTTGTTTTTTCCCCTTTGTAATCCAGTTTTTAAAGTATTCAGATTACCATTTATCTTTGTGAACATATCTCATTGCTCTCCATGGTATAGCTAATAGCCAGTTACTACCTAGGAATGCGTATTTTGCACAAACATCCACTTACTTTATTTTTGGATGGCTTAAGGAAGAAGATACGCCAATGGCAAGGGAGGGGAGGAGAGAGAAAGAAATTGGCGAGGGGAGCCAAGACTGAAATGGGGTCAGCGGCAGGAAGCGGAGCAGGGTGGGGAGAGCTGAGCTCCGCGACAGGAGGGAACGGCAAACTGGCTGGAGCTGGCAAAGCATCATGAGAAGGAGACAGGACAGCATAAAGCAATGAGCATGCCGCACTCTGGGTCATGTGAGGAAGCCACAGGAGAGACTTTATAGTGCCATTAAAACAGTGTATTTTAAATATTTGAAAATTGGACTGGAATAGAATAATAATACTGCAAAAATGAACTGAGTACTGATCCACAAGGCATCACATCTCTTAACTCTCATCTGCTCAAAGAAAAGTCCAAAGGTCTCTCAGGTGAGACTGCATAATTTATAGACAGCTCTAAGCAACTCTTACGGCTTCCTTCCGGGGAAAAGATGCTAGCATGCCAGCTGAAAAGCACAACAGGTAAAGATCCCTTGAAATTCCATAGAGCAAAGAACAGTTACGTGTTTCTGTACTGCACCTGTACTCCATAAGCTACACTAGTTTTTTAATAAGTTTCTGATAATTTTTTATTACACTGTGTTGATCATGCTCTGTAAAATCCACTGTGGAGGTTTTTATAGTCCTCCTTTACCAGCTCTGAATACTGGAGAAGGATCTTTTTGTGCTTTAACAGGGCTGTGGAGATCAGCTGGAAGCCAACTCAGAATCCAAAGATCAGAATCAGAATTTGGAAACAAAATACAAGTAATCTTTCCCCAATTCTGGCCTGCTAGTTCACAGAAGCACCTCACACCTTCACTATATGGACTTTACCCGTACACCCAAGGACTCAGCCTGGACACCAGAAAAGGCCAACAAATCCAGCACACAGCTCTCCATACATGCCACTAAGCCCTCTAGCACTCAGAAGAAATCTAGATTTTTGTCCCAATGCTCCTGTGAGTAAAATGTTACAGTTGGAGGCTGCCTGAGGTCCGCTTACACCCCAATTTTATTAATCCTCTTCTTACATACTTTTAATAAGCCACAGAACAGTTAAAATGGTGATTTAATTACCTAGCCCTGAGAATTGCCCTTTTACACAAGTTCATGGCCATAAAATGCTGTTCTACCAATGACTCTGTATCACTCAAACAAGCCCATGGAAGAGGTCAGTATCTGCCAAAACCAAGAGGAGATCCATTTAGATTCCTACTTAATGGAGGCAACATTAGAAACTTCAGAAAGTCCAGGCAGGGTCTGACACAACAAATCAGTTACTTTTTACTGATTTACTGAATCTAAAACTCATTATTACTGGGATTTTTTTAGTATTATTTCTCATAAGAGAGTACTATAGTTAAGTACTTTCTGTGTTTTGCAAACATATGGACAGGATGGGCGGACATGCTGATGACTGCTGGAGAAGTAGTCCATGCTCAGCCTGCACAAGACTTGCTGGGTCTTTACATTGAAAGAAAGATGGTATAGCCATAGCAATTTAAAATGCCTATTAGCTGAGCTCTGCAACCCCAGTTATCAATGGATTTAAAAGAATTGGAGTTTATTGTCCTTTTTTTTCCCTTCTCTTTATTTCTGTTAAAGAGGTACGTGCTTCACGTTCACAAGCAGTTTAATTGTGAAATAACTAGATGCTTGCCATGGCAGCATCGCTTAATGAAGCTACTGAATTTCCATGATCTGAAAAAAAGCGCATTTGGCGTTCTGCTGCTCAGGCAAGCAAAAAGGTCAAGTGATATATTCCACGAGACAATACTTGCTGCAAGAAGTTATGCAACAGCATTTGATCAGAAGAAAGGGAGATATTTACAGATATCACAGTGAAACTAGACAAGTTACAATCCAATTACTGTGGCATCTTACTTGCAAGTCCAGGGAAGCTGGAAATATAAATGTTTGGAGAACTCAGAAAAATGTCATTTCTCTTAGAGATACCATCCCTCCTCCAGCTCAAACAGATTCAGCTGTTGCACATCATCTCTCATCCCACATATACCAAAACCGAAGACATACCTTCCTCTATCCATCAATCAGTGTTCTGTACCTGTCCGAAAGTAACTAATGATGGACACTCATTTTTATGAGATGGCAGGAAGACACCCTTTCCTGAAGACTGTCCATTTCTTCCTTTCAAGTGAAGTTAAAGCTTTATTTTTCCCTAAAATTCCCAGTGTCTCACAGACCAAAATGCTGTATCACTGTGGAGTGTCTGCCAGTTGCCAAAGCAATGCATGGGCCAATAAAATCAACTAAACATTGTTCTGAGGGCAATTTAACACTTGCTTGCTCTATCTCATGTATTTGAAAGCTCCAAAAAAGTGGTTCATTCTCATCTGGATAGCGTTAGAAAATGGGTTTGTATAGTGGCCCCTCAGCTGGCCAGCTTATAAATGCCAAGAAATCTCTAATTATCCAGTTACATTGCCTGGAATCATCTGATTGACCACTCAGTTTCTTTGTCTCACATTATTGAGAAAATGGTCTCCTACCTTTGCTCAAAATTGCTCAGCCAGAGGCAGAGTCAGTAAAATGCCCTTTGTAATATAACATTTCCAACAGGTAGAAGAATACTTATTCTATGGTGAAAAACATGCAGTAGAGTATAGCTGAGATCTGAGTCTGTCAATTTTGCATAACCATTTCTTAATGTACTTTGATGTCTTTTCCAGGCTGTGGTATGTTAAACGGATAATCTGTGCAAGCTAAGGAAAGTGAGGCCAGGTCTCAAGGTTAAGCAGAAGGTTCATGCTAGGACCATTACAACATCCAGAGATGCTAGAATGAAACATGAGGCTGCACGATGCTAAGTAGCCGAGAACTACAACAGCCACCCAGACAAGTGAAAAGATGGATTTTCTTTCCCTTGCTGAAGTAATACTGTGTACGAAAGTACCTGGATACAGTAGTGAGGGAGAAAGACACAAAGCCTTAGTGGACCTGGACTACCAAAGCCATTTCCTAAGATAAGCCTGCACTGAGCTTGAAGGGGGCCTCACAGTGAGCCATTTGAATCAACTGTAGCAAGAGGTGGTCCAGGCTAAACAGGGGCTTTGAAAGTGGGCAGAGAGTAGGAAAAACTTCATGACCAGTATCAACCTACATTCTTACTCTGAGCCTACCAAGAGAGGGGAGAACCAGTTTCCCACCTTGGAGCACAAACTCACTGCTGCACAGAAGGCAGCTAAAAATTTCATATTTCACATAGGAAGGAAAGTTCTCCAGACTTAGAGGGTGGCTCAAGGAGTGGGATTTCAAAGGATCAGGCAGAAGACTGGTAAAAATGGTATCCCAGACTAGGAGGACCACTGCTCTGAACTCCTGCACCTTAAAATTTCATCATACTGTTTATTCCCTTTCCTTTTCTGCTCATTATAGCAGGGCAATGGAGAAGAAAAAGTTTTCAAATTGCACCTCTGCTTGCAAATTCTGTGACAGGACAGTCGGTTGCTTTGCCAGGGTGGTTGTTCTCACAGAGCTCTCCTGACATGCTCAGTCAGCAACCATGCCCAAGTACAGCAACAGGCAGAGTCTGTGTTTGGCAGAGGGGAGCTAAAGATAGTTGCCCCCCTCCTCTCCTTGCTTTCCGAGTTTGGTCCTTCTGCCGACCAACGTTGACCAGATGGACCCTAGATTTTAATAGCTATGTGAAAAGGAGAAGGGATGTCTCCTGATGTGCTTGTGCTGAACAGAAAACGCACCTCAAGCTGGAACATGCCAAGAGTTGCCCATTTGAAAAACAAAACAAAAAACCTGGATGCTTTACATCAATGGAAGCTGCAGAGTGGTTCACACTGGAACTGTGCACACGCACACACACACACACACACACCAGGCTTCACAGTGCAAGTGAAGGGGCTTATTAGAGATGAAAGAAGGCCTCACATTGCCCCTTGTAAGGGACCATTGTCTCCCTTTCTGCTACAGTGGTCTGTGAAGCTGTGGGAAACAAATGACCTCCGAGCCACAGCACTGTGTGCAACTGCAAAAGAAAAGGGAGGGGGAGGGGGGAAGCGGTTTTGTGGGAGGGCCAGCGTCCTCGCTGTCCCGTCTTCCAACAACATCCCCACCATGCCATCCCTGTGCACAGCACGGAGGTGTTTCTTGTGCCTCCAGCTCCTGCTACAGCCCAGTCAGCAACAAAACTGGAATTGTCAGTGGAGAGAGAAAGACACCCTTCCCCACCAGGACAAGGGGTTCCCCACCTGGCTGCCCGGCTGCTTACTCGAGCTTAATGGTTGAAGGTATGCTCCAGACCTCCTGCTTTTGATTTGTACTTTTTCAAACCATTAATAAGGAACAAAAAATCCTGCTTCACTTGGAGGAAGGGTAGATGGGAATCAAAAAACAGAGAACCAACAAGAAGTAAATGAAGCACTGAGGAAAAGGGAGAGAAAGAAGGATGGGTGTAGCACACAAAGGAAAACGTTACCTATAGCTGATGCCTATCCCATGTCCATTACTGAGTTTCTGGTTATGAGAGATGCTGGGAGGAGCAAAGGTGAGTTAAACAGTACCCAAGCACATGCACTCCCCAAAGCCTGCTGAGCTACTTTGAATACAAAACACCCTCATTTTTTTTTTCTGGTCTTTTCTTCTTTTTTGCTTGCTCCTCATAACCTTCCTTCCAGTCATTTGATCAATCTTTAGTCTTTTTCACCTAAAGAGAAGACTGTCCTCTATTATATTCAACACTGCTCTGGAGAGCAAGACTGGTACTTGTGACCTCCAGGCTAAATTACTGATTCTACTAAGAAGTGAAGTCTAGCATTCTTGTGAAGTTCATTGGTTCAGGAATATAAATTTCTCTTAACTCATTAACACAAAACTGTGTTTTCCACTCAGCATCTGGTTCAAGATTTCTGCCTTGATATTTGGAGATCAGTCAACACTATGTGAGTAATCATCTCTCTGCAGTGCCTACAGTCAGACCAGGCTGCCAGAGCTAAAGAGGATGCTCCTGGCTGCACCAGGAAGGGAACTCTCTCCTAGACCAAAAGAGAATAGCATGGGTATAACTACATTCAAAACTATAGGCAACATTCAACTTAGCTTTCCCTGAATTTCTTCAAAATGTCTAACCATGACACCAGAAATTTCATGCAGTAAACAACCTTTGAACTATCTATCTTCTTTACAGGCTGAAAAAGAAGAGAGTACTATCACTATCATTATTTCTGTATTTATATATTTAGGAGATGCTCAGACACTTTGGTAGTGCATGGAGATAATTGCATATGCAAAGTAAGGGTTTTTTCCCCTTAGACAACTCTAAAATACACAATATTTTTAATTTAAAAGTATATAGCTGTGTTACTAACAGCAACACTAACTGTAACACAAAAACTTTCAAAAGTTAACATACCTTTCCATGATAAATTCTTTTTGGTTATTTTGTTTAATATATCTCAAGCTGGAGCCAGGCTTTTAAGCCCCGCACTACACTCTGACTTGCAAACACATTCAGGAAATACCCAGAGCTAAACAAAAAACTGTTCTCAATTATTTTAAGTTCACAAAAACAGCTCAGTATAAGGTTCTGAATCCCTTTTTAGTTAATAGAAATACCCCTACAGCTGGAACCCAGACTACAGCTCTAGTCACCATCTTTCCAATGTCAACAAAATTTTCCGCTTCTGTCACAAGATTTTGACAGTTCTTGCAACATCAATGAATCAAGTCTTGTGGTCTCTCTAGAAAAGCTGCATTATCCCCAGTGCACATAAAAGGGGAATCAGCAGAAAGACAGCTTTGGGGTAGTTATAGCCCACAGGTTACACTGCAAAGTGAAAAATGGAGATGGGGAGAGAAGCACTGCCCTTATAGCTGGTCAAGGGCTAAATACATTCAAGTCAACAAAACTTGGATTAAAAGTAGTAAAATGCTTCCCAGGACACAGAGTCAAGTAGCAAGGAAGGTGAAAAGCTGGAAGAGCCCTCAACAGCCCTAACTCTCACAATCCATCAGTGGAGAGCAGAATCCACAATGCAGCACAGATTTGTACTGACATTTGTTATTCCCCAGAACAGGATTATGTACTGTCCAATGTAATTGTGTAAAAAAACCCTTCCAACTTTGCTTAAGTGCTTCAGGAAGTTGATGGTAAAGCCATGTACAGAAGCCAGGTCTCCAGATGCCTAGTCCTGTAATTTCAGAATACTTCTGAAAAGACTTGTGTGCATATTTAAGCAGTATCTATATACAATAAATGTGTAAGAGTCACTACATACATGGACTGTATCTGAAAGCTTAGGAACCCAACCACAGTAAACAGGTCTGAGTTAGCATCTGAGAAATGGGAAGTTAAACTTCTATAATGAAAAGCAGTATGTAAAGCCAAGTTTTATGTTCCCTGTACTTGGCAAACAATAATTATACAACTGGTTTTCACTGTCCGTTCAGAGTGAAATGAAAAACAAACCACATGAACAGAAGGTGGTAAATTAGTAAACAGGATTATTCACAACCTTTTGGTTTGAGTAGTCTCAGGTAGGAAATTGTCTGATGTTTTCTATATCTCTTGCTGACGGTCCTTTCAATAAGCATCTACACATGACAAAGTTAATTAAAATGATTTTCACAACCTATGAAACAATATTTGCTAAGGACAGTAGCTACGCAGTGATATGGGAAAGGCAGTCCATAACCTTCAGAATACTTAGTTGCAAAGAACAATAAAATAGATTAAATATAAACAGTGAAACCCAGGAGATCACATCCCTGAGCACAGTTATACACTGCTTGTGTACTCTGTGGATAGAAAAGTATGATCATAAAAATCAACAAAACCAGTCTGAGGAGAATCACTTCAGTGCAGTAAGGCCAGCATAGGGTCCCCAACACCACGCCTTCTCTCCTTCCCCGGACAAATGCAAACAAGGTCACTGAGAAATGGAAAATAGGCAGTGTTGACTGATCCTGTAAGGTTCTTCTTTTTGGTTGTATGTTCAAGTCCCTGTAAATATTACTACCTGAAGCAAGCTAAGTTGCTTTTGTTCTCTAAGACTAGAGGATCAACCTGCATCAAAAATAATCAGGGCAGAGTGAAGGTGAGCTAAATACACACATATTTTATTCTGCATTTATTAATATCCATCTCAATTATTTTCCCAAAGAAAATATTCCCAGATAGCTAGTGAGTTGTTTAAAACTCTGTCCTGCAGCAGAAGTACCAATCTGGCTCTCATTTTTGTGTGGTTTCAGAAAGCAGCTGTTTGTGTTTACAGTCACCAGCAAACAATTCAGCTTTTTAATCAAACAAGAGCTGCTTGGGTGCCTTTGCCCATGGCTATGGGAATCAAATCACCCTGGAAAACAGACGTTTTACAACAATACTAAGAGGCCCTCAGCGGATGCAGGGGATTAGAGAGGCATGCTTTTTGAGAAACCAGGTTTATAGTCTGTAGTGCTCTCCATCCTGGGTCAATATACCAGGCTCAGTAGCAAACTTCAAACTCTCAAAATGGCCTGGGTCAGCTTGCTTTCTTCTTCTCTCTCCAAATCCTGTTCTTTCTGCCTCATGTGCCTATGTCCTCTTTTTTCCCCACTGCATATGCAAAAGCACAATAAAATGTTAGTTCAGATCTACTATAAAACAAAGTTAGGCAATCCAAGAGAGGATGACAATTCTTTCCTAGCAATAGACTACCTTACTTATGAATAGAGGAACAATTTTCCAGTATGAAGACTTGTGTGATAGCACTTGCTTAGAGGTCAAACGGATTCTGTGAGCTCCTCTCCATATTTCACTTTAGCTTTGTAGAGACCTTTCCCTACTGCTGGCCCACTTGGAGCTGTTGCTGACAATTACAAGGTGTCTAAGGTATAATAATACGTGCAAATGTTAGTTTGTCACCAGAACAAGACCAGTTGCTCATTTCTCTAAGTGAATTAAACACTGAAATATCAATGGTGTGCCTCATAAGGAGTCAAACTGAAACGTATACTGGCCAAGATTTCTGTGTTCTTGCACTGGTATGTGGATCAGGTAGCAAAGGAGGAGCAGGTGAGCTTAAACGCTGCAGCTCTAGACTTGAAAAGGCACAAAAGTGTATCTCAATGAGAAGTAACTGCCTAGTCCCTTCTCCTCCTGATCATAGCCTAGTAATGACAGTATACTTACCTGTTGTATTTTGAAACATGGACCTCTGAGCCATTCCTTTGGCTTCTTTCCTTTTTGGAAAGAAACATTTACAATACACTTTGCAATCTTTGCTATTCCTGTCTGTGGTGGTTTGACTGTGGCTGGATGCCAGGTGCCCACCAAAGCTGCTCTATCACTCCCCCTCCTCAGCTGGACACGGGAGAGAAAATAAAACGAAAGGCTCGCGGGTCGAGATAAGGACAGGGAGATCACTCACCAATTACCGTCACGGGCAAACCAGACTTGACTTGGGGAAAAATTAGTTTAATTTATTACTAGTCAAATTAGAGCAGGATAATGAGAAATAAAACCAAATCTTAAAACACCTTCCCCCCACCCCTCCCTTCTTCCCAGGTTTAACTTTACTCCTTATTTTCTCTGCCTCCTCCCCCCCGAGCGGTGCAGGGGGATGGGGAATGGGGGTTTGGGTCAGTTCATCACACGTTGTTTCTGCCGCTCCTTCCTCCTCAGGGGGAGGACTCCTCACACTCTTCCCCTGCTCCAGCGTGGGGTCCCTCCCACGGGAGACAGTCCTTCACTAACTTCTCCAACGTGAGTCCTTCCCACGGGCTGCAGTTCTTCATGAACTGCTCCAGCATGGGTCCCTTCCACGGGGTGCAGTCCTTCAGGAACAGACTGCTCCAGCGTGGGTCCCCCGCAGGGTCACAAGTCCTGCCAGCAAACCTGCTTCAGCGTGGGCTCCTCTCTCCACGGGGCCACGGGTCCGCAGGTCCTGCCAGGAGCCTGCTCCAGGGCGGGCTTCCCACAGGGTCACAGCCTCCTTCGGGCATCCACCTGCTCCAGCGTGGGGTCCTCCATGGGCTGCAGGTGGATATCTGCTCCACCGTGGACCTCCATGGGCTGCAGGAGGACAGCCTGCCGTCTCGCCACGGGCTGCAGGGGAATCTCTGCTCAGGCGCCTGGAGCGCCTCCTCCCCCTCCTTCTTCACTGACCTTGGTGTCTGCAGAGTTGTTTCTCTCACATCTTCTCACTCCTCTCTCTCTGGCTGCAACTGCTACTCCCCTGTAACTTCTTCTCCCTTTCTTAAATATGTTATCACAGAGGCGCTACCACTGTTGCTGATGGGCTCGGCCTTGGCTAGCGGCGGGTCCATCTTGGAACCCGCTGGCATTGACTTTTTCGGACACAGGGGAAGCTTCTAGCAGCTTCTCACAGAAGCCACCCCTGTAGCCCCCCCCCCCCGCTACCAAAACCTTGCCATGCAAACCCAATACACTGTCCACAAAGCTTCCATAAGAAATGGCTACGTGAGCTATGAAAACAGGAATCTACCAGGATGTTTTTTCTCTTCTAGACAATAAACACAGAGCTTAAAAGAGCTAACACACTAGAAAAATCCACTAGAAGTGACGCAGCAGCAGACATGGGAGGCTTTGACTTGAAAGGAGCACAGTCTCTTTTCTTGCAGCCAGGTAACATGAGCCAGTTTAGTTAATGGTGTCTTCCTCGTTCCACCAGGAATCCCAGGACAAATTTGAAGACTTACGTTTTCAGAAAGATTTGGATAGTGTCACAGATGCTTCACTGATGTAACAAAAAGCTGATGAAGGCCACAAAGGGAATGTAAACACTTACTTGAGCTGGTCTACAGACTGATGGAGGACATCAATCCAGCGAATAAAAAAAAAAAAAAAAATTGTATCACCATCAGCAGCTGGGTGCCAGACTCAAAGATTCACTACGATTGTCCCACTAAAAGGAACACAGATTCTCCATGTTCTGTCATTGCGAGTGGTACTGCAGACATTAAGAACCACTAAAAATTTGTTTTCCCACAGGGTTACTTCAAGTAGATCACTGCTAAAAGACTCAGTGAGTGGCAACCTGGAGATACTGTGTTTTGATTTTATATGGTATCTGCTTCCTCTGGGATTCCCTAGCCAAGGTAGCACATAATCCTCTCCAATAAAGCAACACTGTTCAGGCAATTCCCAAGCCAGCAGCTAAAGGAAAAAATAATAACCCTTAGCAAAGAATACACAAACAACTATCTACAATCTAAAAGAAAATCCACTTAGATACAAACTAAACAGGAAACTGAAGTGTCTTGAGTTTAAATGAGGGGAAGCTGCAGATGAGTTCTGGCTCTCTAGAGAATAAAAGCATTTCAGCCTTATGGTCACTGGCAGCGAAGATCTTTTTTATTCTGTGTCCTCAAAACCTGAAGTCTGTGATCCCTAACCAGTGAGCATGAGGGAAGATTAATTCCCTTTAAATTAACTTCTCGAGTCTTTTACCTTGAACACAAGTTCAAAATTGCACACAGCATCCTTACACAAAAAGCAGTCCCTGTGTTTCATAATCTAGGTTATCCTTCCTCGGCAAATGCAGTTTATTACACGGAGGAATGCCAAAAGTTAAGTGTGTAAGTTTATACAGACATACCACACTATTTGTATTGGATTGATTAAAAAAACAGCAAACGAAAACAATGACTCTAGAGAAAAGAATCTAAGAACAGAGCGTTCTTTATGTATTTGTAATCTTGGTTCCTAAAAAGACACACTTTCAGGAGCTGAATATGTAATTATTTTCAAAACTTATAAATGACCAGTAATGAGTAAGGCAATTGGAATAAATGTTCCTCTCCAGCTGAACTTTATGTACAATTTCTGTTTAATTTTAAATCCCTGCCTTCCATGAGTGTTTCATATTTCTTTTACAGGAAAACATCACAGTTTATACTGATTTCTACATTTCGTGTAATCCAACTCAAAAAGGTTTAATATATAATTTCCATATAATTAAAAGAACCCCATTTCTGTTGAAATGAATGTTGCAATTGTTATTGATGTAGTATGAGGAATGCATGACAATTCCTCCTGACCGGGCTCCAGCAGATTCAACACTAAACTTAACTGTCAAAATTGCCTTTACCTTCAAAAAAGGAAGAAATTCAAACAATACGAGGTAAATTTAATCATGCTGTGATTATAAAAGTAAAAGAAATTAACCAAAAGAAAATTGATTAATAAAACAACACAGAAGCAAATAGTTTCCCATTTGATTGTTAGTTATCCTTTCAAAATGACTAAGATGCAAATTCTTCTATAATTTTGCTCAAAGTGTTGTTAAACTAACATGTACAAACAAGAAACACAAACGTAGCATAGCTGAGATAAACAACAAGTCAGCCCTCCTCTGAATGTTATTGAAAGGATATGCTCAAAATCAGAAGGATTAAAGCACAGAACAAATATGAAGTACAGGTCTTGGGAGAATTTACAGATATTTTAACAAAAAGCATCCACCTCATGACATGAAGGCCTAGATAATATCTGCACAGTGCATAGTGTTTTCTCCCATTGAGCAGCTGAGGAAACTGAGACTCATGATTATAGTTCCCAACTAGTTTTCTCCTTGTTCTGATGGAGACATACGTGACTCCACTCACTTCTTTATCTTGTCAAATGCTTGTGGCTGACAGCTAGAGAAGTACCTGAATTTATGCTTTCTGGTCCTCTTCATACACTTGCTCACTGTGAAACCGTGCAGCTGCCTCACTGGACCCACGCTGACTTTCTGAGCAGCTCCCTATTTCTGTTGCGGACATTCAGGTGAAGGTTAGGACACAGTTCTCTGAGGTGAAAAAGCACCCCACAGCAAACACCACAGCCAACATGTACTACAAATAGCATTTAGTGAAGAATCAACAGCCCTACCTGGCAGACAAAAATCAGTTCTCCATTATCAGTGGTAATCACTGGCTTAGCACTGATTGGAAATCGGTAGATTTCTTTTTCCCCATCACTCTGACAAAAAAACTTGTTATGCACATGAAACTACTACTTCCTTCTTCCTCCCTACTGTATTTCACATACAGGATATTTCTGGAATCACAAAAACAAAGACCAGATTTTACGTGCTTTACTCAGAGGTAATCTCCGTGAATGAGTCAAGCAACTTCTGACCTCTATTTGGATAAGCTAGAATCGGAGCACCTTAAAAACAATGCAAGCTTCTAAAGCTTCCATAATTAATAACCGCTGTGAAGGCTATTTCATTTCTTCTAGTCCTGGTTATTCATAATGAGCCAAAACTTCCAAGGCCTTTTAAGACAGTCAGAAATCCAGTGATGCAAAACCGTTGCTTTAAGAAGATTAGGGTATGAGTGTGACAGGGAAATTTTAAGCAATACAGATTTTATACTGTCTGTGAATTATAACTTTGTTCTGTTCTTTTTCACCTTTATGCATCTGCACCATTGAAGTCATCTGGGACATACCAAAGGAGTGATTTGTTTTTCCATCTCCCAGTCAAAGAAAGCAAAAAGAAACACTGAAGACTTTCTCCAGAAAACAAGTTCTTACGATGTTTGCAGCTTAATATTTTAGATACAAGATTAAGACAAGCTTCCACTTACGAAAGCATTCATCTGCAACAAATCTATAAATCTTCTGAATGTATCCTGTAATTATCAATGTCAGATAATTGGTATCTAAACTTACTTGTCTTGATAAGAATAAAGGTACAACTGGCTAGGATTACACACTCACAGACAGGAACGAGTGTCTTTCAAGTAAGCTACCACCAGTCCCTGTGTCTTGGATCCCAGCATAAGCATGGTCAATCAAGCTTACCACTACAATAGAAGCTGTTGGTCAGAGAGTGAATGAGGAGCAGGTAAAGAAGAATGGGTTGATTCTTGGCTCCCAGCCATACCATTCATTAAGCTATTGTCTGAAGCAATAGTAATTCATAGCTAAAATAAGCCAGTGTTACACTGTTACATGATCGTTCTCTTGCCAAAGCATAGAAGAAGAAAGAAAAACTTCAGCTTAGCGATGTGCCTCCAAATTTCAGTGCTATCTGTGGCTACTCCTCAAGCACAGCTTACAACTTGTCCCCTGCTTAGGGCTGTTCTTGAACTTATAATTACGCAAAATAAGATGATGCTAGGTCTAGAATTACAAAAAATACAATCCACGTTTTCTCAAAGGCTGTCCAGCAAGAGCTCCTAACCTAGAAACCTAAAATTACATTGGCTATCATCAGACTTAACCTTTAAAAACTCAGCCTTCCTAAAGTGAAGTCAGATGCACGTCTGTGATTATCAGCACAACCCTGACGCTGGCTACACTATAAAATGATCCCAGTGCTGGCTACAGCGTGAAACTCCCCATAGTTCCTTATTCTGGTACTATCAGCATGCAATTTGTTGGACAGATTCTATAATCCACAGATGAAGGTACTTGTAGGTTTTGAGTTTATCCAGCATTAACAGCCCCTAATAGCCTAGTTCAGTGCAGACATAACAAATGGAAATGGCTTTAAATTATCCTTCCCCTGAGACATAATTTCATAAGAGAACAAACTCTATATGCACAAAGAGAGATTTCCAATGTAAACATGTGGTGGAAGCTAAAAGCTGCAGTCAGATTTAGGGCAAAGCAAGGGATACCATTTCAAAGGCACCGATTTCTTTTCAGTTCACAATATATATATTCTTTTCTGCTGACTTTTCTGCCCTTTGTGCTCAAAAGACCATGTATATTAAAGAAGTCACTTTTTAACTTTTTGAGACCTTAACGGGCTTTGTCTCATTTTTCCCCTCAAACAACAACTCTGGCTGGGATGCAGAACCTACAGTCATTATGATGGGTTAATTGTAAGCAGCACACCAGAGTCATTAGCAGCATCTGACTGTCAGCATTTTAAATTATCCTTTACGTTTTCAGAAGATGGACTCTAGAATTTTGACTAACTTATTAGCTAATTTGAAATTCTTAAACTGCAAGGAAAAAAGAAAAACATAATGTGTAATAACTTCAGTATGGAGGATTCTTTGGTTTTTCTTTATCAGGATTAATGTAATATCAGGCGTGATTTTGTATCTGATGAGATGCCATGCAGAGTCAGAGAGAAAAGTCTTTTACAGAGAGAAATCCAATACCAGTGCTAGCAAAACCTGTATTTATGAACCCTAATATTTTTACCCTCTGACTTCTTAGTACTCTGACAAATATACTTACAAAGACATTATAACACAACCATTATTATTTGGAGGTTTGACCTCATCACCTCTCATAAAAACACAATATCAGATCTAAGTTCAACAGAAAACTTCTAGCCATTTTGCACAACACAATACTGACTTATTTCAAAACTGAAGTTTAGATCCCTAAAGGTTAGTTGCTTTTGTTGGTTTGTCTTTTCAGCAGAGACACTGTTTTTAAACATTGTTAATATTCAATGCTGAATCAGTGCCCTAAAAGAATAGATGAATTATCTATTTGAAGATGATACGGTGTTTTTTGTGATTGGACACATTGAGTCTCTTACACCAGTAGAGAACAAAAATGTTCTCCATCATCTGAGGCTACGGTTTCAGACCATTGTGTTTAAATAGAAACAATCTGTATTTAAATACTCTATGTAATGAACAAATTTAAGGATACAAAATTAAACGAAAAGCAGAAAAAAAAGATGAAAATGGCAAATTCGGGAAGAAAAGAGGGATGCTTATACAAGCTAACATTTGTATGCAAATATTATGCACCGTAACGTGGCAGAAGGGCTATCATTGCCAACATTTATAATCCAACAAAGCAAAACAATAGCCTGCATGTACAAAGGATTAATTCTGTTACAGCGATAAATGTTTGTATGGGATGCAGCTTTATATCTCGTACTCTAAAAGTTGTGTGCTGATATTATACTAGCTTTGTCACTAGTCCTGATACTATACGGGCTAGTAAAAACAGGCCTAATCACATTAGAAAGTTCCTTTAGGAGGGTTATTTTGATTGGTCTATCCTCTAATATTATTTCTCTTTTAAAGGTTCCTCCCCAGGCCTCATACAATAAGGGAAATCATCCATTGCTCTCATATTCTTTAGGATATACAAGTCACTCCTTCAGCAACATTTACCACATATAATTTACCAGCAACTCCAACCCCGATCTGTTACTGTGTTGTGTTTTAGAAGGATGCTGTTTCTGACATTTAATCCATAAAAAGAAATTTCAAAGTCATCACACTTTTTGAGACACCATGACACAGGACTCATTGGCCTGGGAAGTTTTTTTTACTATCTCATTAAAAGCTTTAGGGACTGCAAATATCACAAAAGGCAAGATGTGAACTGGCTGACATGTTCAGCTAAAGAACAATTGACAACGCCTGAAATTTCCATATTGCCAACACTTACATATGCAAAAGTTTGTACCCATATTCTCTCAGAACTATGATTAGTGTCTCCATCTTCGAATTCTACCCTGGGCAAATGCACCTAAAGCTACTGGTACCCAGCTTTTGGCTTTAAAGACCAGTTTGTTTGGGGGTTTGGGGTTTTTTAATCAATTCTTTAATGAACAGTTGACCAAAGACTAGTCTGCAATTTCCCTAAGTAAAGTATTTCACTATTAGATGAAAAAAGATCTGGTAATTGTAAGAACTCCAAAGAAAAACATAAAGGGAATGACCATTCATCCAAGTTGCCCTGACAGATCAATTGTAAAAGACTTCTGAGTATGTGGTTATCAATAAATCCATCTACATGTATACATATATGCACAGACACATAGATTTCTCTTTCTTCTATTACATACTGAATCGTCTTTGTGTTTATTTAGGAGAGATAGGTGGAATGTGAAAGCTACAGCTGTTTCAGACATTCATCTCCTGGAGAATATGTATTCTGAAAGGAAACTGCACATTAGAATTTGATACTCCTGTCTTTTGAAGAAACCTAACTTAAGCAACTATGGAAATGGGATTTAAAATGTTTTTAGATCAGCCGCAGCAGCTAAGTAAAAGGGCTTTACAAATGTAAGCTGAGAGCTTGCTTTAATTTTATGAAATTACTTCCTTGATTTTTTTTTTTCATTCTTCAACAGCCTAGGACACAAAAAATTTGTATTTGGAGAAACTACCTATACTAAGCATGTTCTCTGACAGTATATGTATATAGCATTCTGTGTGGTGCATGGCTTTGTCCTCTGCAACTTCACCGGCTTGACTTCCTGACAAGATCCCTTAGGACAAGGATGATGATGTGTTTCTATATGGAATTGTTTACAGCACGATCAGGTATAAACGATGATGAAATAATGATAGAACTGGACAGCACTTGCATTGAACACAGTCTGTAACACAGTCAAGCTAGCAACTGAACATTTGAAACTATCCTCCCAGACATGGAAGAGACCATCGCATGCACTGGGAAATAAATCCACTTTCTGCAATTTCAGTAATAAAAGATTATGAAGATGAGCAGGGAGAGCAGCAACCAAAGAGAACAGAAAGATCCATTATCCTTTAAGTTGGAACTCAGTCAAAAGGAAGTTGAAACCACCACTTCACCATGAGATACTCAGGAAAGACAGTTATTTCTGGAGGAACTGAAGTTACAAAAGAGAGTTTTGACAGATAACAGGAAGCCAAATCCAAAAATGAGATGTTAATTCACAGTAAGACACAAGTGACAGCCACTGTTTGCTGACTCTCCCGCCTTCTTGCCAGATGTAGCAAGAACATGCCATTTGCAAGACAGATAACTTCTTCCTTCTGAAGGAACAAAAATCATAGAGAAAGGTCACTTTTAACCTGAATCCCATTTCAAAACATAGCAGGGCTTGGGCACGTTGGGAAAGAAGTGTTGAGAAAGAAGTACCCGGTTCCTCTTGAGTTGACAGAGGAGGATCCCTTCATCTCTTCTCATTTGTGATCCTTCACCTCCTCCTGCTGAGTAAGCTTGATCTGTCTTTTATTATTGAGGTACTTATTGGAAAAAACCCCCACAATACAATAATGCTTGATGAATAAGAAACTTGCCTCCCCAAAATAGACATCTTCATCCACAGAACATTTTAAAGGTTAACAACATTGTAGCTGGTATTTAATTTTTATTCAGAAAGTAAAAAAAAATATTCAAGCAGAAAGCTGTTCTTAAACAAGTCAGAATGTATAAACACTTGTGCAGAGATCATAAGGACTGCGCTGTGCTTTCTCAGAGCGAACTGGGTGAAGCAACTTCAAAAATTTCCTCTCTCTTTTAGTACCTTCCCTTAGGCTTCATCTCATTAATCCAAAACACATGAAATTTGGTCACCCAAAGGAAAGACAAATCCAGAGGGTCTCTCCTGTGGTTTATGCTTCCCATCTTTTCATTTAATGACTTCAGTGCTTTATTTGAAAAGGTTCCACTTATGTAAATAGTCTTACCAAAAGACTTTATACGAGCCACGGATCGCCAAGCGAGATCCTGAGTACTTCTTCAGCTGGCAAGCAGGATTCAAGGCTCATTTCTGTTGCCTTCAATGGTAGTTCCATGGTAAAAACATTCCTTCTCCTAACATGACATGACGTAATATGGGAGAATACACAGATTTCTATTATACACCTCCAAATTCTGCCATATGTCTTCATCCAGAAACCAACCTAACATTCTACTTTCAAATAACCAGAGCCAACTCCTAAACTGACATTTCAAGGAATATGCTAATTTGTGAATTTTATCACAACATGTTCATCTATAGGTGTAAACCAGAATTTACCGGTTCTGAAAGATGTTTGTGCATTTGGGCCGTGTTCTTTGACTAGGTCTTCATCTAGTCCTAAAGCTCTTAACCTTAATAAGCTGGGAACCTACTGTCTTTTGAGTACATACTGCCACAGCTGCTGTCACTTCTTTACCAGTTTAGAGTGTAGTTATTCTGTAGCCCACCAAGAGATCTTGGCCTACACAGGCATTTCCACAAACTGTTTCTGTCTCATCAACATGTCTTCATTCTATCCTCTGTCCATTAGAAGCTGGATGCTACTTTACTATGTTAAAGACGAATCCCTCTTTTTCCCTGAAGATCACCTTCCAGGCTGCCAGGCCAGTCCTGCTGGTTCTAGGCTGCCAGTCAACTGTACTAGGGCATTGGGGACTCACACATTGGTAAGTATTTCAAGAGCCATGGTTGCAGCAGCAGTTTTCATCATCACTGCTCTTATTGTCAAGGTATTTACAGCGGCCACCATTTCTGCAAAGGAGAAAAATCTGAAGCCTTCTATATGGGGAAACCCAGACCACTCATTCTTTGTCCTCCTCTTCCTGTAACTGATCAGGCTCTTGAGATTGATGAGAGATGCTGGGCCATGCTCATTCACATAATATTTACTGACATATTATAACGTATGTAACAGCATCCTGCTTGTGATGCTGACAAATGTGTCCTGCAGGATCTCTTCGGCCAATCAGTTGTATAAACTTTCTGGTTTTACTCCTCTACCTGACTAGGTCCCTCTGTTCACCAAACGCGCTGTTCTACTGTCATGTTCTTAAAAAACCCTGAACTTATGCAGGGTATGCAGCAGTCTAGAATGCCACCTCTGGGTGCCATTCAGAGACCTCCACACACTTATCCTCTCAAAACCCCAAGTTTGAAAATAAAACCATAAATGCATGAGACTTAAGAGGTTTTGCTCATGTATCTCAGTGCTTCCCAAGGACAAAGTAATTTAAATCTATTATAATATTATAGCTGCTTCTCTTCTCCACCTTCCCTCCTCACCAGGATATAGCAAGTCAGTCACATATAGTCAATTTACAGTGTCAGCATTTAAAGATTTTGGAGACAGTGGTATCCTACTTTCACTGTTTCAGAGGTTTATTCCATCTCAACTATGCCTCTGCTTAAAAGATAACTGAATTTGGCCCTGCAAAAAAAGTGACCTTTTTATAACCCATTGATAGTCACATAACCAGAAAGGAATAAAATCCCACTTTATGTAAGTGGCTAATCTCATCAGGACCTTGTTCTGTACTGGATCAGTGCTTTTTGCACCAATGATCTAAGTCCGCCAAACTCTACAGAACCAGAGAGCAAGGCTTAACACATTTAACTGATTGCTGTGGAAGTCATTGATGGCCTCAGTACAATTCAGAAATCCCACTTGGCTGGAGGAAGTATTATTTTGGGCATATTTTTGATGTCTATACATCACAAGTGAACAACTTGCACAATGACACTGACAGCAATCAACAATTCGAATATGCCCCATAAGAACAGGGCAGCAGTTACACCTTACCCCACGTCTTTCAAATCTGACCCGTAGTCTTCATCTGAGCCCTCTGCATCCAGCACACTGGCAAATATGCAGAGCTTCCTGAGCCATCCAGCATCTCAGTGAATGACTGGGGTTTTTTTGTAAATATTACTGGCCACAGCTCAAAGGAGCTTTTCTACACTTTTGATCTCCACTACAAATGCAAAGGACTGAGCAGCATGTGGCCAGGAAAAGCTGCATCCAGTGAGAGGCTATGAAAACTTCTGCCTGTAGTCAGCAAAAAAGGAAGGTAAACTCTTCCACAACATAGTACAAAACTATTTCTACCAGAATTCTGCTTTATATATTTGGAAACTGTAATTTGCATCCATCCATCCCTGTTCTCGCAATCCCAGAAGTTCCACAAGGGCATGTTTCAAAAGAAAGCATAGATACACAAGGCTGGTTTGTACACCTCACCAAGCTTACATGTCACTGCATGCAGAAACTAACAGTACACACACATGCTATGAGTGAGCATGAATAAGTTATTCCTTAGGCATAATGCCTAGAAAAATGAAAGAAGAGTTTTTCAAGGAAACTTCCAGAAAAACTCATATAAATATTGTTAGTGAAGCGCAGAGTTATAAGTATGCACTTTCTCTCATGCCTTAGGATGACTTCAGATCTCAATTTCTTCCACAGATGCACTTCTTTGCCAGGTTCTGACATGGCTGTTCAGAAACCCAATGATTACAGTGCAAAAAACATTTTGTGCCTTCATCTATAAAACATACTAAGTAAGTGGACTGTGTTTAGCTGGCCTTTCATTTCCCAGTCTCATTTTCCCTTACAGTAAAATCATGGCAGTACACACAGCCAGAAGTTTCCTGTAAGCATCCACCCTGGTCTGCACCCCAAGAAGCTGGGTTAAAGATTGTTTCTATACAGAAGTTTCATGTGGTCTTAAATAAATCAATAACTAGCATACGAGCTTCACAGATGAGCTGCCCCAAAGTTGTCACCCATACTGCTAGTAAGCTGTATCTTCTAAGGCTGAAGTTTACCACTTCTTCTTCCAGTCACTAAACACTCTTACACGTTTGCCCACACAACTGAGAAGACTGAACTGCCAAATAGCAATTCCAAGCATAAGTACCACTGCAATCTCACATTCTCACCAAACTCCTGAAGCCTTACATGGAAAAGCCTTTCTACAACATGGACCGTTTTTTGTGGTCCTCTTCTGAACTCTCCCCCAGTATTTGCATATCCTCCCCAAACTCTGAGAATCAGAATTGGACACAAATTCCAGCAGAAGTTTACCAGTCCTGGGTACAGCAATAAACAGCATTCCTCCTTTCTAACTTGGCAATCCTGCTAAGGCATATCAGGCTCCCATCAAGAGGCTCTTTGCCAGAGCCGATTAGCAAGACAGCTTCTGCTGAGGAAGTTTCAACTACCTTCCCACCCCAGGATAATCTCTGGATCACGGTTTAAGTCTGTTTCTTATGCTGTATGCACAAACTTGCATTCTTTCCTCTCATTTACATTGCCTTTATTTGGCTGTAGTAGAACTACACAGAAGTATGGCTAATCTTTAAAAAGGAGCTAAAAACCAGACAAGGAGATAAATGGAATAACCCATTAAGCCATGAAGATGTCCCATAAAAGTTGTGTGCAAGTAGGCTGTGGAGTCAAAAAGGGGAAAGCCTTCAGTCCCGCTGTCCATCTTGGGAATTGCCTGGGAAACCATTACATTGATGGAACGGATTTGGCACCATTCCACAGCATTAAATTCACAAGTGAAAAGTTACTACTTGCTGCTGGTATTTAGAAGGAAAGTGTCCCTTCATCCTAGCATCCCAGCATTCTTGTATGCACTAATAGTTTAACTAATTTGGACATTTTGGGGAATATACACACCCATTTTATTAATTGTTTTTAGTCATAAGCATTTACAGCCATCTTCAGTACAGACCAGAACTTTCATTTTAAGGGAACAGATTGTATCTTGGAAATGAAAACACAGTCAGGAGGAGTGTAATGCATGGACTTACCCTGTCCACCTATGGTCCCTCAGATATTTATCTGTAAAGGCCAAAGGCCAAATATACTTTAAAAACTATGTTACATTATCTTTTATTTGTTTCCTTTTGCAACGTTAGTTGCACAAGCATGAAAGTGTAAACAGCATGATTCTCCCTTATCAGTGACCTGTCTCCCCCAAGATTTATTCAGAGGCCAGAAGCAGGTTACCCGGCATCATCACTGACTAACTTCACAGACACTGGATTACCCTATCGGTAAGGCTGCTGGGACAAGAGTCTGGACAGAGAGCAAAAGCCTTTGTTTACATACACATTCCTTCTTCACTAACAAGGAAATAACTCAAACTAATATAAGTAACAAAATAGCTTGGTATAAACACATCCACACACATATATAGAGACGTATCATACACAGGGCCTTAAGTCTAGAACCACAGGGAACCTGCAGGTAGGAACTGCTACTAAGAGATGGTCAGAAAATGAGGCCTACCTGCCAGTTTTTGGCTGCAACTTCTTCAAGCATTTTCTGCCCAAATACATTAAAGCTCAAAAAACTGAGGTCTATCCACTGTAGTTACTTGGAGCCTCTGACTCAGTCTTTGGCCATGCAATAAGATACAGTTTTCACTGCTGGGTCACTAGTTTGGCCCAAGTCAAGAAACTGACTGGCTGTAGGAGAAATGATGTTTCACCTTTAGGTCACTGGTTTGGATCCAGTACAGGTCAATAGTAGCTGAATGTCATCACCATCAGACAGTTGTTTACAGTCTGATGCAAAATGTATTTGCCAGCTTACCAGTTTCACTACATACTGCAGTATCTACATCATCGATGACCTTCACAACAGCTTTAGAAATTCAGCAAAGGACTAAATCGGAGCCTGAGCTTCCACGCTGATTGATTGGATGTGGAGTCTCCAGATCAAAGCTGAAATACAATGATAAGCCAGCAGAACAGCTTGTGCCACTACTGCTTGTGTTCAATGGTCCAAGGACAAGAGGAAAGAGACTATGGTTTGCAGAGCTCTCAGCTTGGTGCCTTAAAGTAACACTAATATCTATTAAAAAGTACAGTCTGTTTTTAGCAAATATTTTCCTAACTACAGATGCAAGTAGAAGGCACAGTTATTTGTGTCAATACCCTGAAAGCACCAAAATTCTTTTCATCTAGCCTATATTAGGTGTTACGAAAACGTTAATGTTAACCATGAGGTGAGATTTAAAACACTCTCTTTAAACACACCTTGGTTACATCTGGTTAGTTACAGTAAGTTCATCACTGACGTTACACCCAGTTACTTTTTCAAGGAATGTCAACATTTGAGGGCTATGACTTACTGGTAGTTTAATGTTATCCTGGGATTAATATGAGAGGAGAGAAGTGGGCTGTGAGTTACGAGGGGATGTGTACTGCAAGAGATTTGGCAGGCCAGGGTTCTCATTAGGCCAAAATTCGGGATGTCCCAGGTCTGCATGTATGCTATTAATCACTAGCTGAGGCACACCAACAAAAGTAGGTTTTCCATTAAAAAATTCATTGCTCATTTCAAGAGGAACATAATTATCCTATCTGCAGAGTTCAGATTATGGGAAAAAGCAGAGTTTCTTCAAGTTCTGTTCAAAACAATCTAAAATCAGCCAAAGGGCTCCAGAAGAGAAAATATTTTTCTCCTCCTGCCTCCTTCAGGCAGGACTATTCCACCTCAAAATTTATTAAGTATTTACTAACCTGTGCTGGCAGAAAAGATAATCTTCAAACCATCAGCACATTTAATAGCAACAAAATAAGTAGATTTATAATTAAGGAATTAGCTATTAAGAGAATAAGATCCCTGTCTTTTGAAAGAGGCCCCAGTTAACAGATTAAGTACATATTAGAGATTCATCAAAATGTGTAACCTTGTGTATAGATAAATAAATAGGTATAACAAATGTGGCATAACAAAGAAGAGTATATATAGAAAATGACAGTAAGAAAGAAAAAGTACAAAACAGACAAAAAAGTAGCATCATAGGCTCACACAATATTTCAAGCTGGAGGGGACCTCAGAAGGTCTCTAGTCCTACCTCCTGCCCAAAGCTGGGACAGCTATCATGTCAGACCAGATTACTCAGGTCTTTATCCAGGCAGGTTTTGAAAACTACTGATGATATAAACAGCACAACTGCTCTGGGCAATCTGTAGTGTTCAGAGTGTAGATGAAAAGAAAGAAACAGGCAGACAGAAAAATGCAGAAGGAAACATAAAAGAACCTGGAAGTGATAATAACGACTGTCATAGAAAGAAAAAGAAAGGATAAGGGAAGAATGTAAAGTTCTTTTAAAAAGAAGAAAAAAAGTACAGGAAAACATTTTTCAGTACTTCAATTTATCCAGGAGCCTAATGTGAAGGGTCTGATTCTTCAAGGCTTGATTTTGGAAAATAAAAAAACCAAGCCAAAACCGAAAACCTTTACGGCCTTTAAGCCATCTCAACATAGACTCCAGAACCTGAGGTAATCAAAATCACCAGCTACTTTCAACAGGTAGGCTGCAGCTGAGGCTGTTGAACAGTGTTTGACACATTTCTGCTAAAATTTTGAGGATAAACAATGAAGGACACTGTTTTGTATGCTGAACTCTGTAGTTCCATCAGATAAGAAGCTGACTGAGAGCCCTCCAACTAAACACATCTACCATGTGGCTGCTTTAATGCTTTCCTTTGCAAGGATTTGGGAAATGGCAGGAAAGCATGGCAGGGGTATTTTTAGTGGCTGGTGGATTAAGAGATTTGGATAAACATTTTAAGTTTTGTTTCCTGGCCTATTTGTTCTGTTACAACCATTCTGATCGCAGAACCTGCGAGCACAAGACATCTCTAATGTCACTGGAGACAGGGCAGAGGAAGGATATTGTATTAATATCCACTTTGTTGCCACTACATGGTCAAGCGAGACAAAAGAAGATAAAAATGGACGAACAAAATTATCATCATTTGGTTTATTAGGTAATAGTAACAGGATACTCGGGGCTATAAAAGCTTAGACAGTTAAGAAACAAGTCCCTGGCCTGAAGAGTTTATACTGACCACCACCAGTCAGGGCACTGTATCATTATACAAGACTAAGGGGTAAAAAGATTTTTCCTCTCGGGCCCTCCTGCCTTTTTTTTACTGACATGGGTTGGTATCACTAGGCCTTGATTTAATGTTTGAAAGGCCTGTGTATCAACAAGAGCGTGATGGCCTCAATAATTCAATCAATATGGAATTGTGGCCCTAGAGATGGAGAGAAGAATGGAAAGGCAGCAGAAGCAGCCAAGGAGACAAATAAGAGGCTTTCTTCTGAGGTTAACTATGAGGGAGTATACCATGTGGTATTTTGATCATCACTGTGCTCACTCCACAACAGGCAGAACACAGGAGTAACATTAAAATCTATGCCTGTCGTCTTCTTAAGTTTAAGACAACAATACTGAAGTTAGCAAGATCATTTTAGCATTCAAAGTAAGTAATCAGGTGATGACAGGAAGCCACATCTGAGTGTCTGAACTAAGAAAACCCCACAGAGCTTCAAGTGCCTGTGACGCAGTCTTTTCCAATCGAGTGTAAATAGGTCATGTCACCTCACCCAACACCTCGGACCACAATGTTTTGAAGGTACCAAAGGAGGAAACCACACTGCAAAGAGGAAGCGACAAATTCAGTTTTAAAAAGCTTGCAGGTTTAAACCAACTTTATCATAACCAGAAACAGCTATTAAATTCTGAAGCAACAACACATCATTAGCAATTAAACTGCTGAAACTGGGCAGCAAGCGCTCAAACATTTTCAATGGCACCATTGAGTGTAGGGAATGCTCACCACTACGTGCAAGGCGACCACTGGCAGGCAATTGTTTATCAGAGTGATTAGAATATGGCACACCACTACCACAGGTACCTGTGCAAAATGCAAGACAAACACCACATAATTGCATATGGAGCTAAGAAGTAAGGCCGATTGGTAAATAGTTTTATTTTTGTTTTATTCTTCACTGGTTTAGCAAAAGCAAGACCTTGCAAAACAACATTTTTTGGGTGGGAGGGTGCAAGAATGGTGAGAGAGAGAGAGAGAAAAGAAACACACGGACAATAACCCAGATGTTATTTTGTGTAGCATGT
This sequence comes from Gymnogyps californianus, assembly GCF_018139145.2. Lineage (NCBI taxonomy): Eukaryota > Metazoa > Chordata > Aves > Accipitriformes > Cathartidae > Gymnogyps > Gymnogyps californianus. The sequence goes on from NC_059475.1 coordinate 33,856,019, forward strand.
CTCTAGTTCTGATCAAGAACCTCAGCCTCGTCTCCTCTCTTGTCTTCAAGATTTTTATTTTATCAGCACAAACGCATCTCCACAGAACACGTCACTTCTGATAACTTATTTTTTCATTGAAACTACAGTTGTCACAAGAATTTTCAGCACAATCAAAATAAGAAATACTTTATCATGTTGAAGTCCGCTGAAAATCCACTGTTTTACAGACACAGCACGTTGTATTCATTTATTTATTTATTTGTTTGAAATGCATATCATTCAAAACAGCACTACACCAAACTGCAGGTGCATTTCTACCACCTTAAATACTGATGCAAAAGAACAACCACCAAATCCTGGGCTGAAGCTGTAACAAACTCAAAATTGCCCTAAATTGCATGGGCTGAGCTGCCCTATTACGTGCCATTTGACTTGCTCACAATTACTATTCAGCCTGCTGGACACAAATACCTTGTTACAACAGTGAGGAAAGCAAGGTATCCCTACCTAAGGGAAACCCACAGCTTATTAAAATAAGTTTTCCAAGTCCTTTACACAGTCAGAATGGCATGAAGGTGATACAGCCTCCTCTCACCCACAGGATCTTCCCATCCAGACAAAAGACATTTCATTTTAACAGAAGGCAGGTTCATCTCAGGATATATCTACATCGTGCATGGTAAATACTGGAAAGATTAGCCTGTGCTGACCTCTCTGCCTCTGTGATTCATCTGCTGCTGGAACCCTCTGGATCCCAACAGCTCATTTCATGCTAGCTCACATGACCGTCACAGCGGTGACTAAGAAGCAGATGTACCCTCAGGAAAAGGAGAACTGGGCAGCTGTTGCCCATAAGCCAAGATAATGAACTCTAGGGACATAAAGCACTTGACATGTTGATCCCATGCTGTTTGGAGTTACCTCATGCTAACCTGGAGGAAAATAATGTGACCAGTCTTTGCTAGTTTGCGTTATTCCAGTTGAACAGCCAACAGAACAAACTAGAGGCTCCAAGAATCATGAGGTTTTTGGCATTTAACCTGAATCCACCATGAACTTTTCCTCCTAAGATTCAGATTCGGTCACTGACAGGCACCATATTAGCTTGAAGGCACTGAAGTTTATCCTAAACTTCATTCCTACTGAACACTGACAGGAAAAGGTTTACAGACTTCTAAAGCTTCAAAAAAATTGCAGGCCCATCTTCTTAGTCACTTGTCTTTCAGTGGGTAGCAGTTTTCAGTGGGTAGCAGTTTAACAACATTAACTAACTCTCAAACATGATAGCCACTGTTTCAACTCTTAAAACAGAACATCAACGTTATGAGTTTAAAGTTAAAAACAGAGGGAACAGCAAGGAAGAAGGGAGTTGGATGGGACTTATGAAAGATCATTCAGCAGCAGATGCTGAGGATGACTGGACCCAGGAATTTGGTACTCAGGGCATGTGCTCACTGCAGCTGAGATGTGACTATAGGCCAAGGGCAGGCAGAATGTCATATTTCATAGCATAAACAACAGTGAATGAAAGACATCGCAGCTCAGGCTTCAGCACAAACGAGCTTGTCAAATCCTACCAGCTAGCATTTGAGCTGGTATCCTGCTGAAATGCATCCTGTCATTTCTTGTGATCAAGCATTACCTGAGCTCAGTAACTGCAAGTTACCACAGTCAGGCAACGGGCATTACAGCTTATTACTAACCTTTCCTATTGATCTTTGGAAGTGGTTTGTATTGCCTGACTTACATAAAAACATGGAAGAGAAAACATTTCATATGTTTGTTTAAGAAGCAAGTCTACATTAGCGAATAATTTGGCACAACAGTGTCAGACGGTCAAAAGAGTTGGTATTGATCCCCCTACGGCTACCCTGTATGCGTGTTGTTGTTCTGGTCCAAATTTGCCTGCTCTGGTTCCCTGGTGAGAATGTCCCTGCTCTGGCTGTGGCCTGAGGACCAGCCATTGGCTTAGATCCTTCTACCTCCATGACGGTTTTGAGCACACCTGGCTAGCATGGAGGGGAATTTCTGGTTTAATTTCCTACAAAAGTTCTCTAGTTGGTGCACATCAAAACCACTCCACATAATGAACAAACATGCAGCAAGTGAAGATCATTAAGGACTTGCTTCAAAACCACGCTACTGATCTCAATGAAAACACCACTGCAGATGCAGGCTAAGAGATATTTGAGGCACAGAATGAATCTTGCTGGAGAAATCTGGTAGAATATGGGAATTTATGTACCTCTACTCTCAATGTATTCGAAAAAACAGCAGTCAACTCCTATACAGTATATATTCCCAGAATGTTCTAGAGACAAAAGCTTAAACCACTTAAAATACAACTCTGGATTCAGTTTGGTTATCAGTAATTTTAATTAAGAATCATCCTGCATCATTTACAGTTCTTCCTTAGACCCAGATGACAAAATCAAGCCCACTGGTTCGCTAAGCAAAACCAACAATGAAATTTGATAAGAAGTTGAAAACCCACCATATTAAAAAAGGAATTAAAATTAAAAGATAAGCAAGGGAAGCAAAAAACTGGATGAAATCAGATATTTTAAGAACTCAAGAATTTATTTATTTTGTGTGTAAGACATCAAGATTTTTTTTTCCCCTTCCTTCAAAGCTACAGGGGCATAGCTGTTGAAGCCTGAAATTGTAGTTCCATACCCTTTTGCTTTTAAATTAAACAAATGATCTCAGTCTTTGGAGCGGTTTTTGACTCCAGGGAAACTATGCCATTAAGAGAGTGCCAGAAACATATTTAATTGATGCATGTCCCAAGAACAGCTCAAAAGAGTGCAGACATACCACATATAGATTTCAAGGAAATTACTGAAAAGCCACAGAGCTTCAACAGAACGTGATATGTGAAACACGGCATATGAAAGACTCAGTATCAAAAGGGTAAATTCAGTTCAGGAGATATTAATCTGATTACCTAAGAGGTACTATGAATTGGATATGCTCCTTTGTGCACCATATCCAACCTGGACAGATGGAGGAGACTTTATGCTCCATTTTCTGACATGTAATTAGTTTTTAAGGGATGATCAAGTTACAGATACAAAGTTTTGAACAACTTTTTCATTTGGGAGTGGCACGTACAGTAACCAGCCTATAACATAAGATTTTATGACTTTATTTCCTTGTGTGGCTTACATGCTCCACAACTTGACTTTGCTGTTCTCATTTTCAGTTGAATGTTTTTCTATGCACCTGCCTGACAGAAAACCAGTCCAGCAACATCTCTAAACAAAGCACTCCATATAGAGCTCAGAAACAAGACATGCACAGACTGAATTCAAGCTAATTTTATGCAATACAGTTTTTTATCCAAATGATAAGCAATTGTCATATTTTTCTGCACCATCTCCTCTCTCCTTCCTGCTGTCATTGGCAACTTCCAGGATCTATTGATAAAAAAATAAGTAAAAATAAATTACCTGTTGCAGGCTTCTCCCCTTGTCAGATCTATGCAGTGATACCACAGTTAAACTTCCATGACTGTAAATTATGAAGTCAATGGCCTTGGACTATCAAGTCAGTTAGCTATTAAAATATTACTATTTTACATTATGGTAATGAATGCTTTCAAAAAACAAATTTGAAATCTATTCTTGTTGTTGTTTATAAACACCATTTAAGATTGTGGCAGAACAAAGCTTAAAAATCACATCTCTAATTAGGACATCTGTAACTTGGCATTTTATATTAAACAGGCTGTCTACATGGCTTATCAACGAGCCTAGGCTTTGCAGACCACAGCAGCAATCACATGAGGCCACTTTCTGCTTAATTCTCCATCAGCATCCCACATCTGTAAGACTGTGCTCTTATCTACAGGTATATGAATAACAGTTAGTTTTACAAAATATAGGGGAAGACTTAGCCCGCCTCCACTAGCACTGCCCTATATAGCTTTTAATTACTTTGAATATAACTTTTAATTATTTCAGCAGAGAGAGACAGTCATCAATTCCTGCATTAAGGCAAGGAGTATTCAGGGAGAACTGTTTTGGAAAGGGTGGCTTAGGAGAAGCAGCAGGACGGCGAGGTGGTGAGGCAGAAGCTGCAGCTGGTACACCTCCAGCAGTCGTGGCTGAATCAGCCACGCCGTGAGGGAGCCGGGGCTTGCTGCCAGCCAACTGACAGGGAAGTAAGCCGAAGAGGCGAGTCCATGAAGGAAGGCTGCGGCAGCGTGGGAGGACTATGACCTTTTGATCTCTGAGATGTTCCTGATGTACCGAAGTGACATGTCAGCTCTAATAGGCTGCACTCTCCAACTGGTGGCAGGGGCCTACAAATTACTGTGAGATCTGAAGGCATTTGTTGTGATGATCCTGGCCTGGATGGGGCATATCAGCGCTTCCTCTGCAGGACTATCTGACAGTCTATCCCAACGATTCCCAAACCAGGGGTCGTAACCTCCAGCAGGGTCACAGCCGCACAGAGTGGGGTCGCAAGCCTGACAGAGATGTGATTGTTTACGTTAGTATTTAGGGTCGCAAGCTCAGCTGGGGTGAGTTCACCACCAGAAACAGAGGCACAAACAGAAACCATTTGGGAACAGCTGGTCTAACAGATTTCACGCTCAGAAACAACTTCTTGATATTCAGCTAAAATGTGCCCAAACTACTCCCTTACATATCCATGTGCCAGCCTGAAACAACAGCTCCCCTGCCAGGTATCAGACTGGCTCAAATTACTCCCAAAGAATCATGGCTGCTTACCTGGTAGCAGCGTCTGCTTTGGGGTTTGCTTTTTTTCTGACAAATTTTCCATTGTTAAACAGTGGAGCTACTCATACTTGAGCCACTGTCTTTTCTACCCTTCCTCAGAAGAGAGATGTACCTAGTTAAGCACCAGCTCAGGCAGGAATCTTCTCTAGGCTGCAGCTTGCCTGGGAGACTGGAGCAACAGCAGGACATTTTAGGAGAGTAGAAATTAGTATAAACAAAGCCTTCCTTTAGTTAAGCTCCAGGCATTTCCTCCTTCTACTATTTCTTCACCCATCTTTCTGTACAGCACTGTGACAACTTGGGTTGCTCTCCTCTGAATGCTCCTTTATTTTTATTTTTTAGTATAACTGATATTATGAGAAGACAAGCAGAATCCAGATTAGATTAATTTTGCCCATGTGGAGCACACAAAATCTGCTCACACTCAAACTGCCTATTTTCATTAAATTAAGAGATAACACAACAACTGTCTTTTTATTATCATGTTACGTTTGGGTTTGAATGTAATGTTTTGGGAGCAGACCATCGCTGGGAAGAAGTTCAGAGAGAGAGAGAGAGAGAGATATAATGCTCACATGCCAAAGCACCCAGCTTCAACCTCCAAAAAAGGCTAATAGGTTATAAAACTTCCATCATTTAAGACAAAAAAATCATTATTACAATAATAAAGCAGGAAATACACACAAATTAAGCAGAAACACCAATGTGCTCTTTTTATGATTAAGGGGAATCATCAATCATAGAGGCTGCCTGAGATTAACAAGGAGCCACTTTTTCAAACATCCTGCAGTAAACCCAGAGGAAACCCAGCTGGACCTGCAACTAGAACATAGGCATCAGACTCTGAAATCATCCTCTGTCCCCTCGTCCTCACCTTCCCTTTTGGCATAACACCTGCACCTAGGGTCACTCCTAACTGGTTCAAGTTCTGCAGGTGACCCATATGCTTCATGTAATGCCACAAGCCAAAACAGCGATGATTTCCCCTGTACAGAAATCTTTGTGATCCCTCCCAGTTCCACCAGAAGAGAGATCCACTGCTGGTACTATAAAACTCCACAAGAAATGGGACTGAATGCTACTGAATGATGAAGATTCAATTAATATTTTTTCTCCTCAGCCTCTGTTTGTACAGATTTAAGGATAACCCACAATAAGTTAAGACAGAATTTAATTGGTCATTGTGCACAAGGACAAATAGTGTTTAGCTCTTTCCTACCTTTGAATTCATTTTTTACAATGTAATTTGAAAGATAAATTAGTTTGGAGCAGTTCCACCAACACTGGGGTACAACGTAGGGCTGCAGAAGGAATTTAGAGCCAAACCATGTCTCGTGTTTCTCATTTAAATCACTGATTTGCAGGACCACAGTAAAAATGCAGGTCAATCTTTTCTATTCTGCACAGGATGGGAAGAAAGGGCAAAGGAGAAGGAATTACTACCATTAAATAACCAGGTGTCTTAATGCTACTTTTATAGTATAAACAAAAGTCTAAATTCCAATGTATAACAGAACATAGTTTCTATATTCACCGACACTGAAATATGAGTTAATCTTATTTTTAAACATTTTTAGGGCATAAGGAGATGACCAATTGCAATGTTGTTACAATGCTTTACAGCTATATGCCATCAACTGAAACTCAGTGACTGACCCGTGCATGCTTTCAGCTTACTGCAGTTAAAGGAAAACTAGCGTGGGTAGCAGGATTCATGCAAACCCATTTTACTTTGCATTGGAAGGTGCAACACATACTCGGTCACACTTTTTCACAGCTGAGGTAAGTTACTTAGCAGCTGAGAGGTGGTAACTCCTAACCACTCAACTATGACTGTAAGCACTTCTGTTATCATGCCTCTGATTATACAGATGACTGATTCCCAGCAAATGTACCTGAAGGGTTTTTGGATTACAAATTGTTGATTAATGATTGTAAGTCATATCACGTCTTCAGAACGAAACCACAACAAAGCAGTAAAACTTTGTATTCTATCATCGTGGCAATTAGGAAATGAGGAATGGAGATTCTCTTAAACTGATGTATAGAGGCCTTTGCTCCTGCTGACAGTTTTCAATCCTTTCGTAGTCTAGATCAAGTGATTATGCATATGTCATTCAGCTTGAAACTTCCATAGACATGTACGGTCTCTGTAACACTGTTTTACTGAGAGATTTATCTTTTGATTAAAAAGCCGTTAAAATTTGGCTGGATGTTATTATGTCACTACTTCCCACTTGTTGAAATATAGCATCAAAATTAGTACAGGCTGACATGACCACTGTTATCGTGAAATCTAACTGCTCCATACACCACCGCAACCCTGCATCATGCAGAAACAATCACAGTATCATTTCCCCTAATGGTTAATATCATTTGTTCCAGGCCCTGTAATGATGGTGCACTTCCTTCAGGTGTTCTCAACAGCCAGAAGAGCTTTTTTCCTTTCACCGAAGCACTGGGGCGCAGACCCCACTACTGCCAGGAGCGCAGAGTTACCAGAAACACAAACACAGTGCAAGCACAAGAACGAAATCCTATTTTGAGGAGGCTCATTTTTCCCTCTAACATGTATTAATGAGTTTTATCAAAGACCCTCCTTTTTTTGGTGCCCACTGCTTACCTCTCCTGAAGTGGATGTGCTACATACTATCCTGACTTCTAGCATGTTAAGGAAGATGAGCTCCTTTCTTGCCTTTCAGTGTATGTGGGCCTAACAATCTTTTTCATGAAGGGTCTGAAGCTGGAGAAGTAACTCAAAGACAGAATAGACTGAAGGAACAAAAGGCTTCCCACAGCACCATTAGCTGGTGAAGGGGATTACAGGGTCTATGCTGCAGTAGTTTCTTAAAAGACAGCTGAGACATTAAGTCCAGCAGCAAAATAAAGAACTAGAAAGAAACAACTCCAGCTGTTCCATTACAGCTCACGTGAACAGGAACCAGTGAGTTGAGTAACTCTATCAACTCCTACACTGAAGTCAGGGATACCTAGGGCTCAGACCTGGAGGTACAATCGTGTGGCTCACTGAGCTCTCCTGTCCCATCATGGGAGCGTAGTTGGCCTTGGGCCTGAGTGGCAACCAAACCATCAGGTGAGAAGTAGCAATTCATATCAAAGTAAAAACAGAGGCAAATCTCACTACACTTCCCTGTTATCATCATGACTGCAGAGGGCAAAAGATATATTGTAGCACTTCACTATCTCAATAAGCCATAAAACAAGAAGAGAACTCCATTACCTTTTCAGGGATGTGTTTTAGTCTTCAGGGATCACACCTGCACAGCAGTCTCAGCATAGACATGGACTAATTGTTGGGATTCACCTTCCAAATAATCTGGCAATACCACTAGTGTTATTTGTTCTCATTGCCTTTTTACACATCTAAAATTCACTAACCTTCACAGGGTCTACATAAGATGTCACAGTCAAAAGATCTTTCTTACACCATGCCACATAGTTCTTGAGTTTCATAAACAGGCCTAGTAATCTCCATACAGATTATTCCATAATGGTAACAAAAAAGAGGGTTTTAGTAACTATTCCCAAATATTTGGGTCTCAGAAAGTCAGAGTGGATTCATATTAAAAAGACAGAATATTAATTTATGAATTGTTCTATTTAAAAAACTATTATAATTAACACCACTGTTTCAATGATCCAAGACAAAGTATCTCCTCTTTCAAGCAAAATTGTGTAAACCAGCCTGCAATAGGTTTACAGAGCATTCAGCTAACATACTAAAGGCCTAAGACATGCCAAAGTGTTATGATACTTCCTAATCTATTTAAATTCATATCATGCTGGAGCACTTCACTAGGACATGCATTATTCTGCATTAGCTTTAAAACTACAAGGAGGAAGTGTTTTAGAAACTTGTTTAACATCTGCTTCATTCATAAGTTCACAGTTCCTGCAAAACAGGTATGTTTGTGTTCTCACAGAATATTACTTTTTATTTTTATTAAGTCACCTGCAGGTCCAACCTTAAGCATAAGTGTACACATAAATCAATAAATAAACAAACCAAAACCAACCAACAGCCTCTGATCTCTAGGGGCCCCTCAGTCCTCTTGGTAATTCCTTCAGTGTTTTCTCTCCATTCGGCACCAGGATTGAAAAAAGGGATTTGAAAGGAGAGAAGTAATAAACTACAGAACTGGTCTTACTCTGGGGTGAACAGCAGGTCAACTTATTATTTTCCCCATAGGAATATCTTGAAATATTAAGAAAGAAAAAAAAGTTACAAAATAAAAATATATCCCCATATTAAAAAAAACGGTAAACTGAGGCTTTAAGAATAAAATGATTTAACTACAATCTGACAGGAGATCAAGGGCAAAGCAAAGAAAAGAAGCCAAAGATTCCAGCTTCAAATCTTCTGCCCCTAAACTAAAGTAGGAAAATTCTGTGGGTGGAAGATATTATGGTAGCTTAGTTTTCTCCAGTCTCCACAACACTAAAGCCTACTTCTGCTCAACAGCTTAAAAGAATTCAAGATCACAGCAACAAAGATGAAAAGGTCAGACTAAACTCATTGCTCACACCGTGCACTAAAAATACACAATGCTATGACAAACCGCTTGATGAACACAAATGGCAGAAGATTGAACACTGGCCTCCCCAGAGCTAGCGCAAGTTTACAGACAATTTTAAACACAAAATAATTCTGACTTTTCCAAACAAATATTTGAAAGTGCTAGCTGAGACTGAAGAAGCCCGAGACAGCATTCCTTTTTTTGCCTGATGCTTTGTGCACACTGGGAGGGGGATGCTGTTCTTGTTCATACCAACACGCCCCTGATCTTTTTCCAAGAAAGATGGAGTTTGGCTTTGATGTCTGCGAGAGGAAGATAGAGCTTGCAGCTGGCAGATACATTAATAGGATAGGCACTGGTGGACTAGAAGAGACCTCAAGTAGGTCATACTGTCCTATCTCTTCGCAGCACAGTACAATTCGCTTAAGCTTGCTTAACCTGAGTTTTCCAAGACTAACACTTGTGAAGCACACAAATTTCACCTTCCAGCTAGCACTCAAACACACAGGCTTAGAATTAATTTCTAATGATCCTCTATATTAGGCAAAATCCTGTCATGTGAACTTTGCAAAAATAACAAAAATAGTAGACTCAGCCACAGATAGCTTGTTTAAAGACATCAATTAACAGCCATACAAAATATTTGTTGTGGATGTTTGAACTCCATTTCTACTATTCACTTAGCCTAATGCAGCTTAAATCCTTTTTTTTTTTTATTAAGGAGATTATTTTAATTGGGGTAAGGGGTACTTGTTACACATTTAAATAATAAAGCATTAATTCTTCAGGCCACATTTTGAAGCCTAGTGATCGTCTCGGGCTCATCTAACCATCTCTGCAATGTAAAATAACCTTAAGGCTTCTCAGAGTTGTCTTTGACTGGAACAGCTAAACAGAGGCTATTCCATAAAGCAAGGATGAAAATGAAACAGCAGTATTCACAACATGCTCCAGTCTATCCCCTACAATGACAGGGTTTGAGAGAAGGCTACATAAGAATGGTATGGCTACAAATAAAAACTGAGCTTGCTTCCCAGGGAAGAAGTGATAGCCTTACGTGCCTGAGAATTTTAGAGCTGCAGAAAAACATTATTAGTCTTACTGAACTCCTTCAGATGATAATCTGGCAAGTATGTAAAGGCCAAATGAATGCAAGGACTCAGCCCACAGGTACAGAAACTTTTGTCTTTGATTCAGCACTTTAATTTGTAGCAAACTAAGCATTTTATTTTCTGTCTTGAAGCAGAAGCATGCACAGTTTTGGGAATTTAGCTAGACATAACCATTTCCTATAAGAAGTACCAACATACACAGTTCAACAGTTCTTACATTGCTACGTAAGTGGTGGGATTTTACAGTCAACGCTGCTTTTATAAAGCCTTTAAAGTTCTCACAAAAATCTAACATTTTTAGGACACAAGTTTTCATGCACTAGATTACAATTTTACAGAAGACAAGCTTTGAGCCTGAAACAGCTTGACAATGTCCTTTCAGTTTGTTCATCAGATTAACTTTGTCACACATCAAACCAAGCTTCCTTGGTTTCTTGCTTAATCTAACACATAACCCAAGCAATTCCCTTCTAAAGCACAACAAGAAGCAAAAATAAAAGCCACTGTAACATTCCATTTCTTTCTAATAACACACTCAGTTTGATATTTTCATTTCTGCCTCTAAGAAAGATTACCTTTTTAGCAAACCATTTACAGTGACAGGACTCTGATTTCAGATACAATTAAAACAACATATTAGACACATACAAACCAAGGGGTCTGAGTTACTTACAGGACTAAATGTGTTACGGGTCCTTTCACATCTAGGTCACTGGTTCAAACTCAGCTCTAGTTGGTGATGAATGAAAAGGAAGAATGAGGTAAAAACCCAGTCATGAATCTGGCCTCTATTCCTGCCTCTGCAACATATCCACTTTGTGTGCTTCGGCTACTCACCTAACTACTCTTCCCTGCAAATTCCACAGCTGTAAAATAGGAATAAATATTATGACTATCACACTAATCCTGGAAGACTAATTCATTAAGGATTCTTAAGTATCCAGGATTGTCAGAAGATTAAAGTATTGGTACTTTCAGGCTGTTCAATAGATAACATGAAATAAATTAGGGGGGACTTTCTCAGGACAGGTCAACACCTCAATGTTAAAAAAGAACAACACTGGCCACACTTGTATCTTTTGATAGCAACATAAGCATGGAAATCAAATTCTGAATGGGCCTGAAATTCCACTTTTTCTTCACAGGTAGACAGCACAGGTTAAAACTGACGCAAACTGGAAATCCAGAAGCAGACATATTATGGATGAGAAAGAAGGAGACAATCACGTAGTGTGGAGACGCACTGTGCTCTCCCATTATACAACACCTCATGTAAATGCCACATCTGTCAATGTTGGTCGACAGAAGAGGGAAGGAAGGGAGAGAAGGAAAGTTTATCACCCCTGCATCCCTTGATAAAACTTGAATTAATGAAGGTGCTTGCACTGCTGCTGTCTGTGTTGTTCTTGTTCCGAGGCTAAACAAAGGTTTCCATTTTCAACAAGTGTCATGCTGGTACATTTTACCGCTTCAGACCCTTAATTAAAAACAAGGAATGAGAGAAACAAAGGAAAACACCACACACGCAGAGCACCAAGACATTTTAATTCACTCTTGGGTTAAAAGGTGAAAAATAATGGTGGTAGAGATTTTAGACAAAACATGATAGCTTCATTAATAAGCTGTAACTGCTAAAAAAATCATCATACCATCTCTTACGTAGTCCTGATTTCAGAATACTATTGAACTATGGCTCATACACAGCACTGAAAATCTTTCATATTTGCAGGAAAATTTAGAAAGATTACAACTATTCCATGCTTTTTCCAAAGACTCTTCAAATATTTTAACCACAAGAACAAAATATTTTTTACTGAGAACATATTTTGTTATTACTTCCACTTCAGAGTCAGCTATGCCTTTCTTTTCAGAGGAAGCTCATACAGAGCAATTCTAAAGGACAAAGAAAAGCACAAGTACTGTGATCAAGAGCATTTAATGAGACAATGTGCAACAACTTCATGCCAAGAAGGAAATCATAAAGATGAAAAATGATGCCTTCCTCTTCCAAATCTAGTTACCAAATTTCAACTCTAACAGAGGTAGCGAGCGATATTCAAGCAATGAACTTCAGAGATACTTTGGCAATGGATGGAGCCAACAAAAGCCACAAGCACAATTCCAAAATGATTTAATGGGTCATGCTTTGCCCAAGCTCCTATTGACAAAATTATGAAGTAAACACATCAGTCAGTGTTAAGGCATTACCCTGAAGTTATTTGCTACTCTTTGACATTCTGTTTAATATTTCTTCAGCCTCTTTCTCTTGTCCATTAAATGAGTTGCAGAAGTAATGTCAGTCTTAACCACTGCTTCATTGGTTTTGCCACAAAGCTGTTCTTGTGTTAAGTCAGACAAGCTTGAGAGGGCTGCTTGTCATCAACCAGAATAAAGATAAGCTGACCAGAACCATCAGAAAGTGCAACAAGGAGAGGAAGAGGGGAAATACCCATATTACGCAAAGTAGGAAGTCGACATGTGATTACCATGCCTCTGCAGGAAAGATGAGCGTTGCTTAACATCAAACATTTGGGTCTATGCATGAACTGAACTCTAAATAGCAAACTTCTCTGCATCTGTCCCTGACTGAGGGTACTCTGACTATTCTTTGCAAGTTGGGAAAGCTGAAATTATTATATTACTTTGCAAACCTTGGCTCAGAATTATCTTTTCTTCTTAGTATAGTAAGTCCTCACTATTACCCCAAAAATGTGTGCTTGTCTCTAATTCTATGCAGAAAAAAGAAACATAAAGATGTAAAGTAGTATATGACATCACACAAAACCTCATATTACATTCACACAATATTGAGAGCTACAGTTTGAGGCACTGTACGTGAAAACCAGACAAGCATAATTGCAAGGGACAGGACTGAGTATTGGCTCTCCTTCATTTGCAACCAGCTGTTTCTCTTTGGAATCACTGATAATCATTAGATAAGATCAAATTTGTAGCCTAGCCTGTGTATTAACTCTAGCAGCAGCTTCAGAAGATTGAGAAAATAATGCTCTAAATGCATGTGAATGAAAGTACAATGCTGAGGAACATGTTATAGAACTGAACATGGCTTCAAAATTCATTCCCAGCCCTTAGAACGTGTCAGATCCTTTTAGTTAATACACTTACTTACTCTTTTTTTATATAAATGGATTTTCAAAGAAACTGAAAAATAATTTTGTTCCCTGACTGTTTTATGTTAGGCTTGATAACCTGACTCTCACAGACCCCTGTATAACAAGAGAAGACTGCAAGTTACAATGTGGATTTGTGTCAGTGTAGAGTTTCAGTTCTGATAGAAGGGATCTCTTACCTTCAGACAGGGACAAATCATCAGCTGGAGACACCAGGTCTGCCTGTATCGCAAGGCCATTGCTCAACGATGTGGTAATCTGATTCGTCAAGATAACCTGAAAACAGACAGGGAGAGGGGGAAGGGAAATGAATTTTTATAGCTACTGGAAGGTAGAGAGCAGCCCACGCAAGGACTGGAATCCTGCAGGCACAGCATCCAGGCAACGCTCTACTCTGACCTTCAGCAAATTCAACACTCAGAAAATTTTGAACTACCTGCAGAAAATGAAAGAGATAAGTGCAAGAAGTGCAGGAAAAGGGATATTGTTAAAAAGATGAAATACTAAACAACAGTATGTTGATACATACAGCCGCCTAAAATGAAACTACTGTTCTGAAGAGCTTCATTCTTCAATGAACAATTTGACGCTCCTTACAAAAAGCATCATTTTCTTCATAGACAAATAGGAAATCTATTTTCCTAGTAATTTCCACACAATTTATACATTTCCTTCCTTTGGCTGAAACACAGTGCCATGGAGAAAGGTGCTGTAGGGATACATCCCCACTGATCTGAAGCACAAGAGTACTAAATTACACAGGGCTATCTCTACACAAGAGGATTTTTCAGTGTTTTTCAGGATCACAAGATTCTGATAAACAACAGACTGTAGTACCCACACAGTGCTCTCCTCTGACAGCATGAGCAATGGTCTTGCTTGCAAGAGATTAAGTTTCTTGCACCTTTGAACATGTACTTTTTCCTAATAACAGAAAGCATTAAGGCAAACACTGCCAACACCACAGTGAGAAGAGCCCAGGTACAAACACAATTATCTCCTAATGCTTTGGATCTCTAAGCAGCTGCAGTTTCCGCAATTACAATTGGTCTCCACTTCGCAGATTGACAAAAACTTCAGAAATTACTTTTTTTTTTTTTTAAGAACCAAAATGATCCTTCTACTTGCACTGAGAACAGACTCCACTTTCCAAACAAATGCTCTTTGAAATTAATGGCCTGTCTTCAGCTGTACTTGACACAGGAGGAAGGGAGAAAGGAATCCTACATGGTACTCTGTGGATGCGGTTTCATGATGTTACTGGAATAAATTAACAGCTTGCCATTGCTAAAAGGAAGAGGAATTTCTCTGCTCTTCCCTCCACTGCTCCTCCCTCCCTCTGATCATGGCTTCCTCCTGCTTTCTAACACTTCCAGTAGTATGATATGACAACACTCTCAATTTTCTTTTTCTATTTCAAGATCCCACATAAGCTGTATCAGATCACAGAGTGGTAACCACAGTGGTGGTGCTGCGGGGCATTGCGTCTTCTTCAGGCAGCATGATGTGAGCTACCAACAATGTGATGGAATCTGCGACCTTTACCAAGACCACAACTCCTCCTCCCTGCTCACGTCAGCCCACCCATCTCTGTGCTTGTAAACAGGCACGGTGGTGCCCGAAAGCTTTATGGACTGTATCAACAGGACTAAGTTGAAAAGTTTGTAAGTCAAATCTTCATCTACTCAACAGGAGTTCAAGACCTTCAGGGCCCCATAGTGATGTCCCTCATGCTCTTCTGCTATTGACTGCAAGCTCTGGACAAACTTCAGCTGGCTACCACCACCCTGCCCAGCTTAACCATAGGTTGCACCTTTTGGGACCAGGCATTTATGACCACTGCAGTGAACACAGACATGGTAGATAACAGCCTTGTTTGGTCTTACACCTAGGTTAAGGTTCTTAAGGTACAAATTGCAATACTGCCAAGAGCAAACACACAAGAAACACATCACACCCCTCTGCTGTTTCCCCCACAGCTGCTGCGTGCACCTATAAGCACCCAAAAGCAGACATGAAAGGGCCTGGCACACACAAGCCCTTGCAGCCACTGCTGGCTGTCCTGTTCATCAGATTACAAGGTAAGATTCAATTTAATAACAAAGATGAAAAAATTCACTTTTTCCTTTCTTCTTGCCAGGGTACTTATCTTCCATTTTAGTGAGCGAGTTCATCCTTGTGATAGGATGAACATCAAAACTGGTTCAAGGCAAATGAAAGGAGTGGTCAGCCAAGAGTCAGGAGGGATAAGGAACAGGATGCTAGACCTTTCCTTCTTCAAACTGTTTTCACTTCGTTTTCACTGTGTCACAAAACCCACAGCCCCACTTGTCCATTGAAGCTCTTCAAGCAACGAGGCATAAGATACACCAACAATATGGCATAACACTGAAGCTTTTCCTCGATCCGGTACTAGAAAATGTGCTGAAACAGAACACACTAACAAACTTATACACGCACACATATTGGTGGGGTATGAAGTTTTCATTGGCACACTTCTGCAATGATCACATTATTCACAAGTGTCAAATGCTCTGTAAGCTATGCAGTCATCCCAGACCTGTGCCAAGATAATCTTTGTACTGTGCCATCACATATTTTATTATTTATACACCACATTTTAAAGAAAAGCTACCGTGCTTAAGGATCTTCTTTAAATGAAAAAAAGACCTAAGCACACCATATTTCATATTGCTGTCCTTCAAAGGAAACTAACTTTAAAGGCTTCAAAAATAAAAAAAAATTAACAAGAATAATGCAACTGCAACTCCACAGCACTGTTTGCTGTAGGACTGTAAATCTTCTTCACTCTTTATGTTTAACTCAAGCTATGCCTCTGAACTTAGATTTCAATTTCTGATGTGTCCTTCAATAATTATTCAATACTAATAATATCCGAGACACCCTGTTATACTGTTTAAAAAGTCAGTTCAAAGACGCAGAGTCCTACCCAAATAAATGTTCCTCTCTGGCTTGCTCTGAGGATGGGAATTAAATGTATTCTTAGTTCCATGACTTCACTGATAGTTAAACATTTGCTTAAATACATGTTTAAATACTATCTTGAATAAGCACACTTCCTCTGAGACGAAGCCATATGCATGTACAGAATGCTTATTTTGGAATTAACCGAAAATTATTCTTCATTTCTGCAAGCCTGTGGAGCCAACACGGAGATTCAGTTCTCCCATAAGTACAAGCCAAGAGGCTGTTAGCTAAGCACTAAATTTGACATCAAATTCCCTGTCACACTTCTGCAACTTTGCGTACTGCAAAATTCTTCCATTGGGTATAGGTACTCCTATTATCAAACAACCAATATTCATCTTTGTGCACCTACCATAACACAGTTTGAACCTCACTCTGCAGGTGTGCAGAGTGCTCCAAACTCTCACTGGCTTAAACAGGCTACAGCTTGCTAACAAAAGGAAAAAAGCTGGCCTTTACTCAGCTCTAGTTCCAAAGAAAAAAGTTAAGGCACTCAGATTTAGAGAACTCCTCTGAATACACACATCTATCTTCAAATCTTCAATCACATGCCCTTACTGGAAAGTGCTAAGATTTCTTTTATTTTTCCCCAGAGTAAAACTTTGGTCACAAATACTTTGGCAGTGAATAGTGTCATTCAAACAAGACCCTATGTTTTCAGCAGTCTCCAATCCTACAGACATTCAACTTGAAGCCCTGAATGTTGATACCACTCGATTCCAGTGTCACATCTAAAGAACGCATTAATTGCTCCCCAAAGTCTCCTGAAAGACATGCTTACGCTCCATTCTGCCATCATTTGAAATGGTTCAACGTATTCAGAGAGTTGCAAATAGGTGTCTGAGGTAACAGTTAAGCCTGAGTGTGATTTGGAGAGAATATACAGGTAGACAAAGGAGTTTCGGAGTGAAACAGCTGCGTGACTTTCTGATGAGTGACCACATTTGTGCATGGACAGAATCAGCTGAGTCTCACACATTGATTCCTATGTGTGTGCACAGAATATAATGCTAGTTCTGATCTTAATGATCCCATATGTTACAAATAACCAACATTATGAAGAAGAAGGTTAGAGTATCTCCCTTTGGTCTGCTAGGTGCCACACTTGAAAGCAATCACCTCTCACTGCTAAACAGCGCCTGGAAACAGGCTGGGGTCACAAGTCCAAGCAGACTTATTAGAAAGAGTGCCTTGCACTGAATTAGCAATGGCACTTCCTCAACTTTTCATTGGAGATTTGCCATTAAAGTACAGATTAGATTTACCCTGTTTAGTACAGGAGACCTGCCAAGTCCTCAGTCTAAGTAGGTAAGGAAAAGTTACCTCTGTTGTGGTTCCTTTTGTCAGATACTGGACTTCATTACCAGCCAAGCATAGTTTCCACTGAAGAGGTTCAATGCCAATCATAAGTTTATTATCTTCCAGCAGAACACTCAACAGTGAGAATATTGCTACATGATATTTAATGTTATCATATTTAGATACATAGTATTTTAAAATAGATCGTATTTTATAAAATACCCAGTATTTTAAGAGGAGCGCCTATTTCCACCATCAACTACTGGAACAAAATATTTTCGTTACCAGAGGTACTTTCATTACCACTAAGAGTCACAAAAAACATTACACCTCTCCACACACAACTGTGTCCTGACATGTGCAACAGGTATGGAGGTTGTGTTACTGCTTTCTGTTTCTACCTTGTGATGACTGAAGAGTGTAGGGCTTCTTCAGCCAGCGACCGTGCATGAATGGAAAACACCCTCCACTGCTAAAAGAAGAGAAAAATAAAGATGAAAAGGTCAGCTAGACAGCTCTGTAACAGTGGAAAGTTGCCGCACGCAGTCTCCTATGGAGTTCAATGAACGATTGCCTTTAACCTTTCAGCCTATTCACTTGCAACTGGTTAAGCTAGCTATTTAACAAGTGAAAATTTACAGTCCTCAGCCTTCCAATTCCAGCAGAATTACAAACACTGTAGAAATTCACTCAGATTCAAATTTCAAAATAATTTCTGGGAAAAAGTCTACTACTAAAAATACCACACAATTGACTGACCACACAATTGACTGACCACACAATTTCCCAATCTTGTGAAGATTTTTACTTCAGCATAGCAACCTTAGATTGTAAAATAACCCCTTTTAACCATTAGAAGTGTTACAACAGCAAGAAGAATCCTTTTCCTTACAATTAGAAAACCTGGAGATAAACACAAGGAGACAGTGGGAATACATTTTCAAGTTCCTAATTTTAGACACTTAAAAAAAATGCCTACTCTTGTGATCACTTCCCCAATTTTTATAGGTGCTGATACCTGGAAAAAAATGGAAACAAGAAATTCTCACAGAAAATAGCGCTCATGTTCGAGACAGGTCATTGCTATATCTACGATTAATCCAGAAGTCAACACCGCTGTTTATATTCTCTTGAAATCTTTACATGTCGTGAAAATAGAATCTCCTTCCACTGACTTCAGGAGATGCCGGTTTTCTGGAAGCACATTAGAAAAGTAAAAATACTTATTTAAGGTGCCTAAACTCCTGACACCCCCATTTGTTGGGAATAGCACGGTTCCTGCATATGTGGAAAGCCCCTGCAGGTCCTGGGAGAGAGTTGGCCTAAGAACTGAAATATGACTGCTTTACACAGAAGAATAAGCAAACTATTTTTTGTTTGGTTATTTATACAGTACAATTTTTCATGTACTCCTCCTGCCCTTCCTAGGACCACACTGAAACTACTAAATCTGACTTTGTCATCCTAGTAAATCCAGTTGAGTAAATAAGTCATTTTCTGTAAACTTGTGGTCTAAGCCTCCTTGTTAGTTTATTGCAAAATTAAAGGGAGCTCCGCACAGAACTATCAATCAGTAACCAGCAAAGGTATAAAGTCTTCTGGAATGTACCAAGAGGCGAAAAAACTCCACTCTCTCATGAAATGGCTGTTTGTTAAAAGAACGGAGCAGAATTCCCCATTTTGCATGCAATACTATTTAGGAAAACTCTTATTAAAGGCTTCCTATTGAGCTGGGAGAGCAAGCCCAAGGACACTTGCAATAATCCCAAATTACTCCGCCCTTATTAGTCCATGTATTTTGTGGTTTTCACTGTACTGAAGCAATGTCACTAGAGAGCACCAAGTACAAGTGACAGTCAGTGGGGCTGGGATGCTGACTCAGCATGCTGGAGGAGAAGGAAAACAAGTTTCACTGATCCCCAGCCATTTTTCATACTGGTCCCTGAGAAGGCACCTCTCTGGTTCCCTGAAGCACAGAGCTCTAATGAGGCATTCAAGCAGTCAGTAATGGGTTGAAACAATGGTGACCGTTGTGGAGGCACTAGCAAAAGGAAAGTGCACCTAGCAATACCACAAAGCCAGATGGGGCAGGCAGCAATCCTAGAAACAGAAAAAGGGAACAGTGAGAAAACTGAGGTGAAGCAGCATGCTTCAAACAGCTGTGGGAACCACAGCCTTCTCCTTGGGAACCTGTTACAGCTCCTTGAGACTGGCATCGGTCTGCTCAAGGAAGAACCCTAAATTACCACCATCTGTCATAGTAATAGGGTATTTGTGATCTTCATCTAAACTACGCACTGAATTAGCTCTTTCTTCAACTCCCGTTTCTTCAGGGAGATTTTCTTCAGCATCAGTAGCCATTTGCCACAAAAGCTGTCAAAAGCTGTCAAAGACCTGAGCAGGACTTGTACCTAATATTTACAAGGAAGAAAACTTCCTTAAAACTGAGCATTTTCAGTGAAATCAGGGAGTTACAGACAGAAAAAGGAAAAGTCTGAACTGCAATACTGAGAGCTCCTAAACAAAATAAGAGTTTTAAAGAGAAAATTTCAAGTGCCCACAGCTACTGGGCACTCAAAGCTGGCTACTGCAGTGATGCTCCGCAGGGGCTCACCTCGCAGGAGAGCGGGCTTCTCCGGTGAAAAGCCTCTGCACAATCAAGACAGACAGTTCTGGGCTCCAGGACCAAATGAAACATATTTATATCACAACTATTACTACGATTGGAGATTAAATATATACACATATCTTCATTCTTAGAAAATGTAAACTATTTTGGCTCATACAAACCAAATACAGAAGAGAAAACCCAACAGTTTACCATCTCAGATCCAAGCAAATAACCACACCCACCCAGTACTCATCCCAGTAGGTGTCCCATAGTCCCAAGCTGAGCGGCCACCGGCCCCAGCATCTCGGGTTTCTGTGGGGAAGAATGAAAATAATGTCAAGGCTGGGCGTGACAGAGCCCAGCCACCACAAGCAAAAAGCCTTACAAGAAATGAAATTCCCATGTTCAAAGTCCAACACCACTTCTGGTGTTTAATCAAGGCCTAACTAACAAAGACACTCAAAAGTAATTTTACATGTTGTACTAAAATGGTTGTAGCTAACAAAGAAAGCACGAAGCTCCTTCACTGCAGGCATAAGCAACAGACAAGTGCCCACATTTAACAACTGTTGCTAATCCAAATCAGTTGAAAGAAAAAGTACCTGTTACAGCCATCTTGTTTACACACGACAGAGGCATAGGCTGTAACGGTGATGCTCACCGTTACTTAGAGGGAAGTAGATGGATGTTTTCAGACACAAAGGCATAGCAGCTACCCTAACTGAAGGCAAAGAGGAGGCCTCTGTGCTGAGAGCTGTTAGAATTCACATCTCAACCACTGTCACCAGAATTTGGCATAATTCCCTGAATAACAGATATATACACACAAACCACTGGAAACCTATTGAGAAATACTTCCTAATCCTATAAGCAATCTAGCAACAAGTGTTGGCCTTGCCTCAGAGGAATTTCATCTGTACCTATTTTCAGCTGTACCTATTTTCATCACATCCAGGAAAAAAAAAAGGGGCAATTAAACAGTCTAACAGCATAGAAACAAGAAAGTAATGATTCTCTGGAAGGCTCACAAGCACCTTTTAAAAGATTAGAGACCTGTTGCTCAGCACACGTTGCTGCTAGCTGCAACCTTATTAGAGCTCCTAGGACAGGACTTCCAGCTCTTGCTTTGCCACGGTATCTCTACCCAGGCTTCTCTTCTTTCCTCCCTCAGTGAGGCAATTCATAGCAGCAAAGGTCATTTTATAGTCACTGGATTTCACTGGGTATAAATAGGAGTCGGAAGAAACCAAGGAATCTTTCAGAGACTGGCCACTGTATTTACATCCAATTTATTCTGCTTTGCATAGGAAAAGTACAAAGTTATGCAATTCTATTCCATAAGCCTTCTGGAGAAGTAAAGCGTCTATTCACATGTCTGCCAACTGCTTAAAAATAATCACAATGAATTAATAAAACTTCCACCAGAAGAAAAAAAGAAACAAAACAAAACAAAAGCATGCTGTTCTCAGGCAGCTACACGTCTTCAAGTTGAAATAGCTACCACCCAGCGATAGCCTGCGGTCTTTAGCCTTTCCTCCTCTGTGAACAAGGAACACAGCCAACACAAACGCAACCTTCAAAATCCACGCCGCAGCACCCTCGTGCTGTGCTGCTCGGTGAGAAAGGTTTGTGTGCCTGGAAGGCCTTCACATCCAGCAGCCTGCACAGACCTGTTTGCAGAGACGTGCGTAAGACACCCCCCCAGAGGGATTGCCACCCGCCTTCATACCCTGCCAGTCGCCCAGAGGTCCGGGTTAGTCTCCACCAGACCTTCCCCCTCCTCCACCCTCCCCTCCAGTCTCTGCATAATGATGGCTTTCTGAATTGAGCTTACTCCTGCGTGTAGCTAGCGATGTACCACAGTAAGAGACTGGTCTGATACCGCCTGTGCCAACGCAGAGTACCTCGCAGGAAATCACTGTAATCCACAGGCTACTTTTACAGCCAAAACCTGCTGCATTCTCAAAGCGGCAAACACCACTGCTTAAAAGGGAGTTTTCTGATGAATGCCAAATTGTCTTGTAAAAGAATAAATAAAATAAAATTATTAATTCACAGTTTGTTCTTAGATCGCATGCTGTTCTCAGCAACTGGGCTTTTGGTTGGTTTAATTTGTTTGTTTTTGAAGGATGGGGAAGAAACTGGGTTGTCTGGAACATCAGCAAAGTAGTACAGAACTTCAGTTCTGCTCCGGCGTGCTCCAGGCTGAGAGGAGAGCTGAGTATATCTCCTACTCTTTAACAGGACTGCCAGAAGTCAAAATTTATGCTTACTTTTTTCTCAATGAAAAACCTAGTTTAGTTTATTGGCACTTGTTAGCTTTCATTAGCAGATCAGAAAGCAGACTGAAGGCTCCTTCCTTTCGCTCACCGAGTTCAGACCTTCTGCCATGCACCTACCCTGCTTTGTCCAGCACTTCAAATTTACCCAGACCTACACAAATTCTGTGACATTAAATCTCACTACCTTCTGATGGAATAAATGTATTGTTACCCCTATTGTAGAGACAGATGCTCAGACACTAAGCAAACTGACTAATGGTACCACAAATCTTTACTACCGCTCCTAAACCCTGATTTCAGAAACAGAGTTGGAAGGGCTTATACTCACCTGAGCAGTCTAGGACACCTCAGGACAATCTAATATCTATCTAGCAAATTATATATTTATAATTCTTTCTATATTTGGGGTTTATTTTATTTAGTTTTTCTACACCTGTCTACATTTAGTTTTTTCCTAACAATTAAATAGGAATATGAACTAAACTAATGAAATACCCCTAACAAAGACCTGTTTAGGGCTTATGGTCTATTTCAAGCTGATAATTAGTGTACCAGCATTTTTATTTGATTTTGATGTTTTGATAAGCCCATCAGAAAGACTGTTTGTAGTAATGTACACATGCAGGTCTGGAGAGGTATAGCATATAAGACACAACTCAATCTCAATGTCATTAATTCCATTAATTCCTCAGATTCCTTCCAATTAATTCCTTCAAGCCTTCAAGGCAGTGGGTCACAGGAGACTTGCTGGGTCTTGGATGGAAACTGGAACAGCTCAATGGCTACTATAATTTACAGCTTTACTGAATGGTTTTTAAAACACTCTCCCTAGGCTCCACCTTATCCCACATCGTGACCCTATGCCAACATTTTTAGAGGGAGGACAGTGTTAGTTCAGACTGCTCCTCGGTGCCTTGTGGAAGCAGAAAGCAGTTTTAGGATGTGCTAGAAATCCCATCAACGCTTCGCTGTTCAATTCCCCTGCAAACCACACTTCCTTGCCTGCCCTGCAGCACTGGAGCCTTTCTGTTTACTTTTTAGGCAGGCAAGAGAGGACTACAGGAATATTTGCTCCCCCTTGTCTATTCATTTAACCTTTACAGGTGGGTAACTACTAACACCACCACCAGACAGCATTGCATGGCTTACATTGTTTTATACTCAACATACTCTATCAGCATCACAGAAGTGGAGCAAATCTTTTCTAGCCTACAGTGATGTTAGAGATCACAGCATACTTTACACAATACTTGTTAGAGAAGTTTTCTTTTCATGCTGTGTTATGGTAGCTGCTGCCTTTCACTGAACACATTTCAGACATGGATGGGATTTTTATACTTATCTATAATGGCTATCTTTAGATAATCATGTAACTTTATTTCAGTGTATATAACAGTCAGTAGATTTTGAGTGCAGGGTGACAGGGAATTTGGATATATACCTCCATCCCCCAGTTTGCCCAAGGCAATTTAACAGGTCTGTAGAATATTAGGGTAGTAACTGATATTTGCACAGAAGGCTGACAATCAAACCAATATAGCAATAATTTTTACAAAATGAGGAGAAGGCTATTAAGAAAGCAGGAACAAACTAGGCACTGACAGCATTATTTAGTGCAACTAAGGCCCATTTAGTGAACACTGTGCCCCTGGTGATTTCAAAGTGTTCTCATGAACAAAATTCAGTTATCATCCTCTATAGCTGCAGTGGCTGTAAAAAAAGAGTAGAAATCATACAGAGAACAAAACACACAGCTGCTGAAACAAACAGCCTCTCAAGTCACCATCAGTTTCACTTCCCTGTGACCCAGGGCTCAGAAACATGAAAGAACAAGTGAGAATGAACAGCTGCAAATTATATGTACTACAAGCTGTAGGTATATATTAACATTACATTTCAGACATTTTCATATACTGAATTGCATTTGCACCCTTTTCAGCCTAATCTGCAATTTAGCCAGTAATCTATTTCTACCAGAAATATTTATAATAATTCAAAACCATCAGTAGCTTCAGCCTCCCTTAAAATGCAACAAACATACAAAATAGGTACAGCCAAGCACACCAGTCTGAATGCTGGGTAGTACAGTGACTGTTTTAATAGTCAACATCTTTTAGTCTGATTGGACTGAAAGTGGAATTTTTAGCACCTAGCTTTTGAGATCTGTAATATATCAACATACCTCTAATACAGTGCAATATTTTTATGCAAAGGAAAATCGCTTGGGTATATTTCGTCTCTCTCCTAAACCTGCCACATTAGATGGTAAGAGCTTTAAACTTTAACATCCTTCCACTTAAAATGTTCAATACATTATTATAAATTAAGATATTCTGAAGCAATTTTCCCCCCCCCAAAAATACAACCTATAGAAAATGCACGATGGTGCACTGTTTTATAAAGTTTTATTAGTACTTTTTGAAAACTGCTATAGCATTTTAGGAAGCCTTGCTGCTCAGTAGTGAGATTATCCTAAGTGCTTCTTCCACAAAAGCACATTAAAAAAATTGCCTACAAGTTACAGATAAATAATCCATAATAAAACAGAAAAAAAAAATACATGTGTGTGCATGATTGTTTTCCAAACATGTCTGATCTGATATTACCCAGAGGAAAGAAGAGGGGAGGGGACATAAATCAGCCAAGTTTCTTCTCTTCAATATTTGGGGGAAAAAAAAAAAAAAATCTTGTGGCTCAAGATATTCTGGAACTTCAGTGGCATTGTCTCGGCCTCTGTATCCTATTTCTTCTAAATCTTTTCACTAGGAAATATAGTTGGTCAGTATTTCCCCAATAAAACTGGCGTTTATGTCACATTTTAAAGTGACAAATTTCTATTTACCTACCTAACTTGCTTAAATTGGAATGCACTTTCCTTGGAAATAGGAATCATTAGAAACCTCTCTGAAAGTTGGAAAATGAACTCAGAAAAATGCAAGGAGTCATTTTTGTGCTGAGACCGCAGCGTGACACATCCCCCTTTCGCTTTGCCTAATACAGAAAAATCCTATTTGAGATTGTCCAAACAAAATCACGGACCCATGAAACTATACTCAAGCTAATTTCTCACCTCTTGGGATAACAACCCTGTCCTCAAGGTCACTGCTTAAATACGTGCACCAGGCAGTACTGTAGAAGCATGTTATCTCTTCTGTGTTGCAGGGAGGATCAGTCCTGCAGGTTGTTTTGGCAAACCTTTTCCCAATACTAAGACAAATCAAACTAAGAGACTGATAACATAGAAATTCCTGCAAAAGTAAATCAATTCAAACCCAAAGGTGTTCCTTTTCTTTTTAAGATTTGGTATCAATTTGTTTGGGAAGTTCACGATCACTGAGAATAGCTCAACTGGTTCCACTGGAAATGACATCAGGTCTACCAGCATTACTGTTCTTTGTTGTTGGTACCTCAGTTTTTATGTAAATACTTGTAAACATTACCAAAAAAAAAAAAAAAAATTATTTATTCAGCTATTTGGGTACACCATTATATTTACAACTGTTACTAGAACTACAGAAATGTTGAGAGTTGATGTCAGGTGAATAAAAACAGGCTGTGGCACCTTCAGTGATATTAAACTTTAGGAAAACCTTGGGAATGGTACAAGATTTCAGATATTTCACAACCAGAAAGCATTTGCTCTTTAAGAATTAAACTTAACAGAGCCAAATAATTTTTGCACCTCATTCAAATTAACCCAAGTGAACACAGTTGGGTCAAATCTTTTGAGATTTGCTGTGCATCCTACAAACTACATATATAGGCAGCAGAGAAAGACAGCTAATGTCTTCTGGACAACCAACTGAAATTTTGCAGCAGCTCTAGCTTAATTGTTCACTGCAGCGAGCAATTTTTTTATATCAGCTCCTAGACTTGCTATTAAAATTCACAGGATCGTGCATTTTCCTTGGACTCCATCATAACTCCTTCGTCCAAAGTCTTTCTCAAGAAACCACAACCGAGCCTCCACTGTGGAGTTCAAGAATAGATTGCAAAGATAGTAATGTTAGGAATGAATTTAATTAATTTAATTTAGAGAAAAATTGAAGAGGAGCAAATTATGCTTTAGTCAAGAGAACAGATGTGTGCCAGTAGGCTTTCTGCAGCCCCATGACTGGAATAGCTTCTTCCAGTGAGGAGTGAGACACATGGAGATTAGAAAAGTGTTTCTGGATAGGATCGAGGTGTATGAGCAAACATTGTGGGAAATCAGGAGCGAAAAAGCAATAAGCTGGTTCAGGTCAGGCTGGAAGTGCATCTTCAGATCCAGGCACAGGGCAGGAGTGTAGGAGCTATTGGATGCTACACATCAGGATTGACATGCTGCAGGTGGAACAGTGGCCCAGCAGAGAATTTCTCAGGGAATGACAGGATGTATTT
Organism: Gymnogyps californianus; assembly: GCF_018139145.2. NCBI lineage: Eukaryota > Metazoa > Chordata > Aves > Accipitriformes > Cathartidae > Gymnogyps > Gymnogyps californianus. The sequence goes on from NC_059475.1 coordinate 33,883,090, forward strand.
GTAGAGTTCCTAAAACAAAGATAAAAATAACCCAGAGCAAGATGCTTGGACTTCAAAGTAAGGTGCAGTAGCAGAGCAGAGTGTGTGACAGATTGAAGATAATTGCTCAATTATATCCGAATCTGGGTAAAAACTCTTTCATGTTTAGATGGATGCTAATTCGCAAAATGCCCTGTGTGGTGTGGAGATGTACAGCTTCTGCAGGCAGAATGGCAGTTATGGCATATACCCCTTTAGTTACGTTGATTCCTGCAATCATCAAAACATGTATCAACTAGAAAAGCGTTTTCAGCAGTAGTGCTATTAATTCAATAAAATTCTTTTGCCATTGGCTGCTCCTTGGGTCTAATTAAGGATAACTGACTATGGCTTGTTTTACAATAAATTGCTCCTCAAAAATGTTACTTTTTTTTTTTTAAATAACCCTTATCTGCTGTACCAAGCCTTAAAATTCCATGTATGAAATGAATATCATGTAATGGATGGCTTATACTCCAGCTGCCTTAGACTTGTCTCCTCCTCCTCCTCCAGAACATTAGATATCCACTTCAGTGTAGAAACTAGCCTGACAAGGTAAGTTTTCATTTTAAATTTTATTAATATTACTCAGTTTTTATTCCAGACATAGTAAGATTTAATGCAGGTATGGTTTTATTGACCCTAAAGGAGTTACACCAAAGCAAAACATTATCGTGGACTTGTCTCTTTCCACCTTTGTGCTTTTGTCCCTAAATACATTTGCAAAGAAACAACCAGTTCAGAGTTTTTCTTTTACTATTAACTCTTCACCTCAATTCATTCTCAAGAGAGAACAGGAGGGAGCAGAAGTCCAGTCGCATGTTTTCTAATCCTGGTTCTGACACTAAGTAGCTGCGACTGCTTACTGATACAATAAATTCTTTGTGCCTTGTTTTCAAAGAAGGCATAATGCCTACCCCGTAAGAGTATTGTGGGATTCAGTATTTTGCTTTCCTAATGCTTTGAACTCACTGCATGAAGGGTGATTAAAACCACCAAGTGTTCTCAGAGTCTTCCAATGGTACAGCTGGGCAATGTCTAGATTTACAATTTAGCAGTAATAGTTGACTGCTATACATTCTATGTATGGGCTTGTAGGTCTTGTAACAAAATGCTGAAATTTCCCCCCAGAAAACCCATGGGCCTTTTTCTTCTCTTTTTGCATTTTTTTTTTAAATCCTTCCCCTTTGCTTCAGTTGGGTAATGGACTGAAAGTATCACTGGTTTGCACCACAAGTGTGGGAAGGGTAAATCTGACAAATTACTCATGGTTCAACTTTTGGTACATTGTACAACATTCTGTAAAGCAGTAGTACTGTATTTAAAACAGAAAGAAAGAAACAAATAGATGCCAGCTTATTATTTAAATATTAGCTGGGACTTTGTCCTTGTGAACAACTTTTGGTCTCTCTTGAGCTTACTGAGGGTGTTTTAAAGAGCTATTTTATAGAGCAGGGAGTATTGAATAGTTCCAGAGCAGCAAAGACAACAAAATAACAGGAATGCAGCGTAGCTTCAAATCAGGGCTGTACTAATTTATTTTCTGAACTGGATAACTCAGATCTTTCTTGTGCCAGTAAAAGGCAAATAACAGCTATTCTTCAGGGTGTTACAAGACCAACAGATGCAGACCTCGCACTACTTTTAAAATATGAAGCTCAATAAGGAGCTGGATATATTGGTATAAGCAGCATGAAAAAATATTCTGCTCCTCTCTGCAAAAGCACAGGGTGAGAGAGAGACACACACAAAAAGAGCAAGTAAGTGCTGAAATAAGAAACTCCATCTCAGATGTAAAAGCTGACCTTTTTAACAGGCTGGAGGAAACGTCAGAGATTACCTAGATTTCAGTCCAACCTCCATCTCAACAGCTCTTCAGGCTTCTGAGCAAGAGAGGAATTGTTACTGAGAAAACTGCGGCCTGCAATGGCTTCACCAAGAGCTGAGCCTGCATTGGAGTTTCAAACAGAAAAGGGAAAAGGCACGAATAACTACGAATAACGAATACAAAACTTTCTGCAGGAATGCAAACTGCCTGGAATACCAATAGCAAATATAAATGGGAGGAACAGAATTGGCACATCTAGAACATGGTGGGGCACGGAGCCCTGGAAACTGCTGCTTTGGAGGCAAAGAAAGTGCTTCAAGTTTCATTACACTTCAAGGAACAAGGCTGTAAATAGAAGAGTCATTCTCGCTGCGCAAGAAACCATGCCTCTCGGCAGTACAAACCGTTAAGTATATCTGCAATGACCATCACTAGAAAGATCCACCATCCATTTCGTCATGGTTTCTATTCTGATTACAAACAGCAAGAGCCAGCCTCAGGAACAAATGCAGACCCACTGCAAACCCACAGATCTAAACGCTTCTCAGTTTGAGAAAAGGCTGGATATGAACTTTATGGTTCAAGCCTGTCTACTCAACAGTACCTGAAGAGGTCACAGCAGCCCGAAGTCCACAGATAGTACTAAACTACAAGCTTTTGTGAAACATATTTCTGATGTTCTGTGGGGATGGCATGAGATTCAGGTGATAAAAAGATAATCTAGATACAGACAGTTGCCAATTCCACCTTGCCAGTGTGCAGCATTATTTTTTGGGGACCAGAAAACCAGAAAGATGTTTTAGGCAAATGAACAAGGCCAAACAATGTCCATTCTTTGTTCTCCTTAGAACTTGTAGCACTTTGAGGATATAAAGAAAGGGTTAAAAAGGCATTATATAGGACTATATTCTTATTTGCTTTCGGTTTTGTGTCATAAGCATTCAGATTCTCTCCAATCTTGGAGATTAAAGTTTTTTCTTAAGCTACTATAACATTGAAATAACTACAGCAACAGGAGCACATGAAGAACCTCAGACAACCACTGCTGTGAGATTCATAATGAAATCTTGAGAACTTGTAACACCAAGTAGGAAAAAGTTAACTAACAATGATGGGACTGTTTGCACTACAGATCCAATTTACCAAGAAGTCTAGCCACAACACAGTTCAATTTTGAAGCCTATGACCATAATTTTATACATAAACACTTACACACAGTATGTATGGGCTCAGTGCTCTTTGTCCCAGATCTGGATCATGTCAGAAGGCTTGTCCAGGCACGCTACTTGAGATCACTCCCTTCCCACCTCCTCTGTCCCAGGCCAAGCCAGAACTCAAAAAACCTGCCTTGTGGTGCGACAGTTTAGGCTGGAGAAGGGCAATGCAACTCAGCTCCATGCTAGCACAACTATTCCTTCCATCTTCCCCCTCAAACCAGGGGCACAACATTCAGACATAGGCAGAAGAATGCAGCAGAGTTATGGTTGTCCATTACTGGAAGTGTTTTGCTAACCCTGCCACTCTGCCTTCCTGGACAGCTGCTTTCTTTGCCTGCATCTAAAACTGGCTGTGCAAAAAAATGGAGGAAGTATTAATTGAAGCAGAAACTACCTTCAGACTGAGTAAGTACTCAATAATATTAACATCCTAATACCTTTGAGTAATGCAGGATGGTAATAATTAAATGTAATCTATATATTCATACAAGCAGTTATTCAAATCATACACATATATATATCTATGAGACACATGACAAACACACACACAGACATATATATGACAGCTTCTCAAAACAAAAAAAATGAACATGATGAAGAAGTGCCCTTGTATGATATTTTTCAGAAGATGCTCTCAAAACACTACAAACAGTCAGATCCTGAATCTCAAAAAAGATAGACAGGAATTATTCCATGCAATTTACAGACCAGAAAACGGAGACAGGAGTTTGGGAGACTTTGCCAGCATTAAAGGGCATCAATATCTGACAGGTCGTTATAAACAGCAATAAAAAGGCAGCAAATCTGAAGAACTGAAGAATGGTTAAAGGGAACAACAACTGCGGGGATATACTGTCTGATACTGATGGGGAATTTTGCAGGGAATTGAAAGAGCTATGAGTACGTCATTTCCTAATGTCCACGCACCCTCCCTGCCTTCCTCAAAATGCTTCACAAGATGGAAGGAGACTCTTCTCTGTCTCCCAGAATGCAAAGCAGAAGACAGAAGCACATCACCCCAAAAAGTTGTAGCAGAGTAAAGCCTAAAGTGTTAAAGAATCTGGAGGAACTGCACACATAACCATTTTTTTCCAAAACAACCTGAAACCTGTATTTTAGCATACCGCAAAGCAAAACCTCTTAGCTCTGCCTAGGCTTTCCACTAAGATTTCTAATTTAATTTGAGCATGGAACTCAAATCAAATCCAGAGGATTGAAACAAAAGGTTTTTACAAAGTGCCCACTTATCTAAAATACCTGAGTTTTATAAAGCACAAAGCCCAGGTTTGCCATTACCTTCTCTTTTCTAGAAAGAAAATAGGAAACTACACAACAGCCTGTTAGAAAGTGGAAAATGTGCCGAAGGAAGGTGTTTTAGCTGATGGCTTTAAAATTCAAAGAAAAAGAATTTTCAGAGGAAAGAGTTCAGAGTCAGACTGACCTAAATTGTTCAGGCTGTTGTCTAACAGCATCAAATTTGGGACTATGTGACTGTGCAGGAAAGGAAGGACTTCTGGAGAAGAACACATTCATTTACCAAAAAGACCAGGCAGAACACAGTATACTCTTATTTAAACCTTCAAAAAGAACTTTTCGAGTAGTGTTTTCACATAATGAAATGAAAAAAAGAATGATGGCTCCGACTAAAGAATGTCTTCTATGCTTTTATGATTTGGTTTATCCATCACTCAAAGATAATGATAGCTTACACAGAACTTTTGTAGCTGTGTAATCTCTGAAATAATTCTCTATTAGAGGCCATGTGACAATGCTCAGTGTCAAACAGCTTTAAAAAAGCAAATGCAGACTGACAAAAAACCAAGCAGGGTTATATATACTGTTACAGTCTACATCAGTGTTTCACAAAGATAGGTGGGTTCTGATTCACCTTTTTTTGTTCGTTATTATTGCAACTGAAGGAATACTGAGAGGCAATTCATATAACCCAAATGGGTAATAAACAGGGTATTAATACCACGGAAATACCTTACAGATACCTTGAAATAATGGTAGCACAGGTCTATCTTAACACTTTCAGCTGCCCAAGGAAAACAGTGGATATGGGGCCGAACAGAGAGGAAGCAATACCACCAGAGGCAGACAATGAACCTACAAATCATCCTTAATAGGCTAAAAGTACGAATATGTGCTATACAGTATATAAATAGCAAATCTGACATGTCTAGGACATTGGGCATGCACTACAAAGTCTGGCATATGCAGTGCCTATTTATTGGGAAGTTAGGCAGCTAAGACATCCCGCCTGTCCCAACTTCTCTCTTTCCCTCAGAGTTAAGAGGTTTCAAGTCAGAAGAAGAGAACATGTAGGGGAAAACCCAGATAAATCACAACCCTGCAGAAATTTTGCACACTCCACTCCCAACTGCATTTCACCTGCTTCAGACTGGACACTGAAGATACTGGAACAAGCTGATAGGCAAAACTAGAAAGTTATTCTAATTTTCACAAGTATTTATGTATCTTTGGATCAAACCAAGTTTAAGTTAAACACTGCCAGGATAACCATTGAGCAGGGAATAGTAATAAATGCTCCAAGAGCTATATTCCAAAAGGGATGTATTTGTCTTCCTTTCCTTCTCCTCCTCCCAGTTGAACATCACAGTTTTGCACATATACATGCTGCCACTGTCATTTTGGCCCTTATGGACTTCGTTTCCCATCAATCATTCTTTTGACTACACCTACTTTCAGAAACATTATTGAAACAAAGACAAAACATTTCAGAACACACAACCAGGATTGGAAGCATTCTTTTAACATATGTTTAATTACAACCGGTAAGTCAGTAAATTATTTGCATATCACTGTAAACAATAACCATAAAAAGGCTACCTCCCTCCCGAAACATCAAGACGGTCTTTCAGTTTTGAAAGAGAAGGTTATGACATTCACTAAAAGCAGCAGAAGACCACTGGAGATTGTAAAAAATGTCAGGCCCAGAAACAGTTAATAGTACAGCATTCACACATATTTGTGGAAAACAAAACATCAGAAGGAAGAGAGACAAAACCAAAGAACATTCTGAGAAAGTATTCCTACTCAAGGCAGCACTTAAGCATGTACTCAGTTTTAAGTATATACTTAAAACCCTAATTAAAATATGTTTAAGTGCTTTCCTGAGTTGAGGCCAAAGAATTCAATCAGATGTTAATGGAAAAAATTTGGCAGTATTCATACTGTTCTACTTAATATTGCAATGCAAAAGGGTTATTAAAAGACAAAATGCTGTATGAGGCAGAGGCTGCATATTCTTGTAAGTGTAAGTTGCAACTAGCCTGGCTATTGCACTACTGAATTGCATGCAGTCATAAAAATTAGTACTTCAAGGGGTAAAAGAAATTATAGCTGAACTGGAAGATGGACAGGTTGAGATCAGAAACAAGGTGTTTTCAAGCAAGTTTCAAGCAAGCAAATATTTTAAATATACACATTTTCAAAAATAAATATAAATGTACCATACCAATATTATGAGCTTAAAGGAAATGGTGTCATACTAGAGGATGTAACAACAGAACAGGATTTAGGCAACCTAGATAAAAACCTAAAAATAGGTTATTAAACAAAAATCAGTATCTGGCCGCAGAGGAGGAACTAGGTTTCAGGTAGATCAAAGTAATGGTATACTGAAAGAATAGCGGAGAATGTACTATATTGTTGAATCTTCATGAATACAAACCCAAGCCATTAGACTATAATGAGGTTACAAGTAGAGCAATATTTCTCTTCCACACTTCAGAAGGACACTGAGCATACAAAGTTGAGACTAATAATATCAATACTACTACCACTACTAAAGGTAATTAAGTCTATTAAGATTATTATTTTTAATTGCTTCATTTACAAACTGTAATCAAGGGTCAGTATGGAGCATTTTAGAGATATGTGGCATATCCAGGAATATCACAAGTGCATAACTATCTGACACTAGTGCCCACAGTCTGAAAACTTCAGAAGCTAGCCTAGTGATGCAAAATTCAGAAGAGAGATGAAGTTAAAAGCATTTCAGCTCAAAAGTAAATTTAAAAACCTGCTGTTTTTTACAGAAGGCCTACATCTCAGAAAACGCAGACAGCCCTAATAATAAATAGAGTGAAAGATTTAAACATGATTTTCAATACACAACTAGACCTTAGAAAATGAACATTCAGACTAATACAGCTGACGGAGAGGAAAATAAACTACAGCAGTCAATATATAAGAATGAAATCTAGAGAACTATGATGGAAGTGGAAAAGCAAATAAACAAAGCCATAGAAACAAACAAATTCCTGAAGCATGTCTAAAGCAAGTAAAGAATCTGCTGGGAAGAAAAAAGAGAAAGTGGATAAGGACCACTTAGAGAAACAATATGATTGTGTTAAATAAGTTCTCAATGAAAAAAACCTTACACAAATACTTATCCTGATCCCATAGCTATTTTCAAATAACAGAGATGAGGCATTGCCAGGAACAAGGGGATCAAAAAGATAGTGAAGTGACAAGTTAAAGAGAAATGCATCAACAGGATTGCCCAGAACACACCTAAGATTTCTGGCAAAGCTCACATTCAAGTGCATGAACGTCTTAAAAATCCACTGTAAAACAGCTGCATCACAACACACACAAACACACCCAAGTTCCTCTTCTCACCATATTTTTGCCCATCTGTACACTTACTTTCTGTACCGTTACTGGTTTTGACAGCACAAAATAAAATTCCCTCATATGCATTGGCATAAAACACCCATCTGCAACTCCCCTGTTCTCAGGCCTTGCTAGAACTCCACAAACTCACCATCTGACACACCAAATGTACAATGTGATGTCATTCAGGCCTAGATATCAGATCCCAGGTATCTGGGAGTTAACTGTTTTCCTTCTCCTTCAGAATGTCGATTTGTATAGTGTGTTATTACATGTGAACATCTTACATTTAAATACATGCACTGTATTATAAAGATCATTTGTGTAAGTTTGAGATAGCTGTATTAACCTTTGAGGTTTTGCCATTTGTGTATGTAGGCCATTTCCAGCCACTGCAGATAATATCAAATGCAATCTGAATAGGAAGTAATTTTTCTGTAAAACCATTTCAGACATGTTTCAAAAATAAGAAAACACACTATTGGCACAACTACTGTTCCTGTGTTCCCTTGGGGACATCTTTATAGGAATCCATTATGGAAAAAAACCCCACAACTCTAAACTTTATGATTTCTAGTATCTTTTCTACACAGAACAATCACTATATGACACTGTAGTTTCACATATGTTTTAAATGGTATAAGATGACACTGAAACAAGAAGAAGCTATCCTGCCCTCTCCTGTCTCTCATTCTCATCCCTGAACTGCTGTCCTTTCCATGCAGGAAAATGTTTCTGCGGTCAGAAATCAAACTGGACTAAAGAACTGATGCAGTTTCCCAGTCTGGATGGAGGGAGGATGGGATGACTCCTTTCAGCAGCCATGCTGTGTTACTGCCTGTGTGCAATGTTTGCAAAATTTCAGGATAAAAGGGGTCATGTCAGGACCAAATCTAAGAGCATAATATCCCACCGCTACTATGATCTCAGACCTTTAAAGGAGAACAAAAATTTTAATTGCCCTTATGTTAGGCTCTTTTCCATTGCTACAATGAGAGAAAATACCATTACGTTACATCCTTGTTTCTGGTCCTGCTAGTTCTCAAAATCTTAGATCAGCCAGCCATGACTGAAGAACTGGCTATAGCCCAATGTATACCTCAAACTACCATACTGTTTGAGAAAGGCGAAGGAAGCCGTTACCTAATAGGTTGTCTATTTGTCCTATTTATTTTAAATGGTATTGTTTGGAGGTGTTCATGATTTTCAACGCTTAACTTTTCCCAGGAAGATGCAGAGGAGAAAGCCAAGGAGTTGCTAAACAGACCATGAGACTTCAAATGCAATTCACAGCTGCACCCTCCCCATTCCCCAACCCGCAAGATATATCTTTCACACAGTCTTTAGTCTTTGATTGTTGAAGAATCCCAGTCAAGATTTACTAGTAATTTCCCAGGGAGCTTATTTCTTCAAAGATGACAGCAAAACTGCTCTTCAGAACAATACATTTCATGGCAACATGTTTACATAAATGCTCTTCTGTAGAAGGAAAGGATTATATGTATGTAGTATTTACATAGATACACTTCCTCTAAAAATACCATTTGCTACACTTCAGCTGGTGACTAACACACGTGCCTGTTCTGCAACAGCAAGGCACCACTTACAAACTCTTCAGAAACTTTCTTAATAAGCATTCAACTATTCTACAGAAGTAAAAAGCAAACAATCACATTAAAAACTGAAGAAAACCTTGTAGCAGGTGTTTGGGAATGGCCTGTTACATTCTCTGTTAAGACAACTATCTAGAGTAGCAATTGGTCACATCTCACATAGATGCATCTGTTTTTCTCTCTCATTTCATTGAAAAAAGTTGAGTGTGCCAAGAAACCAACTTCCAGTGAAGTTATTCTGCCACCTGCTGTTGCTTTTATGGATATACTAGGTATTTTAATGCAAATCTTTTCAATTAAAAAAAAAAATCCTAATTAAAAAGGGGAATACTTCCTTATTGGAGAAAAAAAATCTGATTATTAACCATAAACCACTAATATATTACAAACTTTTTCTCTTTTTTGACTTCTTAAGTGTGTCACCCAAAACATGCTTATCGCCAAGATAGAGGGGGCCAGGGGTGAGAAGGAGAGCCTGGTGCAAGGGAAAAGCCTGGTGTTGTTTTGGGTTTTGTTTTTTTGTTTTGTTTTGTTTTTTTGTTTTGTTTTTTTAAAGAATTACAGAACCTCATAAAACAAAATATTTTCATGAATCTTCTAAAATTCACACAGGAAAAACTGCCTAAAAGCCTTTTAGTCTGAAAAATGTGATCCCAAACACTGCTGGATTACAGTATCAAAACAATTAAAGAACAAGTTAAAAGAAATATTGAAATTCACCAGTCTACATTCACTGTCTGAGTGGGGGAAAGAGAAAATATAACAAGTGGTATTGAAAAGGTAACTCCTCTCACACCTTCAGTTCTAAGCAGTAATACAGCTGAGTATTTAGCAAATTTGACAAAGTCCTTTTCCAACAAGCCAGTGACAATAAGGCGGCCGTCCCAGCCTCGCTGCTGCAGTCCATGCCAGCCAGCAGCACACACCACTTATTTTCAGGACAGCAATGACAAGTGCTACCCCCTCATCTCAGGCCACGCACAACACCTTCTCGCAGAACTAGAACGGCTACATCATATAGTGTCCTTATGTTGCTCATCGCTTTGCACACTCTTAAATGTTTGTCTCCGGTGTGGGCAGATAGCAGTAGTATCAGAAGAATTTAGGGAAAAGATGGAAAAAGAATGGGACACCCAATAAAACTGCAGAGGGAAGTTGGAGGCAGGAGAGTGACTCACTGAAAGATGATCCACTCGAAAAATGCCTTCAGATTTTTAATTATTGTAATTCTTGAGAAATACCATTCTAAATGTTACCCTAAGTACAGGACAGAAAAAGCTATTCCAGTAGAAGGAAACTCCGACTCCACAAAACGAACATCCATGCAACAGTCTGCTCCATCCCCTACCCTGTCCTACAAAGGCTTCCTCATATTAATGGGCCAAGAGAGCCATGGGTGGCCTCTCATCCAAACAGTATTGGACTAAACTTGCTTAGCTCATGAGACTGGAGAGGGATCACAAGACAAGACAGCATGGTTAACCACTCTTTGTATTAAACAGACATATTCGGTCTACTCTTCATTTAGAGCACTACTAAAAGCTTGTTCCACCTTGCAAAGTTTGGCAGCTGCCCACTGCCATTTAGAATGAATACTCAGTTGTTCCTTCAGGCTCTTCAGCCCTTTGATATCCTATTGCCTGTTACACATTAGACAGGCATACACCCCCTTTTTGCCAAGCAGCACATACATGGCAGCTTCACACTCTTTCAAATGAAGCCTCCTAGCAATTTTTGTTTTCCCCCTTGGTCAAGTACAGAGATTAGTTCTCAAGACAACAGCTCTGCACCCCACCGCTGGTGCTTCTCAGGGCAGCGCTCCAGCAGCTCCCCGAATGAAAGAGCATCTCACTCGCTGCAGGGAGCCCCACATAGCTGTGCGCTCTCTGCTACGGTGGGAAAGTGGGGAAGGACTTGTTGGCCGAGTTAGATGAGCTCAGCAGTATTTTTGCCTCGTTTCCTTGATTTCTAGTAGATTTGTCTCATTGCTGAGCCCAGTGAGCAGACCTGCAACATTAATTACCGCTTTTCATTTCAAAATGAAATTCTATTTCTAATTTCCATACCATAGCAAGGAGATTTTAACTAGATCTTGAGGCATTTATATGTACCTATCGACTTTGACCTCCATCTGTATCAAATAATCTATATGTGCTAAGTATTATTAGCCCTATATTTTTAAGCAGAAGAGCAGAAGTGATTAAAAGACAGGCAAAGAAAATCTGTAGCAAAGCTAGATCCTAATACAGATCTTGGCCTGTCTTTCCTTTGTTATCAATACTAAACAAACCTGCAAAAAAACACATGCATGCATAAAAATCAATTTTAAAAAACGGTGTTTTTACTAAATCTGGTTTCAGAGTTCTGTTTTCTGTACTAAAATGGAAAGTCATCCTGTACAAACTCAGTATTTTTTCTGCTCCTGAATTTTGTTATCCTTTGCTGCGTGTGTATATGCAGTTGTTATATTAAGAATTTATGCAGATGTTTTAGTTTTTATAGTAAGCTGATTTCCTTGTCTGTGCAATAGATGGAAGCCAACTAGCATTTCTTCCAGCCTGTCTTGTTGCATTCTAATATGATGAATTTGGTTTTTTTCCCCCATAGGAATTCCCATAAGGAATGTTATTTCTTGCAGTGCCCTGTTCATATAATTCTTGTCCCTTTCAACAAGGCAGATAATTAGATACTTTTCCCCTGAAGCCAGACCATCTATTGATAAAACAAGATGTACTACCAAGGCCACACCCTATGATCTGATTAATTTGTTCTCTGAGCTGTTTTTTATCACACTTGGGACTTCAGTTTTGAAAGGAAACACACCTGGACAGTGTGTAAAAAGAGAGGTCAAGCAGATGACATCTCAGAGCTGTATCGTGGCTGGACTGCCCCCCCCCCCCCCCAGTGATTTAAAATGTTAATTATCTTGCATTTGATAGTGACAGAAGTTACACATGACAGACTCTTATAAGATAAGAGCAAAGGCATTTTTGACACAGTCCTCATTTCAACTGAGTGTTAACAAAAGACCGCCAGAAGCAAGACAAAAGGAAATCCAATCCAACTGTCCATTTCTGAGTCCAGTAAAATAATCCATAACACAGCCACATCGGGAAGAAAATCACGATTCCGCCACCTCCTCTTTGATTTGACCATGCTGGAGCTACCAGCTCCTAAGTCCAGAAGGAACACTTCTCTTAAGATCTCTTACCCATTAGTTTATTCATTTTTTTTATATATACACTAAGAGATCTTAATGAAGATGGAGTAGCAGAAATGCTGATGTCCAGTGCATTCAAAAGTATCCAAAGACCATATCAAATCTATTTTATAATTTCTCATATACTGACAAATTGCATTATGGTGTATCAGCTACTGTATACTGTCAAGACATGATTTATACCACCGCTGAACTCCATGCATCGCTGTGACTGAGTTGTTAAACTACAATACAGCTCAATAGATACGAAGGAGAAAGCAAAAATCCTTCTGCCAAGTCAAATCTGAAGACTATTTTAAGGAAGAAAACAGATGCTCTTTTGGAATTTACCTGGAACACCTAGATCTCCATGCAAAAAATGCGGGGTGCTTTGGTGAGCACAACATGTTGAAACCATGGGTTTGCATCACATTGATCACGTAACCTTTCCAGCAGTAATCTTTTACTCCAGGACATGGGCTTGGACCTGACTCAGAGGGAAGAACGCCTCTAACCAAACTGCCAGCAACAGATCCTGGAGCACAGGTTTGTTACCCACACATCCACCCTTCACAGGGGAGCAGCTGCCCATCCATTTACTGTCCAGACGCAACCTTACTTAATTTGTGAATTGTGACAAAAATCACAGCCTGAGGTGGTGTAGCTATGTAGCTTGTACATTATGCACCTTTCATTAAAGAAAGAGTAAACGGAGTAACCTATTAATGAATACATTTTGCAGGGCCTGAAAAATGTGAAAACAAACAAACATTTCGTAATTCATATAAAAAGGCTTTTCAATTAACATCCTGTTTTGAATACACGGCTGATCCACAGCAGCCCCTGGCAACAGTCTGCCAACATCTCAGCCCAGCATGCTTAGACACTTCTGGCAGTGCTTCCATTCCTCTGCACACCGACAACAAGCCTATTTATTATCCAGCTTGCCTGATCTATACTGCAATGCAGCCAGGACCTCAAGCTATTTCCTTAAGATTGAGTCAGGACATGAAAATGATTAATCAACATGAAGAGGTTTAAAAGCTGCAAGAGAACTGCTCTAAGTGTAAAGCCTCTGTAAAGCAAGGATTGCAGCATTCGGAATGTCGGGGCTTTCCACGGGCTGATAGTACTGGGATGCTTTGCTATTTCTCTCTCAACATTGTGATAAGAGCAGTAGACAGATAGACAATGGCTATTTGTCCCTGATGCTACATTCAGTCTGAGAGATCTACAGGGTACAGCTATATGACCTTTTGAAGGCAAATAGAATCTTGCTGTACCTGTGGTCCAAGCAGAATGGAAAACATGTTAGTGCAATGCCAAGACCAAGCTAACACACACTGCATCTTGTCAGGGTTCAAAGCAAACCCATGTCTACCTGCGAGCCATTGTTGATACTGACATGGTATGGAGGAAAACAGCATGTAAATGGAGTAACTGAGACAGATTTACTTTTGCTACAATAAAGAGGTACCTTGCACCAGCCTCCATTGCCCAGCTGAGAAGAAATACAAGCTAGGGAAGGTGCTGGTACCTGATTCCCATGCCTTCTGGAGCCTCAAGGTAATTAAAGTACAGACTTAGCCAATATCAGAAAAAAAGGATGCTAGTCGTCATACTAGTGCTCATCCATGCAAATCACATGGCAGTATTATAAGCATTAATGCTCTGAGAAAGGCCTGGCACTGAAGTGATGGTAGATTTTACAGTTAGTTTCTGTGTCTTAAACTGCAAAGGTGCTATGGAGCATTGCATTATTTAAAGGGAAGAGAAAGGGGCAAAGTCAATAGTTTTGAGGGCTGGCATTCAGCTCCTCTGCTGTGAATTCATGGATGAAACAAAGCAACACACTTAGGCACAAGTAAATAGAACTCAAAAGTATTTGCTGCCCTTCAATTAAAAAAAAAATGTCCTTTGCTACAATAACATGTTTGCAGTGGTGAGAGCTCTTACTTAAAATTCCCCTCATTTTATCTGTTGCATATTTATCTATTTTGTAATACACATGTTAATGTTAAAAAACATTTATATATGTATACACACATATATACTTTATATACGGAATTCCTTCCAGTTTTTAAGGAAATGTATTGTTTCCAAATGCTGCCACTGTTATAGCCTTAGACAATGAGAGCTTTACCACAGAGATTAATTACAGCAGGGACAGGGCAAAATAATCTTTTCCATGCTACTTTATCACAGAGCTTCTAAACTACCTCTGGCCAAGTTCCTTGTCTGTAAACATTAAATCTTCAAGTGCTGAATAAATAATGGCATTTGTAACTTTTGCCAGCTAGTAAGGTCTGAGATCCCCAACACATTTCACATGAATATGAAAGAACAACTAGATGACAGTAATTTCTGGGCACCTATCACCTGGCAATAAGCAGGGATCCAGAGGAGTATAGCTTACTATGTTTTGGCTGAGTGAAGTGAACAGTCACTGATAAGATTAGACTCTTGATTTAAACTTAGGAAAATGAAATGTTTTCCTTGCCCTCTCTTTCTTTGCTTCCTCCTTGCGTCCTTCATATTAGCTAAATTGAGTTACAGTAGTCCTGTTTACTCAGCAAATCTCTTTACAATTACATTTGAAATGGCCAGGGATCATCATCTTAAACAGATTCAAAATAGTACCTCCTGCAGACTTTACAGTCTCCCTCTTTACAGCTCACAAAAGGTGGAGAAACTCAGGCTCAAAAGTAGATTGGGAATATCAGTATGTGTTTTGGAGTACGGAACCTACCATCCATAATGCTGGGCAATGTGATCACTCCTAAAGAAAGGGTTACTCAGTGCTTATGACTTTATCAAATCGTCTACCAGTGGGAAAAAAATCAGAAAGAAACCAGTGGTGATGATTTTACTTAAAGTGGGCCTATATCCCTCTCTTTAACAGCTGACCTTGATGAAAGAGTCTCCTTAGAGACTTTAAGGAAGGCTGAATTTATAATGTAAGAGCTCCTGGCAGCTTTCATCAAGTCAAATTACGAAGTGATTTCAATCAGTGCAGAGGACCTAGAAGGATGAATTCTGCACCGCTTTATTGGCTCCCGCTTCCCTCGCAAACTGCTCACACAGAATCACAGTGGGAAATTTCTCTTCTTCCAACGTGACCTTAAATTCAGCAAAGCACAATCGCATCTCCTCTCCCCGTTAGTGCTTGGATACAAGTACACACATACATGACTTATATCCTGTATTTGGGAGAGCAGGGTGATATAACTCCCTGTGGTCCCTTCCAGACTTATTCTCTATGAACACACACAAGACCCATAGGAGAAGCTGCAAGGTGTCCTGCATGCCTTGCATCTTCTGTTTAGTATCATGCAATCCTCCCAGACACAAATGAAAGCCGGCTTCAGATCAGGATAGATGATCTTAACAAAGGCAACACGTACAAGAAGAAACAGCTAGCCAAAAGGCTGATCTCACCTTTTACTGGGGGTTCCTTCCCTCAAATCAACGCAGAGGATTGCTTCCAAGCTTGGCTGGATTCAACACCAATTCCAGGTTTATCAACTGCAACAGTACTCTCAACTGATTAAAGGTAATTTTTACTGTAACTATTCCTGTCAGGCAAAGATGTTCCAATTTTTATCTGCATTTTAAACAGCTCCAGGGGACATCACTCAAGTTCCTTCTGTTTAGAAGCAAAGGTGAGACTCATATAGCAACTATATTTATCAAATGGCCTGTTTGTAAGGTAAGCAAGACTAGCAAAAACTCACCACATGAATGTGCCACACACTCCACTTCCTCTTCTGTGGAGTGTTTCAAAGCTTTGCTTTCAAGTCCATAATACTCTACATGACCACTGAGACACAGGCATCCCCAGAGTGTTACAAATTATGAAGCTGCAATATAGGTAAGGAAAAAGGACGCACTACTCTTTGCAGAGGGCCTCTGGACACAGATCTCAGGTCAGTGTGAACTTATCACACACACTGCTCTCTCATTCTTCCAACAAACTAAAATCCTTCATTTACTATAGTTAAGACAAAATAGTATAAAATACGATTCTTTGGAATAATTTCAGAATTTCCCCTTTTTTTTTTTTAATCTATTTTTGGCAAATATAAGGAGATTAGAACAACACACTCAACTCTTCCCTAACAAATGTGCACTGCAAAAATTAGGGTGTTTGAAATATATAAAGTTTATAATGCACCAGTTTTGTGTTAACTCTGCTTCTCTATGTTTTCTAGATGTGAAGCAAAAACACTAATATCTTGCCAGAGAGTATGATTTAAAAAGACTTAAAGCATAGACTTTGACCATATGTTAAGGCTGACTGAATTCTGTGAGAGTCTTCCTGGATCAGCATTGTAGTCTACTGAAAAGATCTTATCCAGCATATTAAAGTTCCCATTTTAACTTAGATTTCAGCCTTACTTAGGCATTTCATTCAGCTTGGACAGAAGCAGAGTGGACAGCTGTACTTCGATGAAGTTGTATGTATTTCTAGTCAGTTCTCCTTAATACATTATCACTAATAAAGTGACATTTGTGTGGCAAACTGTCAAAGTGCATTACTCAAAACCACCTTTTGCAATAGAGTTTTTATACAGCAACAGAAATATTTCTTTTCACTTGAGGCCTGCAAAGGTTTGGGGGTGGGGGCGGTTCTTGGGGATTTTTATTTCCTAGAACTCAGCTTGGGACAAAATTATAATGCAGTGTTCCTTTAGGAAAAGAGCTGATTAACTGTAACCAAAACCAACACCGTATTTATGCGAACTCAGATAAGGACAACGAAATCTCGTACCTCAGAATATAAACAGTTGCCACAGTCATCATGGGAGTATTTCCCCACTCACCACTCCATTGCAAGGACAGGGTGAGTGAGGCAGGAGAGGAAGTGGTGCTTTATTCTGAGCTAAACAGAATGCAGAAGACAGACAGACAGACCTGCTGTAGTAAATCTTATGTTCCTTAGTCTTTGCCATCTGGCAAGTGATCCGTGGCTCATGTGAAACGAGTGGGTGGTCATGGTCTGGTTTGTACTAGACATTTTTTGGGATCACAGAAAAACAAAACAAAACATTGCAATTGGCACCAACCGCTGCTCTTGTTAGCGGCTTTCAACAGGCGAAGGACCAAACAAAACTGAAGACTAAACCTCTCCCTCCTACAGAACTGGTCACAATTTCAGAAGGAGATAAAAGCAAGCTTGTATAAGAGAGGGAAAGTTTGCAATGCCTCTGGCTCTGTCATTCTCTTTGGGATAAAGAAAGCAGAGATTTCAGCCCTTAGGACAACTAGTGACTTTACCTTCCCCACTCTGATAATTCACCCTTCTATGAATATCAACTTTGGAGCTATGAAAGGCACAGGAAATTTACAGCTCTGATCTCTTTTTCTGGGTAGATCTGATCCTAAAATCTTAATCTGACATTATATAAGGTTATTATCTGAAAAAAAAGAAAAAAATTTGTCTTAGCACAATAGGCTCAACAGAGGGATGGGTAAACAACTACATGCAGGACACAAGCTGGGGCATTGTTGCCAGCCTTAAATTTGTTTTAATAACAGCTGTGGAAAGTGAAAGCTTTTTTATAAAACTTTATTTATAGATGAACAACAATGCTTAACAGCAGGTTTCCTACATTACGGAATTATGTTTCAAAGGTTATCCTGCTGAAAAAGAGCCAAATACTACAGCATTTACGTTGTTTCAAATTTAATACAATGCAGACTTTTCAAGCACAAATATCTTTAAAGGAAACCATATGGTAACTGCAGACTCGCTTTTCCTTAACAACCTGGAATGCTTTCATTCTGAACTTCAAGTTAAAAAGGGTTCAGGACTGGATATGTACAAAATTCCTTTTATTTCAAAGAAGAACACTCATTTAGCATATAGCGATTGTGTGAAACGGCACCATTAAATATTTTTAATATACCAACTCACTGAGCAACTTTAAATCATATTTCAGCCGTGGTTGAACAACAAAAGCAAACCCTAACTCGTGTTTGCTCAAATAGCATCAAAGCAGCTACAAAAAGGCAAGCTGGATTGTACTCTGTTTCCAGAATCAGGGAATGAATATTGAAATAATTTTTTTTTTTTTTAAGGATTTGCTTAGTAGCTTATAATTTTGAAATAAAGGATTTAAACAAATAATCTTGTGAGTTCTCAACAGCTTTCCTTTCACAAATTAAAACTTACGTGGGAACGCTGTCTAAGTATCCAGACAAAAATACTAATCTGACTAAATCTATGAGATTAATAAAAGAAAGAAAAACATTTTTTTCTATAATCTCTTTAACATTTTAATCTTAGATATTATTTGCAATGACTGTGGAATAAACATTTACAGACCAAAGTTAGGATTTTGTTTATGGTCCCCCTCCACTTCCCCAGTTTTCAGGGATACACCTGGCTTCTCAGGATCCCAGGGGGAGCCTGTAATACCAGCAGAAAAAAAGGGCATTTTCAGACTTGCTGACTACACATATTTGACACAGAAGGTCATGTGTATGGGAGATCACGATTTTTTGTGATCGTTTTTCAGTATACAACCACACATTTAAAGTCATCACAGTAAACGTGTACTACATGTTATAAGAATTCTAGATGTTATAAGAAAGGTTACTAGCACAGCAGAACAGTCAAATCTACACAGAAATGTAATGTACAAATACACACTTGACTATCCTTTAATGAAAAATTAGCAAAGGCAAGGATGCGTTAAGGTAAAATTACATGGTTTGCTTAGCTATGCTTTCTTTTGTGTCGGCATAGCAGTATACAGTCTTGAATCAACAGGAAACCTCTTTCATTCATCTGATGATATGTGTCAATGATGAAGCCTTTCAGAGGACATGCCATATTTCTAGGTGCTTAAAATATGTTGACATTTTAACAATACATATTCTTAACCTATGTTAGTCTAGCAACAGCAGACAACTAGAAGCCCTGGCAAAGCTGGTCAAAACCTGTCTAGGCCTGACCAGCAGCAAGAAGACGCTAACTTACTTACATTTCCCCCCAAGTCCTTTTTAGAAACAAACTTCCCAAACAAAAACAAGGAATAACAAATGCAACAGGTATACATCGTTAAACAAATTGTAAAGCTGTCTCTTCACTGCAATCAGACTGCAGCACAAGCAGGCATGCTGGTGCTAGCTTTACTCCAACAACAGCAGAGAAGTGTGAGAGTGGCAGAGGCTGGAGGGCACACTGCTCGGGCTTGCTTGGGAACACTGGGTACTTACACAGGTTGCTGGTTCACATATGCCTACACACGCTGCAACTAGGCCTGCAGCAGTCTTGTAGACATACCGTAAATGTACTGATCAGGAAATCAATCTGCTAGGGTCACATATTTCAAAAGCAGCAGTTTTTCCTTTGAAGCTATTAATTCTAAAGGAGAAATGAAAAATATATTGCTAATGTCCTGAGAGATAATATATTTATCTGAATTCAATAAAGAAAAAACAGCATTCACATTTGCACAATGTTTTTTCCTACTTACAGAAATAATTTCTCCAAATCTCATTGGACAAGATTAGAAGATTTCATGACTGACTGGTCAACCATGAGACTAAATATTTTTAAAAATAAATAACAAAATTTATAATGGAATACTATAGAACTCAATTTATTACGGCACATGCAGCTTTTCTGAAGTCATCAGACTTAGCTGCTATACAATTTTTAACCAGTGGGCAAAGCAGGAGCACAGCACAATTATCATAAAACTTGATAAGGTTCTGAAGAACAGGGAAAAAAAACCAACACACAACCCCAAAAAACAAAAACGAAACTCCAGCAAGACCAAGCTGTTGAATCTCTTGCCAACATATACATCCAGCAGTGCTCAGTGAAAGAAGGGTAAAGGAAGGTCACTGAACTGTTCTCTGCTGTCTACCCTGTTCTGTGGGGCTTGTTCAGCCCTTAAGGCACATGTGCATAAATTAAGGATGGGTATTTCTCGACTTTAACAAACCACTCATATTATCTGTGGTTGTTCCAAACAGGGTAAGTCCAGGGTAATCATTGTCACCAGCTGGAGAGAAAGCACTTTCAAAAACTACTTTAATATCTAAAGTTGCTCATATAGCAGTTAAGGAAACTGCTTTCAACTAAAACACACAGCATGCCAAGAGCTGTTAATACTGATATCTTAATTTCTACAGGTCTTTCATCCCAAAATAGGAAACTATACAGACCCAGTTCCATAGGCTTCCTGTAGGTTGGGTTTCCACTAACACTTTACATGAGTGTAATCTGACGCTGATGCCAAATGGAAGATTCCCATTTTAATCTGTATTAGATCAACAGCACTATTCCCTTGAAGGCAGAGGCAGGCAGAGAGAACATGAGCACCTTGTGGAAAGAGAGGATGGCACTGTTTTTTCCAGTAAAGCTGCCCACTTAAAGACATTATGGAATTACAACCTCAAAAAAATGTACAAAATAAATAGACATTTTATAATTTTTAACACCTGGATGTTATAGGATGACTCCTGTGTGTAAATGTAAGTTCTGTAATGTCAGTGAAGTGTAGCAACACCTGAGGTCAGAAGAAAGCTGCTCTTCAACAGCATACATGTAACCCAACTATTCATCACAAAAAGCCAAAAGCCATCATTTTTACAGCAAGGACAATATAAGTGAGGAAAATTCAGCAACTTAACTATAACATCAATTTAGCGAGTAATAATTTGTGTGAAAAACTAAAAGAAATACTTTAATCATAGCAACTAGTCTGGGCCTTGGCTTCATACTTCTTCATAAAAGCTGCTTTTAAACCATTCAGGATTCTCCAAAACTATATTCCAAGATCTACTGTCCCACCATAATGGGGATGTCCTACATACCAAGCGTTTCTGTGGAGACTGCTTGTCCAAACACTGTCCCAGCCCCATTCTTTCTCTTCTGGACTATTTGGCAAACTCATATCCTGATACTCGGCAATGCCGGCACTTCAGACTGACTGTAGCACAAAGCAAGCTGCTTTAAAACAGACAGCACACCCAATCCCAGTCAGTTCTGAAAACGTTAGTGACAACTAGTTAGGAAAAAGTTCCAAAAGAGGGAAAAAAGTCAGTTTTAATGACTGAAGAGATTAAGGAAAGACTTAAAGAAGTAACTGCATAGCTTCTTTAACTAACAAATCAAACCATAGGAGGAGGGACATTAGACAGTAAGTATGTTAAAAAACATCATTATCAACAGATAAATTATTTATTCTTCTACAATGAACTGTACTTTGGAGGGATTTATTTCATCATTTATACTTACCTCAGAGAAAACTGCCCAAAACCAAAGTGCATTCTCTTTGCCTGAGTGAAGTTTACCAGATGGCTTTTTTTTTTTTTTTTTTTTTTTTTTAAAAACCCTCATGGTAATGGAGTATCAAGGTGAAGAAAAGCACTGAAGAAAAATAAACAGTGGAGGAAGACCAGCAGATGTTTAGAGCACTGGACAACTCAGACCTACTATGGAAGGACACAGGGTTAAGTTAACCCTGCCAGGATTTGAGTTTGTGGTTCTAGAAAAACAGGATTTAAAACGTAATGCATAGACCACATAAGCATTCTCTCTCTACAACACTATACTGGACATGTTCACATACCCTTCTTAACAGCAAATTATATCACATTATAAAAAAGCTTGATTGGAATTTTGGAAGTTAATAGGGAGAAGAAATATTAGTAGCAGTTGAAATGTTTTCCTTGTCGCTTTTTAATCACATTTTCTGTGAGGGCACTAATAAAAAAATATTGATGGTTGCTCCTAGATCTTTCCATTTTGAACAAGAAAACTTTCTTAGTATCTAGTTCATGTAAACTGTAACATCCTTTATGCTTAAGATACTGCTGTAGTTCAACACCAACCATAAGGAAGGCCTATTTGATTGCTAGGAGGTGACTGGTATCAAATACAAGGCATTTTTCTGCTACAGCTACAGGAACTGTTAAAACCAACTGCTAGCAGAACTGCCAAATCTGCAGAGTCACTGAAGCCTTCAGGAAAACTTTGGAAAAGATCACCTATTTAGCAATACTTCAGTTCATATCCATAGCTGTCTTGTAACACAATATAATATTCAATTACAATTTTTTAATAACTGCTTGTATAATACACTAATGTAGCAACAACACTGTGATCAAATCTAACACGAGAACAGCATGCAGAATGAGAGACTGTGGTTTGTAGATCAATGTTCAGGCTGCTGCTAAGCCCCTGTGGATCTTAGTCAAATAATCCCGATCCAGCAGCAGGTACCGATCCATGTGCACGGCCCAGAAGGCAGATGTCTGTCCCACAAGCTGATTACAAGCGTCTGCCTGTATTAGGTAGATTCAAACTCACAACTCTCACTTCAAAAAGAAAATGTTCCCCTAGTCAAACTATGACTTAAGATGAAATCCAGACTCTCTATGCCCTTCTGTTCATCTTTGGCCTCTGCAGAGCAAAAAAATAAACAGGAAAAATTCTTAGTGCTGAAGACTATGCAAAAATGAATCCTGAGTCTGTAATACAGTCAGGACGGTACTTCTCTTGCCCAAGCACCAGCTTATATATAGATGTTAATTACAAAAATGTCCATTTGCACAGAACACCACTCTGAGCAGGATCTAGGACTGTTATTTCAAAACAGTGCTCTAATGGATTAAAATCAGACTCTTCATTGTTCTCTCCCAGGTCTCAAAAATCATGCCTTATGTCTGCAGTAGACCCTGCTCCTGCCACGCTGGCCCTTACAGGAGTCCAGTATGTAGATCTGTAGACTACCATTATCATTTGCATTACATTAGTGCCCATAAACTCTATTCACAGATCAAGATTGTGCTGCACATCCTGCATTGTACAACCCCAGATGAATATACTGACACCACACTCAACCCGCCTATCCTGCTCCGAAAGGCCTTCAGGGAACACTTAAGCAGATAGCTCCAATGCAATTGTGTCTACTGCATGCAGTGGATATGGAAGTAGTCTCTCTTCACAGCTGGGTCAGATCAATGGTTTATCTAATCCAGTACCCTGTTCCTGACTGTGGCAACAGGAGAGCACACTGTACTTTAGAAAGTGGCTGAGCTGTTCCTCTTGAACTTCCTTAGCAACTACAGTCATTAAATTAGGGATGTTAGAGGGCATACCTCTAGCTATTCCCTTTAGAATCTGTTTATGGCATGTGTTCATGAATTTGCCTGATCTCATTTGCACCACCTGATTTCTGGATGGGTTCTCCTTAGGCTTTTTTCATTTTCAATAACGGAAAGAAAAATCTGATTTTAAAATTCTTCTGACAGTTGCTTCTGGAATTAACAGAAACACACTCTTCAGTCATCAGTAACACAAGTCTTCCTCTACTTGTAGACTCCTCTATTTGCAGATTTCCAAGCTACTCTTGGGTAAGACACCATTTGTCCAATTCTTTAGTTTAACACAGACTTGCATGTAGAAACTTCATCTGTAATAAGATAAAGGAGCTACTGAACATCGGATTTAAGGTATTCCTTGAGTGACTGAAGTTCTTACAGAGATGGATGCCAGGATGAATATAGCAAAGCAAGAAAAGCTGATATGGGACAAGTCAGCCCTAAGGCTCAGCTGCTACATCTTACTGTACTGTGGCTTTGGTACTTGCTTAATTCAATAAAATCAGAAGTGGATTGACATAACAAAGTGTCATTATTTCCAGAGGAGAAACAAAACCCCAAAACACTGCGTAGACACGCAGACTTTAAGACATAGTGTACTGTTTCCACATCAGTGACCCAGACTATGGACACCACACTCTGCAGCAGTAATAAGGTGTCTGTAGTCCCATCAGTCATCCTGGTGAATCCATGGCTCAAATGCATGTTTGATATGCCCAGCTAATACATGTTCAAGTTTTTGCACATCTGCCTTTTCAAGCCAGGCCCATTATTCATCAGCCTTAGGTACACACATGTGTTAAAGAAGAACTACGTAAATGTCACCCAGCTTAAGTAATCAGCCATCCATTCCTATATAGATACAAAACATTACTACCCCCTTGTAGATAGGGACCAAAATACAGGGAGGGTAAAGCTCAGATTCACCTCACCTAAGTAGTTAAGTGAACAGCATAGGTTTGGGATCCTTCCCTTCTCAGGATTCCTTTAGGGTTATGGGGAAATAGATGCAAGGGAGCATTATTTCTTGGGGGAAACAGAGACATCAGGGGCTGATGTGTATGTATGTGCTGTGCAGTGCATGTAAAGTTTGACGTAAAAAGGATGTGCCACATAGACCTCAAGATGGCAGGTAAATCACCACAGATAAGATAGACCGTCTGTGTGTGATGCCATCGTCTGTAGACACAGATTCAGTGTCCTGCTCTAACTTTTAATCAGATAAAAGAAGTGGCCCATAGCTTAATGTTGCTCTAAGACTCATGGAGTTTCTCTAAAGCCTTGCATGAAGTCAAACATTTACTCATTTATATCAACTACAATAGAAAACTGCCATCACTTGGTAAAGTATTCCAGTTGCTACCAAGCTGGGTTGTATTTGAAATGGCAAACTACAGCTGAAGACCGCATAGTCCCAACGTAACATCCTGATTCATCCACTCTCTCTCCCTCGGTCTTGACAAACATATCAGAGACTACAACAGAAAGGTACTCGTTAATGTTTAAACTGCTCAAAGCCTCAATGACATTGCTCATTTTCTCAGGCTCACCCACACTAACAGTAAATATCGGTTTCACGGACAAGGAAAGTGCCACAAAAGAAATCATTAAAACAACCAGAAGATGATTACTGCTTTGTGACTCCAACCCAGAAGCCTGAAACTTGAGAAGAATTCATTTTACTTTCTTGAATGAATTCCTCTGCTTCTGTCATGCAGCTAATTCAACACATTTCCTCCTGCTCTGATTATTAAAAGGAAAAGCAGCTAGTATAAACATCAAAGAGTGGCATTATTGCCTTCTGTGACACCAGGGTATTTTCCAAAGCTACAGGTAAAAAATGACCAGTGAACTTTCTGATCCCTTGGCAGGATGGGCATACAAAACTTGACATAATGCAAAATCACTACCCAAAAGGCATTATTTACATGCAATGAGGTTTGGAGAGCTGGGACTTAGTGAGACAGCACTACGACAATGGCAGGAGAAGTACAACAGATCCAGACCACCCTTCATGGGGGCACAGCTCTGCCCCTGCCTCAGTGCTGAAAACATCAACTCATAATACTTTTTCCTTTATCTTCTAAGCCCTTTGTAACCATACCTACACAGGCACATGTATTATAAATTCACTCAACTCAATTTTAATTCATGCTACTTCAAATAATAATGAAGGCGTTCAATCAGCTTCACATTTGTTTCTGGTACAGCACAGACTGCAGTGAGACGTACAGTCTCCCAACAACTCCAAATACCACCAAGTTATGTCAAGAAAATAGTTGTGAATTATTCTACTATTCATTTTACTTGTCCACTTCCTCACAGGTCAAAACAAATATTAGGAATATGAACTGATCCTGTATTACATGAGTTTGACAAAGGTAGAAACACTTTTTTGAACATTTATTCTTACATAGAACCCTCAAAAATACAAAACTAGACTAAGACTTAAAATCTCAGCTATTGTGTTGGAAATGTTTTCCTAGGCCAGCACAACAGCAAACTTCAGTGGTCAACAGATCAGACCTTAAATTCCTTTCCTTCCAAAGCACTTAATTTAATGCTATCAAGCAAGAGAAAGTAGCTTTAACCACAGGATAAACTTCCTAGGAGATTTAATTAGATTAAATCAATTTCTACATCATCAAAGCCTCAAGACTTGTATCTGCCATTTCAAAGGGTGAGGGACTGCAAATGAAGAAAAAACTCCTCTAACTTCAGAGTCAAACAAAACCACAGGCTCCAAACACCTTGCTGCAAACACCACATGTGTACACACAGACCTCTGGAGTAGGCCCCTCAGCAAACTCTCAGACCAAGGGTCTTAAAGCACCAACATCCACATATTCCAGATATCACCCCGAGTTAAGCATAATTGTGTCCATCTGCACACATATGCCTGATCGTTTTCATGCATCTGACCCAAGTCCACTGAAATCCTTTCTGCAGACTAGGTCAGGCTCCCCGTTCCTCTAGCTCCTAGATGCCACCTCAGCCGCACCTGCTGCAGGAGGATGTCCCAGAAACTCAAGCTGGAGAGGACCAGGTTAAAAATCTGCAGCTAAAAGAAAGTAACAGCTATAACCCCGTGGTGTAGTATTTCAAAACAATTCTGTTGTACACTACGCACTCGTGCTGACAGACACTGCTGACTTGGGTAATGAGCACAGCTTTGCCCAACTGATGGCCGACCTGAGCAGAAGGCTTTTCAGTTGAAATTTAACTTCTGTACACAAGCAGTGTCATACTGCTGGAAAACCAGTGATGTTGCAAGTGTGGGAAAGCCCCATGCCATTTGCTTGTGTGAAAATCAGCCTACAGTGCACAGCCTAGAAACAACAACATTATCTAGCCAACGGCAAATGGCAGTCATCTATTGCTCAAGTGTTCTCAGGGCTGCAGAGCCAAAGACTGGAGTTACACAATCAAGATAACTTTTCTACTCCAGCCTACTGGGCAAATGCCTGCAAGTTTTCATCTGGAAGAAAAAAAAAAATTCAATATTTTCTTAGCTACACCCTTGAAGTTTCACTCTGCACTTAACAAAAGAAACTGAACAAGGAAATGTTGATTGCCATTTTCATTGGCATGAGACTGAGGGCTTCAGTCATGCTGTAGGCCCCATCCAGCAAAATCGGGAAAACAAAGGCAAAATTAAAGTAACTATCATTTACAACTTCATCAGCTGTACAGAGAGGCCTATAGGAACACCCAGCCTATTTTCCTACCAATAAAGCACTGTCTTCTCTGCAGTATATTTTCCAGTATATCAACCTAGTCTGGTTTTCAAAGTTCCAAATATGGGAACTTTTGCGAGCTCCAAGGAAAATTTACCACATCCTTTCACTGGTACTTGGATCTTCAGCCAGTTACAGTCACATGTACAGAACTGAGCCAAAAAGTTTTATGGTACGTATGCTTCATCCAATACAAATTATTTCTAGACATAATGCCATAAAGCCATTTGAAGATTATAAGTTAGAAGAGAATATTCAAAGAAAATTATTTCCATGTACAAACATCTTTCTAAGGATCTCTAAGTCAGTCTTTATTGACCTCAAATAAAAATGGAAATCAGGAGATATTAAGGTAGCCGTACGTCTTGTTTCAGAGACTAGGAAACCTGCAGGTAGACTGACCACTGTCATTACTTAAGACTATACAGAAAACATAGAGCAAAACCAGGAACAGGGCCAAACCTGCACAGTACCCTAATCTACCAATTAGACTGTGGATTTTCAAGCTCAAAGGTGGCAAACAGGTTTCGAGGGGGCCATGACCATCCTTTCTTTATGATATATCAAGTACAGAGCCAAAACTTTACCTCCTTTTAAAAAAAAAAAAAAAAAAAAAGGAACATCATATGGAAAAATCTGAGAGAATCATTCTATTAAACCATATCTGGAGGAAGTGGTAAATAGCTTGAAGACATTTCAGATGAAGATCAAGTGAATCACTGTCAATTTAAGCAAAAATTGTTCTATAAAAGCATTAAATTGGTATTGTTTTCATGCTTGGAAATGCTTCCCAGAACAAGGAGGTTTTGTCATTGGCCTTATTTTTTTATTGTTTTTTTCTTCTTAGTGGAAGCTTCTTGCAGAGGAAAAGAGAAAGAAGACATGAAAGTACACATGAAAGTGAAATGTCTGCCCTTCTCTTTGTTGTCACTAGTTTAGAAAAATATAGGAAGAAAAAGGCAGCTTTTTCTTTTAGAAATCCCATCTGTGAAAGACTTTTGAGTCAACACAACCGTACAGCTGTGCAGAATGAACTGGGTTTTAAGGACTCTACCAATAAAAAGTATTGTGAATCACCTCTGAAGTCCCAGTTGAGCCAATAATCTGCTTTTTGTCCACACTTAAAACAGCATTATGCTTTCAAAAACTAAAGTTTTACTTCTTTCTTTACAGGTTTGCTGACTTTCCCCACCTCTGAGAGGGCTGATGTATAACTAGGATGATCCTCCTTCCCACCCAGTAACCAGGGATGCGATGGAAGTCAGAACATGTCTTCAAGCACAGAACTTGATTTCAAAGTTCTCAGTCTGTACCACAAGTCTTTTACTTGTGGTAAAGCCACAAGTGTTTTACCAGATCTAGCTACAGTGAAAACAACTCAATGGATATAAATATCATCACACATTTGCAGACACTGGGCAGAACCCACAAATCTTTCTTTCTGGACAGCAGCCAGTTGGATATTCAGAGCCTGTAAGGCTTTGCAAAAGGAAACAATTCAGCCTCCTATAACAAATGTGCTGTCCCTAAAGAGTGGTGTCATGGAAATCAGAGCACATAGGAACGACAAGGATTTTAAAAAATTACATGCTGCACTGCTAACCAGCTTTCCAAACAACCCCTTAAAAGTAATTTTATACTGGGAAGTTATATTAAATGTATAGAATTATAATAAATCCTCTCTTCACATCTTTAAGTAAGGTACGTGTGCTTCTCAGAATTTAAAAGCTACTTCTTGGGGAGGATGGCTAATTCTTCCCCTCTTGAACTTAGCTGTATCTTAAAACTACTGTTTCTACCAGAAAATCAAATGGATAAATGACATGAGGAGGCTCCATAGCTTTTTTCCTTGATGATTCCTGCCTAACATACTCAGTTTACAAATCCATGTGGTCAGGTGGCCTTTCTAAATACTACCAGGCTGTAAATTCTACATGGAGTCATGTCTCTGACATCACATCAGTAATGAAACAATTTTTCACTTGAAAATTAAACATTAATTCATGAAAGAGAACACAATCTGGCTTTATTGTTTTCTTAAAGTTGTGCATGTCCTCCTGAACCAATCTACAAGAAAACTTATTTCTGTAAAATAAGCGTTTCTGATTTCCAACATTATCTATAAACTAATACCAATTTTAGTCAATTTTGTGACCAAACCAACACTTTAAACATATCCTCTTCCAGGAAAAGAAAGGGGAAAAAAAAAGAAAAAAGGAATTGATGCTGTTAGTTGAGAAAGACTAGTATTAAATGTTTCTAACGAAGTTCCAATCCATGTTGTACCCATACGTATCAGTTAAAATTTTACTCACCTATTTCCCACATTATCATCAGCTGAAGAGGTTCACTCTGGCACATACATTCGCTAAACAAGCTGAAGGAGTGTTACAAATGACGAAGAACAAACCAAAGTGCCACCCACCCCATGTATTTCCATACAGGACAGTTAGAGCAGGACAAGCAAAGACATCAAATCCATTTACTGGCTAGCCATACTCATCCATTGCTAACATTTACAGGCAGAAGTCTGGGATCTGTATGATTCCTCTTTTACAACACCAAAGGACCCAATTCCACAATCCTGAGGAGTATTTTGCATGCTGAATAGTTCCATTACACACAAGCTTATGGAGAGTACTCACAGTTAGTTTTAACACTTGAATAAGGCGCTATGGAAGGGGCAGAATCAGATTCCAAATAAGCTAAAAATTAATAGGTGAGGAAAAAATAATTTATCTCCTGTGAACATGTATTTAATTGTGCAGGTTTGCAGCAGAGCTGAGACCAGTCCTCTAGATAAAACTGGACTTTGCTGTTTTCTACTTCAACTTCTATCTTATGCAACAACTTCAAATAACTTAAATAATAAATGAATAGCCTATAAATATTGCTGTAACATTCCCCTCTGTAACACAAACACCTGCTTTTGGTCCTGTTCACATTTCTATTCAGGTACTGTATATACAAAGAGGGTGTTTGTATCATTGAGTGAATGAGAGCACTGAAATCAAACCAAATAGTAACCCCCAAAATTACATAGAGGTTTCTGTTCCCTGTGTAAAGGCAAGGAGTCCTTTCTAGCTAACTCTACACATACATTTTAGTACTGAATTGCAAAATAATAGTTATTTGCAAATTACTACCTCCCCCAGTATGAAAACTCTACCACTTTAGGGCAAGCAAGGCTGAACACATGGACTGCATTAGAGATCTGCTATTTGAGAAGCAAACCAGACAGAATTTCACCTACTGGCCTGCTCCAGCCCCTCTGCTCCCAGTGCTCTCTTATTTAACAGGCTAAATGTACAGTACAATGTTCTTAAATGTTAATCACAATGATTACCTTCCAAAAAGCAAAAGATAAACCCAGATCTTTTATTTAGACACATAAAGCTTTTATCTTTACTATCTGTCCTGGTTTCGGCTGGGATGGAGTTAATTTTCTTCTTGGTAGCTGGTACAGTGCTGTGTTTTGGATTTAGTGTGAGAATAATGTTGATAACACACTGATGTTTTAGTTGTTGCTAAGTAGCGCTTATCTTAAGCCAAGGACTTTTCAGTTTCCCATGCTCTGCCAGCAAGCAGGTGTGCAAGAAGCTGGGAGGGAGCATAGCCGGGGCAGCTGACCCGAACTAGCCAAAGGGATATTCCATACCACAGAACGTATATAAACGGGGGGAGTCGGCTGAGAAGGGCGGATCGCTGCTGGGGCATCGGTCATCGGGTGGTGAGCAATTGCATTGTGCATCACTTGTCTTTTCTTGGGTTTTATTTCTCTCTCTTTTTTTTTGTTATATTCCTTTTCATTACAATTATTATTATTTATTGTTGTTGTTATTATTAGATTATATTTTACTTTAGTTATTAAACTGTTCTTATCTCAACCCACGAGTTTTACTTCTTTTTTTCGACTCTCCTCCCCATCCCACTGGGAGGGGGGAGGCGTGAGTGAACAGCTGCGTGGTGCTTAATTGCTGGCTGGGGTTAAACCACAACACTGACACTGAATGCTGTGTTTGATTTGGTTACAGGAGACTCAATGAAAACTTCTTATAGTCCACATTACTGAACTTTAATGCAGATTCCCTTCCCAGAAATACTCACTCTGCACTGCAAATATATTATGCCACCAGACTGTGTCAGAGGGCATTAGGAGCTTCTGCACCAGCACTGCACCACAGCCATTTGGCTAGCCAGCACTGTGGTCTCTCGGGCCCTGCTGAGCAAAAAGGTATGCTTATATAGTGATACCTTCTATCTTGATGTGTTTCCACTTCTGTCTGTCATTCCTTACTGTCCATTTTATTGCAGAAGTGACAGGGAGTGAGACACGAAAGCCACAGTATGGTTACAGCTGTCGTGGCTGCGGAAATTTCTTCTACAATTTCAGGCTAAGGAATGTCTTACACTTAAATATATATAAGGAGTATCTCCTACACATCAGCTAATACAAACAGTATATTAGATTACTTCCAAATAGATGATGTCTATTGGGGAAAAAAAAAACCAAAACCAACTGGAAAACACATTTTTGTGCATGACATATGGAAGACAATAAGTCACATGAAACAGGTGTTAGTAACAGCATTTAATAGCTTACTGACATTAGCATCATTTAATGCTCAGATATCACAAGGATAAAAAAAGTACAAGGACCTATATAAAGCAGAAGAGCATAATAAGGTAGCTGTTCCACATGACAGAAGCAGCTTATGGAAGCAGCTCCAATGGCAACTGCTACTGTATT
The DNA here is from genome assembly GCF_018139145.2 of Gymnogyps californianus. Classification (NCBI taxonomy): domain Eukaryota; kingdom Metazoa; phylum Chordata; class Aves; order Accipitriformes; family Cathartidae; genus Gymnogyps; species Gymnogyps californianus. The sequence continues at coordinate 33,915,220 of NC_059475.1, forward strand.
TGATCTCAGTGTTATTTTCTAAATTGAAGGCTTCTTGTGTATTCTTCTAAACTACAAGCATGATATTAGTATTATTACCATACTTAACACAGTACAGAGCTACTCAGTTAATATATTCATGTTATACTACAACATACTCTCTCACTAGAGCTTGGCACTGCTGGCTAGACTATCTTAGAGGATATGTTTTGGATTGAGGTCATGAAGTGAGTGAAAGTACTAAGTAAGGGAGAGTAGAGGACAGCCCCATTACAAGAAACCATAAGCTCAGGAAAGCTATCTGAAGAAAACAAAGCTGTTCAAGTAACTGTTCTTCCCTTTCAGAGAGAGTGAAACTTAGGCCAGAGTATGACAAACCTGTAGAAGAAAACAAAAAGCTGGAAGCTACTAAGAAGGTACCAATGAATTTAAGCTCCTCTTCTTTGCTGCCAAAACAGAAAACAAAACTAGTAAAACCCAAAATATACACACTTTGCAAAATCGAAACAGCCTAACTAGAATTACTGTAATTCACAAGTACCAGGAGAGACCAGCTCTCCTTTCTGCTGCTAAAAGCAAGCAAGTTCTCATTCATACCCTAATGGGTGACAGTAAGGGACAGCATTAACAGCCTTTTCACCAGTAAGTTTTGTAATTGTGCAACTTATGGTTTTGATCATATATGCAAGAATAAAACAGTCAGGAAATAATTTCTTTGCTTCCAGCATCTCTTCTCCCTCTGAAGTATTAATTTGACTACTGCCAGAAACTGTGTGCTGGTTTTGTTAGACTGACTACATCATGGCTTACATTAATTTGAGTTCACAGAATTTGGGTAAGTATGAAAAGCACTGCTCTCAGACATTTCTTGAAGGATCACTTTAATAAATTCCTTTAATTCAAATATATTGTTTGGGGGTTTTCACATAAATGCAGCCTAATCTTCTCAACATAACATTGTATGCGATACTTCAACTCCTTGAAATATTTTTTTTTTGTCTGCACCTACCACTGTAAAAACAGCTTCAGGATTAAAACCAGTCAAGCTCTGCCTACGTGCCACAGGAGAAAAGCAACATGGCCACCTGATCAAGATTAGAAAGATTACACACACGAAAGTAGTTAGAGTGGTTAATCTGCTACTACACCTACAGTAACTGGGTGTAGCTGCGCCCTTTCTAACAATGTCAAGGTTGTACTCATTTAGCCATCCACGACACATGAAAAGACAAACAGTTTCTGGCACTGAAACCTACCTCAGTCTATTTAGAGCACGTGGGTTCTCAACAATGATTCAGAGCAGGAGAAGGTTGAGGTCACTCCTCGGCCAGACATGACGACTTAGGACAAAAATATTTTAACTCCCTCTGGGTTGGTTTGGTTTGGTTTTGAAGCAGTGCCTCTGGCAAGCAGAAAGCAGCAATTCATTTACTGTAGTAGAGAAGAATTTGATTTCTAACCTTAACAGACCTTCTTCTACAAGAGACAATTACTCAGAACAAATGCACAGCACAGTTGATTCAACTGGACCTGGAACAGTAATAAAGGCAATCCTCTCAAAAAAGCTCAGCTTCTGGTAGCTTAAGGTATTTTTAATTACTATTTCAATTAAAGGACATCATTTACCATTTACTTATTCATAGATGTCTCTCAAAATTAATCTGGATAAAAGCAATTTTGGTTTCTATATTTACTCACAAAGAGGCATGCAAGATACCAACTGCAAAAGAAGCTCCTACATTCACCATCCCACCATGTGCTTATCTAACCTAGATGCAGAAGGATTAAGTATAGGTATTTGGTGATATACACTGACTCAAGAATCAGACACACACAAAATATTAATAATTATTACATGGAAAATACTAGAAAACAGCAATACTGAGAGGTTATGAGCAGTTCACGAAGTTTTGATGCACAGCTTTATCCCATTCTAATACTATTAATTTTTACTAAAATCTGTATTCAGAGATACAAATAGCTCTTTTTCTATTAAAAAGAAAATTGAAGCTTTTCTCAGTATTGCATTTCTCCTGTAGTGTTTGTTTTTATCTGGTACCGCTAGCAAGTATTATGTGCACTGCTGAACAGCTGTATTTTGTATGTCAGCAATCCTGAGAGAAAAAAGTAAATGCTCTCAAAGCATGCTTTGGTTTCTTCATGATGTAGTGGCCTACAGACAAACCATTAATAACTTTCAGAGTAATATGTTGAGTCAATCTTTATTATTTTAAACAAACATAAATCCATAGAAATGGTGATGAAACAAAGCTGAAACTGATGCACTGCATATTCAGTCACGAACACCACAGCACAGTTTGGGGCAGAAATTAAGAATGCTACAAACACATGGAACTCCAAGAAAATGCAGCAGGCAATGCACACCAAGACATGGATATAAGACAATTAACACCCGTTCTCATGGAAAATGTCACTTTTGCTGAGTGCAGAATTTGCACACAAAATAATTACAGTACTTAAGGAAACATGATTTTCTACTAAAAAATCAGTTAGAAATAATTACTTTTCAGATGTGAGTTTTAAGTGAAAATCTGTTTTTCCAGCCTAACAATTGAAATACTTGAACTTCTTTACTACACACGTGTTGGCTGTCTTTTAATTTCTGATCTGTAAAGTTCACTGCTCATTTTTCCTGTGTCCAGTATGCACAAAGTCTGAAGTCAAGTGAATGTCCACATTGAATGGGGATGTAAAACATTAGAGCCTGAGTTGCACATTACAGATTAAGAGGTGGTTTGTTGTACGCTTTGCAGTTACTCTGTGTGTCCACATCATCATGCTTAAACATTCTTAAACAGAGAGCTTATGCTAGACTCCCAACTCTTAAGTAAAACCGAGTGTACAGCATTTTGGCTGCCAGAAAATCTTCTTTTATATATTATATGCAGTAAATGGCAGAAATACAGTCAAATATGCCATTTTTCACATGTATGCTTTTAATACTTGAAAGTTTTAACATACGCTTCCAGCAATTTAGGACCTTCTCATTCGTCAGACACCCCCGCCGGCTCAGGCAGTGCTCCCACAGATGTTTCCCTGTGCAGCACTGACAACCTGAGCAGCTCACATCAGTACTATTTCTGCAGCACCACATGTCAAGCTAGGGAAACTAGTCAAAATTTAAACTAACCCCACATTTTTTCCTTTTTATACAGGTTTTTTTAATTCATTCATGTTTCTTGACCCAGTTCACAGGTGGCCTGCAAAAGAGTCGTACCGACCCAACTGAGCACAGAAGGGGAGAAGTGCACCACAGAAGCTACCTTTTAGAGGACACCAGTAAGCACTGGGTGAAGACACCACAAAGCCTGCCACAGCCGTTTTGGCACCGCTCGTGGATGGGAATGATCACTGTGGGGGCAGTTACATGGCGCTTCTGTTTCAGCAGCAAAGCAGGCTTGAAAAATTGCCAACCTCGCTTACCTTCAGCTACTCATTATCGTCTCATGCCACATTTTTTCAGAAGGTTATTTTTAGCCTAGATTACTTCAGTAAGCTATTTCACTGCATGACACCATAAACCCTTAGGCTGGCATTGAAGGGCTATGAAGCACAGCACAGGGAAGGGAGCTAATATCCACCTTTTTAATGGGCTCCACAACAAATACCAGAACCACCTGTAGATACATCTCATGACTGCAGTTTAGCAAGAAGCTTAAATAGATATGTTAGAGTCCGTAGATCTACTTCAAAGTTCAAAGTTCAGTTTGCATTTTGAGGCAGTTTGCTTTTTTGATTTATTTTTAAACCCTGAATCAAAAGCTACATTCACCTCTCAACATGTTAAATCAAATGCATGAATAAAAGAAAATGTCCACCTTTCACCAATACTTTAAACAAGAAAAGTTTGTAGAAAGCAGCCATTCTGGTTTCATTAGACCAACTGGTGTAGTTAGTACAAAACCAAAAAGCCTTTCTGGCAAGCCCTTCTTCAGTTGGCTCTAATTTATATTCTTGTAAAGAACAACATTCCCTCTTTACACGTACAGGATGAGAATAAAGGAACAAAACAAAATTTTGAAAAAAATTAATCTGACTTCTACAATAAGAAAAGCATTTTAAAGCTCAAAAATCACTTCTGAGATAATGTCAATAAGGAGAAAACATCACAGAAAACATGGAATGATTCAATTAGTCCACTGATCATTATTGTAAGAATCCTACTGTATGTACTGTACTGACATACGTTCCAGTCAGATCACCTGCTACCATCTCAAATCAACACCAAGAATGTGAGTCTTCAATTTCATTCAGGATTCATTTCAGGAATTTCAGAAGCAAAATAACCCATTTGTTGGGGAACATAACATAAACCTAAACAAACAATATACACTAATGTGAAAGGAGACACAAGTATGAAGTAATACTAAGACAAGTACAGAGACAAAAAAAAGACAACTAGATGGGCTAAAAATCACGTCAATATTATCTTTTCTTCAGTAGAATAAGTTAGGTAGATTTATTCATCTTGAAGGTTACTGCTACAAGTAATCCAAATTCTCTGACAGTGTCTGAAAAATGTCAGCAATAATGAAATTAAAATTGTATTATGCAAGACATCAATAAGATATCATCTGGAGTAATATTCATTTCAAAACAGGATAGGACTGCTGGACTGCAGTTTCCATAAGTCCACTAAGTTCACACAGGAAAATGAAATCTCAAAAGAGCGTCTCTGATAGCAGCATCAACAGGCACACTGAGAATCAATTTCAACTTTCAGGGCACTCTAAATGCTGGGCATCTTCCTCCCATGATCCCTACTCAAGTGTTTCCACTTGCTCATATTAACTTCTCTGTTCACTGAACGCTGCACTGAGCCATTTCAGCATGCTAACCCTACAGAAAGTTAACCACTTGTTTTGTTGCATGTACTTTCTTCTGCCTTAGTACATATAATGCCTCAGCAGAAGACCAGATAAGCACTGAAGGCAGTGCAAAGGGAGATGATGAGAAAACTGTCCAGGGATTTTTTTTTTTTTCCTGAGTACAGTGAACACAGAAACTAGAGCAAGGTATGTCACAGGAGCAAAGCACTGGGTGAAAGGACTAGTACATCAGCTCACTTTGCTCCTTGAAACCGCAGCCTAAGTACATCTGAGTTCTCTTGAAATGTTTTGATGGGAAATTAGAGAAGCAATTCACTGCTGCACATGCAGCAGTAGATAAGAACAACTTGATTGTATAGGAAAGTCAATTTGGAGTGCTTCAACACAGACCCAAGTCTGGCTTCTGATATAGTCCCCAACGCAAAATAGACAAAAAAAGTATTCCTGTGTACACAAAAGAGCCAGACATATAAGACATTCCAATTAAAAATAATTTTTTTTTTTTAAATCACAAAGATCAAGCCTCACTCCCATATGCTTAAGTAAGTATCCCTCAACAGCTGTGCATTGCTCCTTTTTATTAGCTGGCAAGCAATGCTTTCCTAAGCAGGCACCAGTGTTTTGCAAAGCACTGTGTGTACACAGAAAAGACATACAAAGCAAGAGGCCCGAGTTAAAAAGTGACGTTGGAAAACACACAGTTTTTAATATGGATTACAATAATTGAGAGCATTTACGCATTCAAGATGATGGCTTTCATCATTTTCTGTCAGGGAGCACAACAGTTAAATAGCCAGGCTCGTCGTTCTTGTGGTTATTTGCCCTGACATGTCGGTATTGGCAAGGGGAGATTCCAGTTACCTTTTTGCGGGGCTCAGCACGCATTACACAAAGAGCAAAGCAATTCACCCAGTCCTCCTCACCCTGCTGAGGACAGGAAGGTTATCGGTCTGGAAGACACGATTAGGGGTTTCTCAAGCAGGCTCTTAGCAAGAAACACTATGCGAAACCTGTTCATTATGTTTCCACACCACTATCACTGCCGCTGAGCTCCACTCATCCCTGATACATGTTTATACAGGTGAATTGCCAAGGGGCAGGGGGGGAGGGACCTTTCCTCTGCACCTGAGCCTCACAGTTTAATTCTTCACTTGCTCAGATTCATAAAAACCTGATAAAATGCCAAAAAGAATTTCCTTAGAAGTGAGCAAACAAAGGACAATAAATGCATGACAAAGAGGTAACAAACAAGGCTATGGGAGTTAATTATTGCCAAGGTTAAGTGTCTAATTTCTCTTTCACAATACAGGTCTGGCTACCTGTGAACACACCCAGGTGAGCTTGAAGGACCAGACACTGCTGAAAGGAAATGACACAGTGGGAAAAGAATCCACGAGGTCTCAAACCTCCCAAGCCCTTCATCTTAGCCTGAGGCCAGCTCTACAAAAGGGTAGGTATGAACATAGATGTAATTTTGCTCACCCTCTCTCCTTCTCATCCACCTTTTTGAGAGCATGTAACTAGGAATAGGAAGGTTTGAGGTGCAAAGCCAACCCATCCTGCGAAGTGCCAGGCATTTCCTAGAAGAGGCTGAGAGAGAAGTAGGCAGGGCAGGAGGGAAGAAAAAGCTTCTTGTATCAGATTCTGAAATCACAACCTGCAGGAAAAAAGGCCCCAGGAGCATTCACCGATGGCAGTGCAGGAGGTGACCATCTTTGACACTTCCACTGGGTTTCTGCCAAAGGATTCAACTTCACTCCAAAAGAGAACAAATGCAATGGGTGTTTCAGAGCCCTCCTTGGGCTTGGAGAAACAGGTCAGCTCACCTGCGTATAGGGAAGTCACTAATTATATAGTATAGTCTTACAGCTGTCAAATTCACAAGACAGGGGCAGCACCCAGGTCAGCAGAGCAGCTGGGGGCTGATGCATCTGGCCATCTAGTAACACCCGTAATCTTCAACGACACAGAATCCCTCTCTAGGTCAAACGCCTTCAGGACTGTATTTGTTGTTCTTATTTCCATATTACAGACTTAGGCTCGCTATCTTTCCTAACATTTTTCCAATCACTCTCTGTAGCGCTGATTCCCAAACCATGGTCTGGAAATTGGCAGCATTTTGCAACCAGTGCCAGGAACCACCATTAAGAGAAAATGCCAAATTTGTTTCTTTTGTACGGCCTGTAAGAAAGTTTGAGAGTTCACAGTGTTCTTGTGGTGGAAACCACTGCTTTTGGTATTGTTTAATACACATTAAAACATAAACTATCACAGGAAGTGATCAACTGCCGGCACACAAAGCCTGTGGTTAATCTTTGAACATTAGCTGTAATGCTATCTTAAAAGTGCCTGACTACAATGCAGACTTCTTCCCTTTACATGCTTTATTGCAATTATATTGCCTACACTGACTACTAACAACATTGCAGCTGGAGTCACCAGTCCAGCTGGTGAATGATCACTCCTCACATGTACACCAAATATTCTCTAATTTATTCTTTCCCAGCCAACCAGGAATCATGTCTGCAATCTTAGGCACTGTCTGAAATAAAGCAGCAAATCTCCAGCAGATAGTTCCAGTTAGCCTAAATGGAAGGGTGAAAGTACTGCACACTGTATAAACTCTGTCTACCTACCGAAAGGTACCGGAGAAAGAAGTCTATAGCTCAAACCAAAAGCCTGTATCTTTTATCAGTGACAAATTATCTAGTCAGGGAGTGGGAGAGAGCACTCTAGTGCTTAAGTCACATCCATGTACTTTTGCCTTTATTTCCATAGAAGCAGCTTTTTGTTTGACTGCAAGTGTTTTTGTTCGGATGTAGTTTCTAAGTTGGCCTAAGCTGACTAGACCACACCATGGCCAAGAGGAGCAGCCCCTTACTTCCCCTGCTGTTTGCATTACCAGGTCCTCCTTTGTGTCAGCTGTCAGGCAGCTGACCACTGATGTGGATGACAAATAACACTACTACAAAGAGATTTACCGCAAATGGCAGACTGAAAAACTCTCTCCAGTAAAAGGCTTCAATTCCAAAGATCTGTAAGATGTCTACTTAACCTGATGACGAAAGACTGTACCTAAGACTGCACACAAGCCAAAAGTGATGCATCTAATACATCACCATGCTGCAGAAAAAGCATTCATGATGCATATACTCAACTGGGCAGACTGAAGTTTCCCGAGACTGCTACTGAGAATTTCAAATCCACAAGCAAGGAGTCAGCATGGATAAATGGGTGCTGGAAACTTCAATATTAACATCAAACTTAAATCCAAGTTACTACATTCATCTCCTAAAGTATATTTTGGACCAGCGTTGTAAGAGGAAGAAGCAGCAAAGCAGAAATAGACTGAGGCTCACCGGCAAAGCAAAGAACCCAGAACTGAAATATGAGGGGCGTTTGCACATATAAACTCCGATATGCTGTCACAATTTAGCAGCAAAAACTGACCTTGTGAACATCAAATTCACTGCATAAAATGCTTTGTACTAGCCGCTTGTCACTGATACACTGCCTTTCTTGTTTTTGTTAAATCAATCTAAGTAAATTCAGGAAAGTACATCAAATAAAAACTGCTCAAGTGGGTGTGACACCTCAAAAAATAATTTCTAAAAACTCTTGTGATTATTACAATTATAGCTTCTTTTACTGTGCGGCTGTTCAAAAGCCTGGTGTAAAGACTGGGTAAACAAAAAACATACAGCACTGACTGATAATAGATTTGGCCCACATCAGTCTATTTATAGATTAATGTTTGGATGATGTGGTAAGTTCGGGGTTGGACTAGATGATCTCAAGCAGTCCTTTCCAGCCTAAACAATTCTGTGTGAAGAGTCTGAAAATGAATGTTGTTCAACGTGAATTCCTCTGCTGGTATGTGGTAATGCTGCATTCAGTCCCCAGCAAAAAACCTAGGAAAGGGAATCTAAATTTGAAATATCCTTGTTCTGGGTTTTATAAAGAAGCAAAAACCATCAGAAATTAAAACCTGCTGCCTTGCATCATCTAAATTCCAGCTTCCAAACTGCACACTGAAGACAGCACGGATGTTCAGGAAGTCAAACAACAACAGATGCACACCAAAATTTGACCTGTAAAGCAGTGACAATTTTCAGCTTTCTTAACTGAATAATATTTCTTCATGACCCTCATTGCCACAGAAACAGGACAACCCAGGCCACTTACCACCTAATCTGTGATCTTGCTTCTAGCGATGACCAATACCTGAACCTTCACAGAAAGGACAGAAAGTTTGCAGTAACCTATGGCCTCTTATATAGTGTTGTATGCACAGATGCCGAGTTTAGTAGTCCTATGGTCAGTACTTTGCAACCTGCTGGGTGATGAGCATTGTCACACAGTTACCTTCATTCCTTTTTAAGGACCCATAGCAGTCAAATGAAGAATTAGGTCATCTGCTCCCTTCCCCAATGAACACAACACAATATTCTCATTTAAACCAGTCTGCTACAGGTAGTCACAGTATAAATCAGACATTTTGAGCAGCAGTTGCCTCCATTAAAATACCTTAATTACAGGATCTTACACAGTTTAGGTAATAACCTTTCAGAAGATACTGGTACACATCTTAAGCACTGGCCTTCTCTCCGCTTGAGATTTGAGGCATAATTCCCTTCAATCACTGTGATACAGATTTAGTGATATTTCTATGTGTGTTCCTAGAACTACCCAATACTCTTCAGATAAAATCTCACCAGACATTTAAGCCAGATACAAGAACCCTCATTCATTCATTCCAAAGTCAGAAAACATTATTTGGAGAACTTATGGTGTTGGAAGCCTAAAGCAATCTCATATCAGTTACTCAGTTTTATGAGGCACTGAAGCAGTGGTTCTGCCTGTAGCCATGTTCACAACTGTCATTAATAATATCCTAAATGCCCATACGCAAAACATATAAATAGCCCCTGGAATAGGGAATAACGACACATCTACTCAGAACTATTGTGCACAGAAGTTAATTCAAGTGACAAAACAAGTATGCATTTTGGTCTTACCTGGCCTGTCACATAATGCTGCAAGAGCAAACTGTCATGTGACAACGCAACTCTTATTAATCTGCCAGAGGTGCGTAAACCAGGTTTTCAGACAGGGCACTGTGACTTCTGCATGACCTAACATAAATTTAAGAGAAACATACTAGTGATAAACATCAAAGACATTACAGGAGTATGTGGAAGGCACCTGCGTGAGTCAGGAAAACTCCGACAGAAGAGGGTAGGGTATTATCTTTATTTGCAGTGTGCTTTACAGCAGCCCCCTAACAAAATGCACATGCACACACTCACTCTCAGGGATGCTGGGGCAGAATACGGGCAGCACAACCAGCTAGAGCCTCAGCTTCCTACGTGCTTTGGATTACAGGAGATCTGCTTGATAATTGTTGACTTCTATTTAGTAGTGTACAGTGTGTTGTTAGAAGAGGACATCTAATGCTTGATTTGAAGAGCAAGTGAGATGGTTTGGATACTACGTTCTGGGAAGCAGTAGAAACTTTTTATTTTGTGGTGCTTTTAACATATACATTGAATGATGTGGACAACTACTGAAGCTATAGTTTCTCTGAGCTTCTTATTTTTATTTTAGAATTACATATAGAATCTTGTGAGCTGTAATACCCTAAAATACTCAGTTAGAAATAAAATTCAGAGCCTCAATTAAAGGAGATGATGTATATAAGAGGGCTTGTTTAACTTAAAAAAAAAATCCTTTGGCTACAAAGAAAGCTTTCTATATATGTCTATATTCTATATATGTCTATATTCTATTCTAGATGAAGTTCATCCACAATTAGCTTGAGAGGCTGAATAAGACCAGTAACAGGGTGACATGCAAATTCTTACTTCAGTTACAGATATTAACTTTGATGCTTCACTACCTAAAAGAGATATTAATAATGACCATTTTAGCAGAACTCGCCAACTGTTCAGGAATTTGGAACTATCATCAGCGGAAATGAAGACACAATACCATTTCTCTTCTGTACATATGACTATCATCCCCATGGTTATGAAACCAGCTTTGGCTTTTGACTTGAGGCAGACTTGAAAGTACCTTTTAGCTCCAACCCACTCTGAAAACCACTGATTGCTCTTCCTCACGGTGCTGGTATGCCAAGGTAGATCTTCCTGTTGTAAGATATGAATTATCTCCACAAAATTCACTGTAGAATTTTTGTGATCAGAAACAATTTCAGTCTGACCAGTCTTTTTCCTAAGTTGCTACGGGTTATGTATCTGATATACAAAGGCTACTTCCTATAAGGTAAGAGGAGTACGTACACTCAGTCTTGGCAAAAGCTGTTGACTGCAATAGCAGCCTCACAACTTTTTCACCCAGAGGTGGTCCCTACAGTGCTAACCAGGGTAGAAGTACCAAAGAGCAAGATGAAAATTTTCACCTGCATTTTAAAATCTGTCAGCTCATGTACACACACAGTCTCCCTCAATGCCAGTGGTACTTTTCAAATAATCATTTTGCTCCAAAAATTCACCAGAAAGCAAGCTGCTACCCAAACTGCTGGAAGAACTTGAGAAGCATCCTAAACCAACAAATAAAAAGTTTACCTTATAGAAATTGTTTAACATGACATGTAACTCATTCAGTCTTTGCAGTATTAATCTGACACTTAACCATGGTGTTTATGAGTTGATCTCCCAGTTTTGTTTACTTCATCTGATTTACCTAAGACAAATACATCAGGTGTATGAAATATTGTATCTGACCTTGGGCAAGGAAATCTAAAGGAGTGTTATATTTTATTTATTGGTAACATGGGAACAGCCATAATTCTGACAAATGAACATGGGACCTTTGGTCAGTGTTTACCAGTAACAAAATTACACCGGCTGGAAGGTACTTAACAGATATGCAGACAATTTAACTACCACATCAGAAACCTGTTCTTAAAAATACTACTGCAAGCCTGTCTCCAACCACTGCTGTCACCTTCAGATTGTCCTCAGGATGCAATCTGCATTGTGAAACATACATCCGAAGGGGTATTCAACCTAAAATGATAGGACCGTAAGCTCACTGACTCTTGGAATGTTTGAAATTTGGATCTTATTCAGAATCTCATTACTTGCTCTTATCTCTCATTTTACACCGACTAAGAGATGGTGCATGGTCCAATTTTCTTCTGTGCTAAAGGCATATAGTGTGAGAAGAGTATTCAGATCACTCACTACTGGTAAAGTCAGTATCACCACTGCAATAGCTAGTATCAGTTGTGTCCTCCATTTAGGCATCATTTATCCATTATCTATTTACTGTTTGTGAAGTTACTCATAGTTTTAATGGGTATTCCACTGATCTGTAAGGAAAATGATACAGGGACACACACCCCCCTGGGGTTTTTTTGCCTCTGTAGACCATGCATGTGGACTATACTAGAGGCTCCTTGTATCCTGCCCCAACTCTAGTCTTCTGTGCATTACATTTACTTACTTTTATCTATTATTTTTATCACCACAATAACAAGAATTCCTGTTCATGGTCCAGGATATCATTGTGTTAAGTGCTACACAAATACACAGCAAAGCCAGAGCTACCCCAAAAGCGCTTCAATTCTTAAGCAGAAGACAGGAGACCACAAAGAAAGCAGCAGAGACATGGTCAAAACATAACCTGTCTACAGTTGAACTGTGCTATGCAATTAATAGGTGTCATGGCAAAGGAGCTCTTTAGGCAAGAGGGTTTTTTCTTGGCAGTGTTTATGATTAATTGTGCAGAAAAAATAACTGCGAGACTCACGTGTCCAAGATAATGAGGATTTGTGAAAAAGTCTCTAACAAAGGTGCAGCTAGGCCCAAACAACAAGAACAATGGTTTTGTCCATAGCTGCTAAAGATGGATGGATGACTGAAGATGGAGAAGATAGGGAGTCTTTTGAACTTTTTAACCCAGAGATTAGCCTGCAAAATATCAGCAAGAAAGGCTGAGACTTTACTCTGGACAAAGAGGATAAGTCTTAGGAAAAGTGGAAGATCGTGCCATTGTCTGTATAGAAACAGAAACTGAAGAAAGATTATCCAGAGAAGGGAAAGGAATCAAGGATCAAGCTATTAGGACTTCTCACAAAATGCTAGAGAGAGTAAAGAGAAAAATACTCCAAGTGACATGCTAAAAGAAAAAGGATAAAGAGGTAAAAGGACAACTACAAGAGGCTAGAAATACAAAAGCCCAGAAAGGACAAGATTTCAAAAGGTGCTCAATCTTTTCAATTGAAAGCAACTAACATTTCAGAAAATAGAGGTGAAGTACTGAGATTTTGGCAACTACACTTACAGGCAAGAATAGGGCAAAGACAGAAGGGACCTACACTGGAATCAGAAAAGAAACACTTCAGGCAGCAATATGAAAACTACTGGTTACATATCCACTGCCAGAAATCTAAGCTCAAATTCTGCAGAAGTGTTAATTTCTTCATGGATAAACTTCAGCCAAAAAAGACCAGGAGACCAGAAAAAGACTGTGAAAACATCTCCCTCTCATTCAGACACATCAAGCCACCTTGAACTCTAAACTCCCTGCCTCTTGGATCTAACTTCATTAGGAAAGTCATCACCTGAGACAAACCTGAAAAACAGTAGCAAATGTGCTATGATCAAATATTTGATCATATTTGAATATATTTTGAAACACAAATCTTAGTACAACATCTAAGTTTATCTTAATTATTGTCAACAGAAGATTTTGCCTGGTCTTCACTTGGATACCAATACATTAACCAACCAGTATTTGTCTAAAATTTCTCTGTTTCTTTATGGAGTCACCTATAGCCTTAGATCTTGTACTGACTACAATTTAAAGGCATAATTTAATTTGAAGCTCCCATTATATTAAGATAATCCATATGATTTATCCTGATTACAGACAGCATGAACAGAGTAGAGCAGAGCTACTTCTCCTTGGGTTATCAGCAAAAAAACTAATGATGCTGTTGCTCTGAAAAGCAAAAACAAAACAAAAGAAATCCAGGAGAATAGCACTGTTTCTTGAGATACAGCTTAAGTAAGAAATATTTAGAGAGAGTAAACTAACATTTATTCTTCTTACATTTTACTTGCATTTAGCAAGTAGTATAAGACAAAACTGTATGGCCTGTAACTATACTGTATGTATAGTTACAAGCTGAAAAACAACAGTGAGAACAGCACCTTCTTCATTTAGTCATGTTCCCTGTTATCTTCATAATCAGAATTGTTAAAATATTTAGACTGAAGAACAAACACACAATCATAAGAGAACAAACTGACTTCTCTTCTACTTCCCACTTCTCCATAAAAGCTCTTAGCTGAACTCCAATTTTAAGAGCTGTTCTGTTTTTGAAGGAGATGCAAGGCTGTCACTTCCTTGGTGAGGTTTGGACATTTTTTGCACTGGGTGTTAATAAACAAATATTTTGACTACTAAATACCTGCATTTTATTCAAAATCCACCAGAAGAAAATGCACATGATCTTATTTTCTGTATTTTCTGGCCCTACCATTTTCTAAAACAATGTTTATTTCATATAATATTTAGGAAGCACAGAGCAATTCTTCTGCATAAAGGGGAGTAGGAGGAAAATTCAGGATAATTGCTGTCAGTCCGAGTTCCAAATACACTGGCTGGCTGTGAAGTAACTGAAAGTCTCAAATTGGAGAACTGTACGTTTTAATTGCCATTCTCCCATGAGAACACACTAAGTGGTGGGAAAAAAGTCAAAGATTTCTGAAAGGAGTGGTGAAAAATAATGCTGGAACTAGAAAGAATAGAAATGCTAAACATTTATTAGAAAATATTAACAAAGTATGATCGTATATAAACACCTGTAAGCAACTGGAACATAGTGTCATTAAGGAAAGAAATCATTTAGCTTATAAATCACCCTGCCAGTTCTCCTCATTTAATCTTGAACTTTTGATGCTTGGCACTTTTCTTGATATTTGAATCCTGTTTGAATCATAACACTAATAACACAAGGACTATAATCTTCAGCATTTTTTACCTCAAATGCACAAATGAAAGATGGAAAATATGAATACCTAAAAACCCACAAAAAGGTGGCAATATAAAAAAACTGAGAATAAAATAGCATTTTTAAAATTGTTTTTAAGAAATTATTACTTTTTAAGGTTTCTACCTCAGCTTCTGAATGCTTAAGGCTTGCAATCTTGTGCTACTTAGAAGTATAGCAAAGCCTAAGAGCTGATTTACAGTGAAGGGCAAGGTAAATATAGTGCCAAGAAAAACCCCACAACTATTAGTCCGCAACTATAAAGTCCATTATTTGGCTTATTTAATACTGAAGAAAGCAACTGGCAATAACAGACAGTGCCGTACCATCCTTCCAAGGACCAATTTAGTAGAGCTTTTAAATATCTTATTTTGGAATTTTCCTGTCAGAACCTCTGTAAATTGCTTAAATAAGAGAAATTTTCACAAGTGTGTAAACAACAGGCTTTGTTTGTTTTAAGCTATTATATCAAGGATACAAGAGTTTATTTTCCATAAAGCACAGGATATTGCTCTGGGCATAGTGATAACCAGCTCCCAGTTTTGAGAAAACACTAGATCTAGAGGAAGCAACTGACCTCATTTTTAATATAACTGATAGTTATTCTCACTATTGAGGACAGATCAGTTTCCAAAACCCACAGCAATTTATTATCTTTAAGGAGTACACTTTATTGAGCGAGCAAAAAATAAAGGAAAGCATAAACTGCTCAGACTTCTGACTCACTCCAGTTTATTTTGCCTCTGGCTACTGTATGTCTGAAAAAACTCCCATTATTTGTCAGCAGCAGTCCCTCAGCTCCTTACAAATGGACAAAAGCAAATTTTACAAATTTGGTAGAATTAGGAGGAAATGAGAAATACATATGTGAAATATTCTCACAAGGCTTCTGCCATACTTTGGTTCTGCACAGCAAACAAATTTAAGTCTTTAAAATTGTATTTTAGAAATAGCTCAGCTTCATCTGAAGTTGGGGTGGGGGGGGATCCATGCTTTTAACAGGGAAAACAGACATTTTGTCAGCAATTATTTTTTGGGAAGATGATGAGGGAATTGTACTGGAGTTGATGATCCTTCTAGATCTGTCTATGCATCTCTTTTCAGTAACCTTTAAGACGTGTGCTATCCAGTAGCACAGGCTGGCGAGATTCCACAGAGGAGTCATTTCCTCGTCAGAAAAGACCACTTTGGGCAAACAGTGCCCCAGTAGAACATAACCCTGGCACATCCACACAACATGCCCCTTCCACACTCCAGATTTTACTGAATGAATTTCACTGAATGAAACAATTTATTTGTATAGAGGCTTCGGCAAGACCTGGTCACGAGAGCTGAGGCAGCTATTTTCACTAGCACCATTATAACTGCTGTTCACTTGCAGGCATTTTCAAACGTTTCATAGTTAAGAGAAGTGCCTTTGGTACAACTCCTACGTCTCTAAATCAAGAGTTTTAGGGGCTTTTGTAAGTTTTATAGCCATTGGTAACCAATTTCAATATTATACAGATGAGCACGTAGTCTTTACAGGTATGTAAGCAAGCAAAAATGGTAAGGCTACAATACCCAGAAAGTCCCAAAGGGTGCCCCAAAAGTGTCTGAACTTCAGAAAAAAATTGTAAGTAGTGAAATTGCAGGTCTTATCTACCAGAGTTAAGATAAAGAGAAATCCAAGTGCTAACTGCTAGTACCCAAGCCAGCTTTCAAAAGTCAAGCTGACTCTTAGGCTTTCTCCTGGATGCCCTGCTCTCCTTCCCCCCAGCCATTTAATAGAAGAATGTTTTTAACATGACCAGAAGATCTAAACTCTATTTCTCCCTCTCTTCTAGATCATAAGGAAGACTTAACATTTGTCTCTGATCCAAAACTGAACGTGATGCTGCACCTCAGGCCCACGCAAGTGGGAGAGGTCAGCATGCTGTGGAGTCTACAAGAGTAAAGAAAAAAACAGCAATTCATTTTGATTTTTTGATTATGTAAATAAACACTGCTATTTGAAACTCACGTGGTTTTGCATTTATTTATAGAATTTCACTGTCCTGCCTGTAGTCTGCTCAATAATTAGGCCTGTTTCTAATATTTCTAACTTCTAAACAACCTGAACAGCTACTATTTAAAACAAGTCAAATCTACCAAAAATGGTTTCCCCATTCTCCTTTTCCTGCCCGTAAACATAAATATTATCTTAATTTCAAAAATTGTTGTGCTTTAAATTCCAACAGGGTAAGTGGGCGAAACGATGTTCTTATAACTTACAAGGTATGAGAACACCCAGTAGTGACAAAAAAGCCCAGAAGTTACAGAATGGATTCCTTCATGTTCTGATAAGTCAAAACAACTAGAAACAGACATTTTAATTAGTCACAACTGGAAACAAATATTTTAATTCTAACAAAAAGAGGAGGCCCACAGCTCTGCAGTGGAATGTAGAACATTTTCTTCCAAGATGGTGGGTAGACTCAAGGTATCAGATCACTAAATCAGTAGTATTTTGACTTCATCACAGACCACGGATCAACTCCCATGATTTTGCTGGATAAATGTTGGTAAACATAAGGATCGTTTTGTGAGTCAGCTTAAGATATCAGTGGATGCATGATAACACCTCACTTTATGCTACCTCTCTTAAAAAAACAGCTGGACACCTGAGTGAAAATCAAGAAACTCACAGGGAACCACAGAAAACCCTCAATTCTCCTAATATTCCACAGACACATTCAAGCCCTATGTACAATGGCTGTATATTTTCCAAATGTTTCAGCTACTTTTTTTTTTTATCCTACTGTTCCTACTTCTGAAGTCCAATTCGCAGTTATCTTAGGGGATGTCAAGTCTACAGCAAATTAAGTTTTTGAAGTATGCAGTAACAAAGCTCGTCCTGTACCACTGTTACTATACAGGAAGTTGATTTAGGTCCTCATCTAAGCCCAAGGAAAGCAAGGCTTAAGGAGATGCCAGCAAAAAAGCATTTGGCATCTATCCTGCCAAAAGTATCTTTAAATGACAACAGTATTATAGATAGGTATGTCCCCTTTAGAAGCACAAAGCAACTGACAACCACCTCAAGATTTAAGCCAAAGAATACCAAACATACACAACATCTAATGGTCAACTTGGTCAGAAAAAGCGTACTAGGAGCTATATTGGTGCTCTCAAAAAGACAATGTTACACTGTTCAACCTTGTCCCCATATTACTGTCTGCTTACAAAGGAAAGTAAAGCTTCATATTGCAAGGTCGAAGTGGTGGGGCTTTCACAGGTGTGGCACCTGCATTTCTATCAACAGAGAAAAAAAATGAAACCATACAAATCACGTAAAGGAGTGAATGTCCCTTGGATGACAAACCTCTAAATTATCTTGGAAGTCATAAGAAACCCTGTGAAAACAAAACAGTATGCACAGCCTGAAGCTGAGAACGGACATTTAAAAAACAAAAAAAAAAAATCAAAAAACTGAATTGTACAGTTCTACATTTCTGCACAACTCTACAAGAAAAAAAACCCTGTTCACTCATTTAATTAGAGGGAAAATATACCTTGGAAAGAAACTATGTTTTGCAAATCATGAAAATTACAGTGCTGTTTCCCATGTAACTAACATACCATCACTGATTTCTGATGTGAAGGACCATAAAACTGTTAGGTGGTGGAAAGAACAGTAAATTCTGGGTATTTGAAGATTTAAACAGAACTATTTCTGGTTTTATTAGGCATATCAAAATCATGGCTAAACCCCAGCAGTAGGCTGGTGCCTTTAGGAAAACTGTAGTTAAATCAGTAAAAGTTTATATTTCTTGGCACACAGGCACCATCCTAACAAGTCTCTTTAAAATCGAGTATCTTGGTGGAGGTAACATTTACTGTTTACTATACCTCTGGTTGTTAGGGGTTACCACGAAGGTCCTGATTTTTCCATGACACCAGCTGCATTCCAACAGAAATGTGTGCCCAGGAGTTTTAGTAATGACTGTAGTCTCCAAGTACTGAAACCTCGGCCAAAATCCTCTACACCTGCAGACCAGCTGAGTAAAACAAAAAACCAAGAAGAATTTAACTGGAATTTCTGACTTAGTTCCTAGTAAATGAGAAATTATTATTTTTGTTCCTCAAATCTGTTGTTGAAAGTTGTTTGGACCAAACTTTGAGTATCTGCTAATTGTTGCTCCTCATTCAACTAACTGCTTGACTCAAGACCCCACAGTTCAGTTTGTCAGAAGTGTAACACTCCACACCAAGTCAAATCAAACAGGTCAAACGTATTTCAAAACAGGGCGCACAAATTTTCCAAAATTAGTATGTCTTACCTGCCTTACATGTGTCTCATCTGTTTCTTTTTCTAAAACGCTGATGAAAATATTCCATTCCCATTGAGATACAATGAAAAGCCAACTGTTTGTGAAACATACAGATCCTATAGTCTTGAGTAAAATCCCATGAAGACATGAAAAATCTTCAGAGCAGGCATCACACTGTTTGTAGGAAAAAAAGTATGGAGCTACACCCTAAACACCAAGGAAAAACCAGAACACTACAGCAGTGGTAGATGTTATCTTCTATGTGGACAGCATTAAAGCATGTAAATGACACCCATGGAACCATTTAGCAAAGTGTATCTACCAACAGCAGCAAAGTAGTAGAAGAGTGTTGGACTCTCTTTCAAGTTCTGTGTATGCTACAGATATTATTAATTAGCTGTCTAACACGTGGGCAGCCCCTGGTCTCTACTCAGAGAGGCTACCCCTGCAGCCCGCCCCAGCTACCAAAACCTTGCCACGTAAACCCAACACACCCAGGCAACCCTGTTATACAACCAGCAGTATCCAAGTGGGTTTATTTGAACCTGAGGCCCAAAATAAAAACCATCATAATGATATCAGACTGAAGACTACAAAAAAGAAGAAAGGGTTCAGACTCAATACACCAAAGAAAAAAAAACAACTTTCCTTTTTTCTTTATTAATGCTAGATATCACATTTTCATGAATACCATGTTATCACACTACTAGGGCAGGTAATTCCTAGCGCAAAGAAAAAAGCCAGTATTAGATAAAACGTGTGGGAATGTTTGCACTATAACACACACCAGTTCCTGACACTACTTCATATAGGGCTACTTCAAGCTCTTATTAGGAAGCACCACAAAGGAGAAAAACTTCTTACAAGATAACTCAATAGAGAGTATTATTTTGTCATCAATGGGAAAAGAATTTGAAATCAATCAACTCAGCTCTATTCACATGAGAACGTCCATACAGAGACTATGGCATTGCTATGCCAAAAATTTAAAACAGCTTCCTTTACCGAGTTCTTTTCTTTGCTGATAGAAGCCTACTACAACTAGTAACATGCGAAGCACAGGAAGAAAATCTCGAAGACCTATACCGTATTCTCTATAGAGAAGAAGGTTAATTCGGGGGGGGTGGGGTGGAAGCCTTATTGACAAAATTATTTATAACAGGCATTCTTAGGTTAAAGAATTGCGCCAACAACTGCTACATATTTATTAATGTAAATCATTATTCTCCAGTCAGAAACAATTCTCTCACTGGCAACATATTCACCTGTTGTTATGTTTCTCTGATTTTGGTTTTCAGTCAGCATATGCTCTGAACAAAGATTGTTCTCTCTGTCTTTTTTTCCCTTAACTGTTAAAATGGGTGAAGGACAGAGTAAGCATATTCTTGTAACAGTTATCAAACAGTTGAGTTTATGCAATCTCTACCTGTGTGACCAGGACATGGTAGTTCTGCAAAATTACACTTCCTGGAAGGCAAGCAAAAAGGGGAGTACTTGGCCATCAGTACTGAGAACACAGTCACTGAGAGCTGTTGTATGGAAAACTAGCAAATGTTTGTGTACAAATCACTAATTTCCTCACTACTTCCAAAAGTCCACTCGGTCTTTGTCAATGTCCTTCAATTTGCAGAGTTTTGGAGAGTCATCAACTTCCCTTTTGATTTGATTTCCTGTTTTCTTTTGGACTGTCTTCTTTTTAATGCCAGGTGTCTTTACCTTAATAATGTTATGGTCCCTTATCCCTTAGGTAAGATAACTCTGCACTAGTTTTGCCCAACTCAGCCAAAACAGCAGCTAAGCCACAGGTCCTACACCCATATTATGGACTCTTGCAGCATCTCTCTGAAAGGACAGAACATAGTGACAACCTTTGAACACCGCTAAGACCCAGCAAGCGATACTATTACAGATAGTTGTCAGCAAGCAAGAGCTCAGACAGGGTTGTAACTGCATCTCTCAGAAGTTTAGAGGAATGTAGTACGTGTGGGATGAATCCTGACTCACAGACATGACTGTGCAAATATCTCCAGCAGAACTGGAAGGAATGCAGACCAGTTGTGCAGAGGAAGGGAGCAAGACACCAAGACAGTGCAGACTCCAGTTTGTGCTACAGAATAGTCAGAAACTTACTGACAAATACCAACCACAGTCTCTGCTTCCAATCCTGGGGCCTTGCCGCATGAGAATATGGAGGACTACTACGAAGATAGAGGAACAATATATGCATCCATTGGCCAACTTTTTACACAATGAAAATGCCAGAAACTACCAAATCAATGTCTTCAGAGCAGGCTTGATGAATTCCTCTCTCCCAGTAAGGTACTTAACATGAATTGCTGTTACGTAGTCCAGGTACTCAGGGAAGATCTTAACCCTTAAATATTGAGGCAGATATGTTGCAATACATATCTTCCAAGTACTACCATCATTACTCTTACAATCTTTGTGCATCTGTCACATGATTGAGACTTAAATGTTTTTGGGTTTTTTATACTCTCTTTCTATTAAAAAAAACTTTTAAAGTCTATGAAGAGTGAAATACACTGGAGAGTACTGCTTTAGCTGCATGTTGTATGTTCTTAACAGAACTTACCTTATGAAATCAGGTAGAGATTTTTTGTTTGTTTGTTTGTTTTAAAAGAAGTCCAGTCTTTACTACTAAAAATTGCTATCATTTTCATTTTATACGCTTGCATATAGTTGTGTCTCCAGAACCATAGGTGGAGCAGCACTTATTTCCTAAAGGAAGTACGCTCACTCCAACCAAAATACTATGAATGTGGAAACTGTAGATGGTTCCAATTTTGCCAGTTAGCACATCAGACAGAACAACAATTACATTTAAGAGCTATCATTTTGCATTATGTGCTTAAGGTCTGCCAGACTTGCGTTAATAGAAAGCAAGCTGTACTCTAGCAGTTCAGAAAGACATTTGTTACAAATCTTAGGGAGCCAGACTTTTTTTTTTTTTTTTCCCCACCTTAATTCTTTAACCACTAAGGGTAAGAGCTGCTTTACCTACATAAAACAGAGGGCTTAGAGGTGTCAGCGATCTGTTACCTTCTGGCCAGTTCTACTGTTGCACTCCTTTGTGCTGCTCAAACTAAATTTAATTGAACTCTGCAGGGCAGGTGCCCCTACGTGAACTAAAGATCACGAACCACCCTCCACAAAGGTATGCTCCAGGTTCCCATACCACTACGCACAGAGCTTTGTACTGCAGCCATCAGGGATGATGAAAGCTATCTGTGGCCATGAATTTCCAGTAAATTTAGGTTTGTGATGCTGAAGGAAATAGTACTGGTGATTAAACATACACCCTTTTGCAAGCCAATGTGTGGAGACAAATGAAGAAAGTGTATCACTGTGCAGAAAGACTTCCATGAACTTCTGGCAGGAACAAAAGTGTTGTCACTGTTGTGTTAAATTCCAGGTATATTTGACCGCAGCTTATCTCAAAATCTTGTGAAGCTTTAACTGTACAGGGGATATTTGATGTTAGACATCCCACAGGCTTATGCAGCGCTGCTCTGCTCTCTTAAATGACGGTTTTACTACCTCCAGCAACTGGCTGCATAGCAGCAGCAAACAAAATTGACTTTGTTGCTATTTGCTGTGATAAGGTCCCAGTCCTTTACACCCTAATGCACATTTCTAACTATAGACATGAGTAACATCAGTAAAGTCCAGAACATCTGTGTAATTCCTTATAGAATACAAGCCTAATAAGACATTTACAAAGACTAATCATTATCAAATTACTCATGTCAGACTTAAGATTCAAGGTCAATATTAAATTTGATACCTTTAATGCTTTTTTATATTGTTTTGTTACATTTAATGAAACTTCAATAACAAAAAATGTAAATCCATTTAAAGTCTTGTTGTGTTACTAGCATTTTTTTCACATACTGTAACTTATATGCAATTCAATTTTCACAGGCATCCAGTCTCTTCATAAATAAGTTCACTAGAACACTGAAGAATAAATCTCTAACACTGAAAAACAATAGGAAACCAAACTAGTCTTGTGACTATGCCTTTATGCTTTCACCAGCCTCACCTATCCAGAATAAATGTTTGGCTGTACAGCATGAAACTCAAATGAAGGAATTGGCAGCACCTTACTTGTAAGGGGATTTTTATTTATTTCAATTTATAAAAGGTGTCATCCCAAGGCACTGTTTAATTGTTTTAAAACACAATCACCATCACTGTCCCCACATAAGCATGCAGAAAAGTCAGTATTTTCCATGCTATATACCTTAGCATATGCAATACTGTTGAATATATTAGTACTGATGCTTTACCACACTCACTGGAATATATTCTCCCCTCCAGATCACACTGGTATTGCTCCTTGGCACATTCTAAAAAATGACACACAAAGCTTTTGCCACAACTCTGCAGGCCAATGACCTAAAAATCCTGCAAGACTAAAGCAGCCAGCTCCCAGGCCAGCCTCTTCCTGCTCTCGCAGGGCTCAGGCTTGATGCACAGGAAACGGCAGAGAAGAATCAGTTTATATACATAAAGCAGGGGTGCAGAATAACACATTAATCACAAGATGAAGCAGATATGGACTACATACAGAGACAAATTAAGATCTAAGGCTTTTTGAACAACTCATTCTAGGATCTGGAAAGGATGCAATTTAACAAAAGTGGAAGTAACTCCTGAGCATTGATGATATCCCATGGACCGTCACACATTCAGAAAATATACTCACACAGTGAACTGTGACATTAAGTCAGTCACTACTTTATATATCAGGTAAGTGAAACTTTTCTGGCAGAAAAATGACAGATAAACATGAAGACTTATGTATATTTATTACAAGGATCAAAGAAGCCAAGCTGAATTTGCACAGACAACGTTGTCATTACTTTTATTGTAATTTATGAACTTTATCATAATTTTTAACATTGTGTCTAAGATATTGTATTGGGTTTGCATGGCAAGGTTTTGGTAGCGGGGAGGGCTACAGGGGTGGCTTCTGTGAGAAGCTGCTAGAAGCTTCCCCTGTGTCCGATAAAGTTAATGCTAGTGGGTTCCAAGACAGACCCACTGCTGGCCAAGGCCGAGCCCATCAGCAACAGTGGTAGTGCCTCTGGGATAACGTATTTAAGAAAGGGAAAAGAAGTTACAGGGGAGTGGCAGTTGCAGCCAGAGAGAGAGGAGTGAAAAGATGTGAGAGGAACAACTCCGCAGACACCAAGGTCAGTGAAGAAGGAGGGGGAGGAGGTGCTCCAGGCGCCGGAGCAGAGATTCCCCTGCAGCCTGTGGTGAAGACCCTGGTGAGGCAGGCTGTCCCCCTGCAGCCCATGGAGGTCCACAGTGGAGCAGATGTCCACCTGCAGCCCGTGGAGGACCCCACGCTGGAGCAGGTGGATGCCCGAAGGAGGCTGTGACCCTGTGGGAAGCCCGCCCTGGAGCAGGCTCCTGGCAGGACCTGTGGCCCCATGGAGAGAGGAGCCCACACTGGAGCAGGCTCCTGGCAGGACCTGCGGACCCGTGGAGAGAGGAGCCCACGCTGGAGCAGGTTTGCTGGCAGGACTTGTGACCCCGCAGGGGACCCACGCTGGAGCAGTCTGCTCCTGAAGGACTGCACCCCGTGGAAGGGACCCATGCTGGAGCAGTTCGTGAAGAACTGTAGCCCATGGGAAGGACTCACACTGGAGATGTTCATGGAGGACCGTCTCCCATGGGAGGGACCCCACGCTGGAGCAGGGGAAGAGTGTGAGTCCTCCTCCCCCTGAGGAGGAAGGAGCAGCAGAAACAACATGTGATGAACTGACCTCAACCCCCATTCCCCGTCCCCCTGTGCTGCTGGGGGGGGGGGGGGGAGGAGGTCAAAAGTTCAGGAGTAAAGTTAAGCCTGGGAAGAAGGGAGGGGTGGGGGGAAGGTGTTTTTAAGATTTGGTTTTATTTCTCATTATCCTGCTCTGATTTGACTAGCAATAAATTAAACTAATTTTTCCCCAAATCGAGTCTTTTTTGCCTGTGACGGTAATTGGTGAGTGATCTCCCTGTCCTTATCTCGACCCACGAGCCTTTCGTTTTATTTTCTCTCCCGTGTCCAGTTGAGGAGGGGGAGTGATAGAGCAGCTTTGGTGGGCACCTGACATCCAGCCAGGGTCAACCCACCACAGATATACTGTGTTAGGTTTTAATTAAACAGGGAAAAATTCTGGGGTCTAACAACCTACCAACATTCAGGTCTTACCACTTAGGACTCTTAGACCCTACCACAGTACACAAAGAAACAAGAAACTACTGTATGATCCATAAAACCTAAATAGAGTCACTTCTTTCCGTTTTTTCACGCCTCAATACACAAGCTTCATCAACTCTGATTCACCTTTGAAATGCAGCCCTACCCGAGAAAGCCACCCTCTAAGGAATCTAATGTATGTATTATAAAATGAAGGAATTCCTACTCTTCTGTTGTTCCTAATAATACCAATTTATGTAGTTTGATAAAAGATGTACATTTATCAGAAGCAAAAATCTTTAGGTCTGGAAAACAAACATGACCATGATCATCTGCTGAGAGTCTAGCAGCAGTGAGATGCTCATTCATTATTCCCTTCAGAAACATATCCTCAACACAGTACCCAAGATGATATGATAATGAGACACTTACATTGTAACATTTCTGTAATCAGAATTTTGATTAGCTGGTCATCTTCTCTGCTGTATGTTCAGAAAGCAACTATTCACATTGTTTCTCCTTTACTCTGTTTATACTGGGTACTTAGAGAGTTACAAATTTATTTTAAACTGGAACTAGAACTAGTTTGTGTATACTTCAGACCTTCTCCATCCTTCCACCAGATGATTTATTCACCATATACAATCACTAAAGAATCCTATCCTTTGTCTGAAACCAGAGGAGAGTGACAGGAAGCTAGAAGAAACATACTGGCTGAATACCTAAATCCCTACCTACAGCATTATTCGTTACCGGTTTTGATGCCTCAGCTACCAGAACACTCAAACCAAAAATACTTAGGAAAAAAAAAATTAACCACTGCAGTACCTTTTAAGCATTGTTGTACGCACCCAGCCAGAGGTCTGTTGTGTTGCCTAAGTTATGGAAATGAAAACAATATTTATGTCTAAGCTTCAACAAGGACACAGCAGAATGAATTGATGACATCGGATAAAAGATCTATCACCTAATCAAAAATTTCCACAAAGGTTGTCCATTCCCTTACAAATAACGAAACAGGAAAACAAAGAAAGTAATCTCAGGTACACAGAGACCACTTCAGTTAAACAACTGACAGCAGTTTACTCGTCACTGTGGACGGCAATTTTTCCTCCATGGAGCATGAGCAAAACATGCCATATACTTATGCATACAGTTCTTTGACAAAATTACTTGTATTCACAGCCCACTTCAGCACAGCTCAAACAATCTGGAACACAGAGTGGATGTTAGTATTGATTATTACTATCTTGTTGCACTAATTGATAATGAAATAAGAGGATATACATGAACAAAAATGTAGAAGTTAGTTTCCCAATATTTAAGGTGTATTTCTGATTTCAGATTTGAACCTTACAACTCTCCTTCAAATGTCCAAGCCTGTTTACTTCAAAGGGAATCTTAGATCACCATTGCCCCCACAGTCTGAGGAAACTCAGATTTTCATCAGATTCCAGATCCACCTTGGGCGATTTCAACCTTGCAGATGAAGTAACATTCAAGAAATGTGACTTCACCTTTTTGATCTTCTCCTCCCTTTTTCTCCCTTCCTCTCCTCTCCAGATCGAACACTAGTTGGCTCTAGCCCAGCAGCTTTTTTGAGGATTGGGCTAAATAGTCAGAAATTCAGAACAACTTCCCGGATCACAATAAATCAGTGCATTATTTCTTTTACAGCCATGCAGAATAAATGTCAATTTATTTTATACTTAAGTTTAGTATTTATAGACTTCCTTCATCGTACATTACAGTTCTGAAGATCAGAAAGAAAATAAGCACACTAATGTGAGGGGAAAAAGAGGAGGGGAACCTAAGCCAAACTAAAGCTGAACTAGTGCCTCTCTGCACAGTTAAGACAGAAGCTGTCAAATCCAGCTGAACAAACAACTAACAGACAGAAATTCTGAATAGCAGCAGCAGTGAAAAAGCTTATTTTAAAATATAACACATTCATTTCAGTCCCCATGGAAAAGGTAATCACCAATTGGCTTGGAACAGCATCAGGACTAGTTCAGCAGAACCATTTCCTTCAATAAACACACGGCTTGCTCTCAAGCAGAGGAGGACAGAATGGCACACAGTTCATTTGCTATTGCTCTGCTCCCTCCACCTTCAAATATTTGTGTTTGGGGTAATGCTGACCAGTGGGACATATGTTCCTATGCCTCAATTCTGTTGAGGTCAAACTATATTCTTATCTTGCTCTACTTCCCTAAAGAGAAATTAATTATACAGAGGGTGAAAATAAGAATAGCAACTTTTGTTTCTGCTATGCCTTTCATGTCCAATGATCTGAAAACACACGCTTAAGTACCTCTGGAGTTGAACACAGCAGCTCTTCTGCAGCTCACAGTAACAGCACACAACAGTCTGGGTAAAAAGTGAAAATAATATAGCTGTGTGCAACTTCTTCTTACTCCATCCTACAGTTATGATAATTCAAGGTTCAGCCTCTGGCTGTTTTTCCCCATACATTTCTGCGCTCCTTGACCGAGACCTTAGGAAAATCCCATTCTTAAATCCTGCCAGAATTCATAAACCTCAGGGCTGGAGCAATAGAAGCTTTGCAGTGGTTTAGAATGATACTAAACAAAGCAGAAATGGGTCACAATAATAAGTAAAATAAAGTAGAATTAAGCAAAATAAGGGGAGCAAAAAGTGGATTCAGAACAGTCCTAGCAAAACATGAATTAGTGATGTATGCACATAAAATGTCTACTTGAAAGTACAACTTCTAAAGTGGACATGCACGGAAGTAGGAGAGGAATGTACAAAATAGTAACTGAATCCCAGATATAAAATTACTGAGACCTAAGATCACACACTCAGCTCCAATAAGGGCCTAAAAATTTCACCAAAACCTGTCATGTACATGTACTCCGTAGTATAAACAACCATATCGGTTGACAGGGAAAAACTGTTATAATGTTCTGCTATTAAAAGCCAAAACTATAATATAATACTCCCAAGGGAAGGCTTCTGGAAAAGAGTACCTGAAGCCTAGACATGGCCAGCAGGTAATTATTTATTATGTCAATTTTTCCCTGACTCTTGAAAGGAAAGAAACAAGGAAAACACTTTTTGACGGTTCTCTGACAGACAAAATGCTTGCGAATCACTTTCTGAAACACAAGTCATTGCACTGTTGCAGTCAAACTGGACAACAACATGGGCCTTTTCAGGAGAAACATATAACTCTAAGTATGGGTCTGAACTATATTTTATTTTAGCATGTCTTTCAGAAAAACATGCTTATGGTTGGGAGTAAACCCCTCTAGGAATGAAATATATGTTGAAACTCATATGGGAAGAAGTGGCTAAAGGCAACCAAGAGCAACATCACATGCAAGAGCAGGGGGTTCTCCAGACATCCTCATTAGACCAGCTCTGCAGCCCTGGACTTCAGACCAAAAATGACAAAGGTTAACTCTTTCGTAGGTATTTGGTTTCCCAGATTCATTCAGGTCTCTTGGAGATTTCACATCGGCACAGCTGTAATGCTGGGAAGGAGCCAGGTCAAGATTCTCAAGGATTTCAACACTGAACTGAGTCTGAGTTGTGGTACACGTTCCAGGAACAGTTTCAGATTCAAGATAAAATAGCACATGACAGACATAAAAGCTGTCAGCCTTGAGACAGCAGTTAAATTCAAAGGGGAAGACATCACAGGACCACAAAATGGACAGTGGAAAGATACATAATACAAGAAGGTAGAACCAAAGATAACACCCCAAGGAAAAAGTAAAAGAATACAGAATGAGAACCTTTCAAGCCCATTGCTACAAAATACAGCAATCTAAATGTGAAAGGAGAACACTTTTAACAAGTACTAAAGAGGGAGGAAGGAGAAAAGTTCTTGGAAGAGCTCTGCAGCAGGTCTCATGCAGCTGGCCTGTGAGGCCCGTAACATTCAATCCAAGTGTCTTTTCAATATACTGAAGGAAGCATATTTGTAAGTTAACACAAAGTTAAGACTGAGTGCTCAAAATTCCTCAAATTGTAATTTCCTTTTATCATAAGCTCTAACAGAATTTTTTTTTTACCAGCTAAGAAATGACCACTGCTTTCCATTGCATCCTTTCTTCCAAGTGAAACAAATTTTGCAAGCTAATCATCACCAGTTGGCTATCCTTTCAGCATAAGAAAGGATAGCTGGCAGGGGAAAAAAAAAAAAAGAAAAAAAGAAAAAAAGATGATGAAAAGGGGAAAACCAGTAATAGGCTGTTACTATTGCTGAGCCACTGCTAGGCACACAAGTGTGGAAAATAATTTGAATTCTTTAAATGCAATTTTATTTCAATTTTGCACTTCAGAAGAAATAGTCAAAGGAAAAAAGCTTGCTACCAAACTATACAGTAACACATAGCCTCACTATTAATTTGAGAAAACAAACTGCACCATACAATGTATCAAAGAACAAAGCCAGTGGCAATAAAAAAAAAATAATCCTTTTATTTCCCTACAGGTTGTCAACTCCATCTGTTAAATGGGATGGAAGACATTGTGTGAATGCTCCAAACAAATACAGCAGCAGGAGCTCTGTGAACAGCAATCACTAGCATTACCTGGCACAGTAACACTTGTCCTGAGCAACAGGCTGAGGTCATCCCTGTCTCTTCTTACAAAACCCCACAAAATCTTTGGTTTGTACCCAAATTCTCCCCAGGGCAGATCATAGTTTAACTTCAGCTGCATAAGCAACAATACTTCTTCCAGATACCTAAAAACAAATAAACTATGCCTTTTAAATACTAATGATCCATAAAAATACTGTCTGTAATTAAAAATATAACAGGGCTTTCAATACTCAGGATAAACTCCTATTTGGGAATTATTTCTATGCTATTTTATTATGTAAGAGTTGTCCAACAACTGGGAAAAAATCTTCCCCTTTATAAGATGGGCGCACTCCAACAGGGTACAGAGAAATGAACGACAGCAGAATTAGTTTTCACTGTGCTACTCTACACTCCATTCACAAGTCAGAAATAGCTGAGGAAGCACAGGTCAGTGTTAGATTAGGACAAAGACATATCCTGTCTTCTGGAAAAAGGAAAGCAGTTTAACCTCTGTCAGTGGCTGTTACACCTCTACAGCTGATTTAACAGATCAGGTGATGTAAGTGCTCTGCATCTGCTTCAGTGCAAACTCTCATGTACTAGCCATTTAAGCCAACCCAGATGACTTTCTGATGAATGGTCCAAAGGGTATTTATGCAATCTGTTTGCCAACTTGGTGATAATAACAAGCAACACTTGGGGTAATTTCTTGCACTGTTCCAGCTAAATATGCAGCAACCGTCTGCCCATGCCATCAAGATCTCAGAGAAACAAACAGAAGATAAGGGAAACACAGTGACTGAGGAAAGCTACAATGCTTCACAGGATGAGATCTGGGTAACAGCAGCTTACACCCAAACCTTTGAGATAATACGTCTAAAAAGCATAAAAACAGGAGAGCTAGAGTCCCTTCCAATTCAGCTCCTCAGAGAAGCAGGCAAGTGGAGAGCTACTCATGGACTACGTAAAGGAGCAGCAGCCGGGGGGCTCTGCTGCTCCGAACCATCTCAACAAAGCATTGCTGGACCCTGCCCCAACCATGTAGAAATCCAATCTGCTTCTGTGAAGTGTTTTTGGTATTCAGTTCATCATACTTTATTATCCATTGTTGTACACTGTCCTGAGAGCTTTAAAGTAAAAAGATGACCAAAGATTTCTAGTGAGACCACTCCGGTTTCCCTCCTCAGTACTTTTCAGTAGGGCAAAAAGTTGTGTTGACATTGTGCAATGTTTGCAACTTGAGCAAACCTGAATGCTATGTGATAAAACTACCTTTTTCCCCACCTGGGGGGTGGTGGTGTGTATTGGGTTCCTCTCCCACAAGTGCAGTATTATTGCAGATTAAGCTAAGCAACACTCACAGAAAGCTTAAGCTGCTCTTCCTTAGTTATATATCCACTGCTCTCCTAATGTTTCAAGATTTAATAAAGCTTTATAGCAAATTTACAAAGCAACTCATTTTATCTCATCTGCTACCCAAAGCATTCACAATTCTAATTTCAACTCCTGTGATAATGGAGTCTCTCACATTTTAAAAAGATGTTCAGAAAGCCAGTGAAATGGAAAACATTACCTTGACTTAAATCTTTTTAATTCTCCACTAGCTATTTGACATACTGCAGCTTAAAGCAGGTTTTTTGAAAAGAATCTTTCCTTTTAATTACTATGATTCATTTGCACCTAAAGAAAAATCACTGCTGTCTCTAGGATACCATGTCATCTAGTTGTCGAATATTAGAAGGAAAAAGCCCTCCACAAATAATTATCTAGGGGCTTCTTTGATGTTTTTAAACAGGAATGGAAGGATGGAATACATAAGGTATGAAAAAGACTATAGCAGACAGAGAAGTATCTGTATCTGTTTCTCTTTTCTGAACCTTTTTTCTTCCTAGCTCTGTCAAACTGGACTCAAGAATCCCTTTTCCTAAATTAACGCCCTGAAAAAATACTCTAGTGCTGATCTATATGCTAGCTTGCTCCTTCGTCTTCTGGTTTCAAACATTTGCTAAGCCCATCTCTGCTTTTAAACCAAGTCATGGATCATCTCGTACTATTAAGCCCTATGCTCACATACACATTTTCTACAGAACAGTGTCTGACATGCCGGTTCTGCACAGAAGGCTGAAATATTCCTTAATTCTAGTCTCAGTCCTCACAGCACTGTGTCAAAATCACTCCAGCCCACCACCAATCTCTTTGACAACTTTGGAATTTAGGCTGTATTGACTTTAAAAATTGCCTAACATTGCCAACACCAAATAACCTCCATTAGCTATCAATGTTCACTCACCCACACATAAATATTTTAATTATCTTTTAAACTGAATCGGTGCTGAACCAAAGAATTAAGCTATGCAAACTGACAGCTTAGACATCATCTTAACTCTCCAACAATAGCAGCAACATCAGCTATATCCTGGTAAAAACTCCAATGTGATAAGGCCTTTTATGAGCAAAAGCAGCTGCTTTAGTTATATTAGCCTGTTACACAGTACATGTGGCTTTGCCATCTTTCCCCCTTGCCTATCTTGACTACTTAAACTGTATTTTCTTTTGAGGTGAGTGCTTGTTAATTCCAAATGCAAAAATATCTCAATCTTCAGGCTTCTATGCACTTTCATAAAACAAATAGCAGCAGCATCTTGTCATGTGATAAGAAGGAACAATCTTTTAAGAACTTGCTTCCTGATTGACATTTTGACTTTTGAAGGTAGAACCTTACACTCCATCTGTTACACATGCTGATATAAAAGAACAGTTTTGGAGGCCTCGGTCTATGTTCAGACAAAATTGAAAACTGTATTGGAACTTAGGTGATCTGAAAAGCAGAATGCAATATCTACCTTACACATTAGCAAAAGGACTTGACAAGGACCAAGATCACTTTATGCTGTTATCTAAACTTCTATATAAACAAGCAGTCATCCACAATGAGTTTGCAGTCTAATTAGAAATGAAACGCAATAAATGAGCATAACAGACAACACGCAGCAAGACAAAAAAAGTAGGATGAAGTATGTTGACAAGACTACATGGATAACTCCTTAGATTGTGCATCAAGGATTTTACTCACCGAAGTGCTGCAGTACCCAATAAGCAGACAAAAATATTGTCAACACTTTTATTGACTGACTTGATCATCACACACTTTCCCCAAAGCTGCAGTGAAAGCATGACAAATTCCAAGAAAGTCTTAAGAAACTGTATCCTTCTACTGCACAAGAGCTGTCCTGTCACATCAGATCTAAACAAATTTAAGGAATTTTCCACCTTCCGACTGCAAATCTGTCATAGTTTCTATTAAGCTTCACACATAAGCTGTTTACTTATCTGCTTGGTATCAGAGCACATCGTTTGGTGGTTTAGAAAATAATTCTGCCTTAACAGACCCTGATAATTTTCCTCTCGAGGGCAACAGCTGGAGAATGTTCTGCAACATATTCATTAAAATCCCAACACAACAAGATGTGTTCCTTCAGGTCAGACAGGCTGCTCCCGCTTTTCAGCTAACCTACCACGAAATATGCATAAGCCTTCAAAAGGAGAAAGCGCCATAGATGACGAAAGGTTCAAAGAAACATAGCATCCATTGACTATGAACTTCATTCTGGAGTTTGAGGGCTGTACAAGAACTCCAGTATTAGTTTGTCACTAATGGACTGTCCTAAGACTGGATTCTGTACTTGACAGACTTAGGCTAAGTTGTCAGGCTTTTCAGCACAGACTTCCTTGAGGTTACAGACAGACATTGTTCTCTACTCAGCAACACAAGGCCATAAATGGCTGAAGAATTCAACTCTCTTAAAAAGTGGCTGAGGTATTTAATTTGCAACATCTCACTGACTTAAAAGATTTAGGGTTTCTGACTTGAATCACTTTTGAAAATTATATCTAGGCCATGCTGTCAAAAACCAAAGCATCCAATTACCTTAAGAAATCTGCAGCTATCCCTTTTGGTATTTTTCCACAGTATGTAGGGAGTCTCCCATCCAAGTACGCATTTTGCCTCCACCCAAATGCACTGAGTCTAGCTGGCTCTAACCTTTCAACTACAACCATTTTGTCTCACTTCTGAAATCTCTCTTTTGTTGAAAGTTTTCCAAAATGGCTACAAAGTTAGATAGAATTCCATTACAATCTGTATAGATGTCTGATTGATATTTTGGTTTGCAGCACAATTTTGGGAGTAGTCTTGGACTGACTGGGACTGGAAAGCAAAAAAGTAGAACTGAATGAAGCCTTATAGCCTTTTTCCATCTCTAAAGTCTATGTTTTCACATGTTTTTATGGAAGCACAAACTTTATCATGCTGGTATATGTACACTTTTTACCGAAAGCCATGGGTATGTTCTTTAATTCTTCAGTTTGATGGGCACAATCCTCTCCGTCAATTTTTTAATCACTAACTCTCTGTCCTCTGGGTGGCATTCAAAAGACAGTTTCTAAAGAATAGGCATGGCATTGCTCCCAGACACAAACCAATGCTATTCTCTTGCAGTAAAACAGCTGTTACTAAAATATATATAAAGAAAAAAATCCCCCAGTAAAATATTTGTCAACACAGAGCTAAATCTCAGTTTTTGTTGAAATAAATAAACTAGAATTCAGCATGATGTTGTCTATAATAAGTTAATTAGTCTATTAGGCAGGAAATAATGAGCATGAGAAAGACAAATAGGTCAATCATAAATCTAACTCAGAAGATGGGATCGCCCCAATGCTTCTCTTGCTTGAGACTAGAGATGTTGATCAGAAAAATATAGTTACAACTTATTAAATATGAAACATGTTACAGAAGAACTCTAGGATTTACATGGAAAAAAGCCAATTGTGAGTCCCTTAAGATTCATTATAGCAATTTAATCTACAAATTATGAAAAAAATGCAACAATTCTCAAAAAAGATGTACTGTGGAACCAGTCAGTTTAAATTCTGTGAAAGTGTCTTTGGTTTAATAAATTATTTTGTTATTAAACCATGCAAGTTTCAAAGGTGTCACATTTTTCTGTGTTAACAGGCATGAGTTAGGAGTGCTTAACAAGGAAATAAAAGGGGTAACTTAAGCTATACCACTTTTTTTTCACCCATCAGCACCACTGCAGATGCATCTTGCAGCCTCCAGCAAAGAAAGACACAGAGGCAGCCATTCAGCTGCCAAGAACCCCAGTCATGCTATTAATGTACATGCTACTTGTGGATATTATTCATCAACCTCACTCAAAGTTGCTCAAGTGTCATCCATATACTTCCTATCAACGTGGTTCACTTGTTCCCTAACCTGAAAGCACTTGCTCACGCCATTGCTCCTGGATTTCAACAAGCAGCATTTCTTTTAAAGTCCTGTGCTCACATAATGCAGCAGCACATCAGTTAAAGATGGCACCAGAAGATGACTAGGAGACTTGTTACATCTTTCATTGATTCAAGCTTCAATATTCTGCAGTTTTGATGATAAATTACAGGATACCAAGAAGAAAAAATGAGATGCACAATCATTCATCAGCCATTTTTCCAAAGCTGAGACACTGTGCTCTTTCTTCTTTTTCTGGACTGCTCGCTCTCACATGAGAGCAGCCCAAAGGAATGCCATCTCTTTTCTCTAGAAAACAGATTCTTTTGCACTGGAGAGATCGGAGAGAAAATTGAGAAACAGTAGTTCTGTAGTATCAGCTCACAAGTACTTCAACTCATAACTCTGAAAATAAACATCTGATACCTTCCCCTCAAATACCCAAATCACAAACTCTTCATCCAGTTATCAAAGAAACAGAGATTTCAACTGCACCATGTGTATGAATTCAGATTTGAGTGGTGGATTGAGAGGGCATGACCACTGGTGGTTTGTTTGGTTTTTTTCAATTAAAACACAAATATATGCTGAGAGATCTTTAAGCAACCTAAATAAAAATTCAGCAAGCCAAACCAGAGAACATCAGAAAACTTTGCATCAAAATAATTACAGCCTACAGCACATTGTCTTAACATCAGTTGCTCTTGAATGAGCTGGCAACTTCTGAAAAATATTATCCCTATGATGATCAAATACTTCTAAATGGAAGGAAAAGTTAAATTTTAGAATGGATGCCCAAATTGTCAGTGTATCTCAGCTTTCATCTGCAGAGCTTGTACATTCTGCATTTTTACAGAGCAATCAGTTACAGCTCCAACTTTCAGCTTTGTGTTTCCTTTTTTTACATGATCTGTTTCTCTCAGGACTCTGTATTAACGGTATATAAACATGCACCAATGTGCCCCAACCATTAAAGAACTTCATTCCTGCCTAAGGAATAGGGTTTCTGGCTTTAGCAATTAATGACCTAACTGATACAGTCCTTTTAGAAAAATCACAGCCTAGTAAAAGTTTTAAAACTGCTTTCTATATATCAGATATAAGACAGTTTTTAGTAAGACATAACAGGGAAGTCACTGAATGTATCTTGAATTTGGTTTACTTAAGGGAACTGACCTCTCTAGTAACCTCTGATCCACCCTACACGAAACTCTGGCAGGAATTAATAGCTGATCTCTTACATATTCAGCAGAGCCAAATGCACATACATGTGTTTGCGTGTTCAGTCTACTGCTTACAATCTTTCCACCTATTTACTGAACCTTCTTTTTCTGTTTTATTCATTTAGGCTCCAGAGACACATGGCAAATATTTCACAGGGCAACCAGATAAGGCAACTTCACCGAGCTCAGCAATGATGGAAAAAATCGCAAAGCTGCTGCTGCTTCTCCAGTCTATTTTTTTAATGGAGTGCAGCTGAAATGCAGCTGGAACACAGCTGTCAGCTTTTATTTCCCAAATCTGCACTAAAATAACAACTACAGCTTGATCATATGATAATTACCTCTGAATTAGAGCCCTGGGTTTGAGACATTACACACAATTAGAAATTAGCCAAGAGCCTGAGGATGACAATAAACACAAGGCTGAAAAGCTTGGGGTTTTGGACGTATTCCTCTTCAACATTTGTTAGTTCAGTGCATTCTTCCATGAGGTAAACATCTCAGGAACAACATTAATGCTTTGCTCTTCCTCAGTGCTTTCGAAATACTGTCCTCAAAAAAACCTTTTCAAATACCAGAACACTCCAATGTACACTGGTATGTACATGAAAAGTGATAATCTGATTTTGAAAAAATCTAATTTTGAAAGGTAGTGAAATTCAGTTTCTAGCGGCTAGTTGTTTTACCTTCAGAAACTACAGTTTTCTCAAGTAACTTATGAACAGAAAGCAGCTAACATCCCCCCCTTTTGCTACCTAATACACTGCCTTAATGCAAAACACAGAAAATACGTTGAGATGGAGAAATGTAAAGGTTTACCTTAAAATCCTTCAAAAAAAACCCCACGTTTATTAATTTTATGCAATCTTTCTGCTCAGAGATATGCACTTATCAACTAGACTCAGATCAAGTTTCATATAACCGTAACTTGTTTTAGTCAACTGTTTCACAAGAGATGAATTTGGTCAATACATACAAGCTGATAATAGCAAAAGCGTATCTGCACCTATCTCAGAAGGAAGAAGTGAGATCTGTAACTCATTCTGCGACCTCAACATTTCTTCACATTCTTCATAATCTTTTCCCGTAACCATATATCATCTAGCATTACTTGGTACAACTTTACAACCTATAAACATGAATCTAACTCCAGAAATCAGAGACAAGAAAAAAAAAAATACACCAAAAAACCCCCACTCTTCGCTGACCCACTCTGACCATGAAATCCATTAAACATCCCCAGCAAGTAATTTTTAGATACTCTACCACAAGTAAGCACAGCAGAAATGAGGTGACAATGACAAATTCTACATATGATAATATAAACCACCACTTCATAGAAGAAAATAATTTAGAAAAAATATTTTGAGATGAAACACATTTTTGGCAGATTTAAGATCTGAGCTAAATGAACTTCACATTGATATGCAAAGGAGCAAGAAAAGTTTGATGACCTCATAGCAAATGCACTATCACATTACAGAGTACATTTAGCTAACAGCTATTTAATAGCATAGTTTTTTAAAGAGGACACCAATGTCCCATTTTACCCAAGACAAAAATGAGCCTTGAAGAAACCGCTTTGCTCATGGTCCCTTAGCCT
Organism: Gymnogyps californianus; assembly: GCF_018139145.2. Taxonomy (NCBI): domain Eukaryota; kingdom Metazoa; phylum Chordata; class Aves; order Accipitriformes; family Cathartidae; genus Gymnogyps; species Gymnogyps californianus. The sequence continues at coordinate 33,953,254 of NC_059475.1, forward strand.
GTAAACAAAACTTTTGAGGGAGTGTTTAAGCTCAAGGATCTGAGCTACTATAATTATTATGTGGCAGTCAGTCATTAATCAAACAACCAATATGATGAGATATCTCTTTTAAACATCAGAATACTTAAAAGATCACTACACTAATCCTGAATATTCATCCTTTTAAAATAGGTGGGGTTACAAAGCCAGAGGAGAAAACCTAGTTAAGAGTGTTGGGGGAGCAGGGGATTGTTTACAAAAAGGTTTCTTTTTCACATAAGAAACTCAAATATATTAGGATTCTGTTAGTTTCAATGACACTGATGTTAATTTAAAATTTAATTATTTGCCATTGTAAAAAAACTTATTTCAATATACCTAAACTTAATTTCGACAATTTCTCTTTAACATTCATATCCACTGATGTTATTCCACAGTGTCAAAACAGACTTCTTGATTAAGCATCGCACTTGTTCCCACCCAGCATAACATCGGAATTATTAATGCCAGCCTCCAGCCAGCTCTTTTCCAGCAGCTGTGCTGCACTTCATTGTTATGTAACTCTCAAAATCATTTCAAGTTCTCCCTGTGAGAATGACTGTGAAGAACTAATTTTCTCTGGCTTTAGAGATATAGTCAAGATTTAATACAAGCATGTCAAGCTTTAGTCTGAAACTGGTCGCCTTTTTCACACCAATCTCCCAAGTGAAAAATAAAAAAGCAAAATGCTAGTTTAAGGAAGAGAGGTAATTTACAGCACCGGTTTGAACTGACAGCGAAGAACAGACAAAGGCCAGAGGAGAAACTTAAGAATACAGGGCAAGAGGAATTTTTTCTGGAATGCAGAAAGTGCCTAGAAGCAATCAGTACAATAAAAACCAAATTATTACCCTAACACCTTTTGTACATTTTCCAAGAAATACAAAAGCAAAGCCCATTCATAAACATGCACCTGGACTGCAAGGCTCTGACAGAAGAAAAACAGGATTATGTGTGGGGTTTCTCCATGCAGATATGGGATGAAGTTCTTCAGTGAATTAGTTTATGACTTGCAAATCTCATGAACAAGTATCTCCAGCAGAATTCTGAAATCCACTGCAAAAGCAGTGTGAGCAAGAGTACACCAAAAAACAAATGAGATAATAAAAGTCCCTGAATTTGTTCCCTATGCTTAGACATAAAACAAATCCAGGCTGCAAAACCATACCCTATTAAAAGGAGCTTGACATAGTGTAAGAGGAAGTTTAATGTTTGCCTGAGTTGATGAAGAATCCAGCAATTCAGATGATCAAACAAATTCAAAGTGCCTGCTAAGCAGAATATTAAAAAATACATTTATATAATTTGTTAATAGCTTAAAAGACTGGAAAATGTCAGAAACTAAGATTATTGACCTAAAGTTCTCCAAGGTGTACGCTTTTATGCTCATGGGATTCAGCAGTTTAGATTGCAACAGCAAGGTCTACTGAAACGAGTCTCCCTCACTCCTCAATTCTGAACACAGGGCAGCAGGGCAGCTGGAAAGGATGGTGCAAGTACACCAAACCAGCTGCATTCCCTTCAACACCCTAAGTCCACAACTAAAACTAGCACTCAGAAGAGGAAATGCAGATCTAAAGTGTGAATGTGACCTTTATTTCCCTCTGAGGGGCCCATTCTTTAGACCTCAATAAACACTATTGTTCCCTGAGGACAACGAGACAAAGGTAGCAAGTGGTCATAACATTGCTTTTTGCTTAAAGCAACAACTCTTACTCTTAGACTTAAGAAATACATTTTTGTGAACAGATATGAATTCTCACTGACAGTTGCGCAGGCTGATAGCAGAGTCAGGCCAGCAGAGCAGCTGAAACTCCCCATGAGGGATGTGTGTGTCTTAAGAACACTCTGCAGAGTCCCTAGATGACTTTTCTTTACATCAGGCTGGGTATCTTTGAAAAACAGGAAGTCAAGATTTGCCACCTGCGATCTGCCCAGGCTCAGCACTGAGACAAATGTATTCTGGTACAGTTAAGAATCAAGTGCAGGAAAAGTTAAGCCATACTCCTTTCTTCCATGTATGAACTCTAGGTTTTGATCAAAATGTGGTAAATGTTTCTTCCTTGAAGGAGAACATAAGTGAAATATATATATATATAATGCTCTAATAATCCGGCACAAATCAAAACACAGTCCAGGGTACGGCCCTACAAAGTTCTTTTCACATGAGTAATCTCAAACTAGTTACAAAAGATGAGATTAGTGGGCTTTCATTCATTTATTTGTTTTGATGTTGTCTCTCTCATTTTGTATATATAAATATAAAAAACAACAACAATTTCTTAAGCAGGAAGTTTAAAAGCAAACAGTTTAATGATCCTTAATGATCACTATAGACAGCAATATAATGCTGCAGGAACAGCTCTAGTTTACTCTTTCTAAAGGCACACCTCATACTTTTTTTCTGGGCCTTTGGATATATTCTCATGATACATACATTTTGTGTAACAGCAAGCCTCAAAAACTTGGACGGAGTCTGAACTTCACATCTCTGGAGGGTCTGGATACCTCTGGTGGCAGCTCTTCCACGTCTGATGAACATCATGGGACTCTGCTTCTTATCATCATAAAAATGGCAGTTTCCCACATTTACACAGCTGTTCAATTCATAGGGCAGATCTTGAAATGTTTTTGAACACTACTCTGAAGTTTCCTTAACTTCTGTGTTCTAATTAAATATGTTTTTCTGCAGGCATCAAAAACCATGGCTAAAAGTCACAGCAATTTTCTTAACAAACATGCTCAAGAGCTATTGCTTCCCATTGCACAAGGCCAAGACGTCCATTACAAGCACCCTACAGAAACATATAAAAACACTCATAAAATTCCATTTGTTTATATGGCAAAGAGATATGAATGAATTAATACTTTACACAGAAACTACAACAATATTATTAGAGTTTATTAAATCTGCAAGAATTTTATCGAATCTTAAATCATGTCCCCTTCCTTTTTTCCTCCCCACATGCATCAATAGACTCTTGTGTTTTGGTTTGCAAATATTTAAAGTGGTGTGTCAAGTCCTGCTGCAGAAGCCTGATGGTCATGGCATGCTATGAATAACAGACTGAAAGCAGGGAAAACAGTTCCTAAATCAAATTACAACTCTTGGGGATAAACACATTTCCAAATGATGTAATTATAACAATATGTCACACTCCGCTGAAGACTTCATATAACATTAAAATAAAGAATGAGTGGGTAGGAAATATAAGCAAAGGATGACATAATGTTGTTCCGTGCCAGTTTCTGCCTGTTTTCAATCAGGCCAGACATCAGAAAGTGACTTGGGAGGAAAAAAAAAAATCTTACTAACAATCAAGGGAATTTCTGTTTAAGTTGGAGGCCTGTGCACCAAGATCACATTTGACCTTGTAATATAAATAAAGTAACCCTAATGAAGTGTGTACAGAGCCTGGGAAAGACAAGCCCCCCTGCCTACCCCCTCATACTGAGTCCCAAATAAACACACCAATATGACTTAAGACATGCTTGCAGAAAAGTTTATTTTATTTTCACCCCTGTATATATTCCATGCCAGTAAAAACTGCTGCATCACAAGCTCTTAATTTAGTCCCTTTTAGACACAAGAGGACCTTGGATGGTTGATCCTAAACATGCCTGCACTAAATAACTCATAAATGAGCTGACAGAAAACACGTATCTCAAACTGAGTTAAATGCTTTGTATGCACAAGTGAAACGAGTTGTATCTGGTTCAGGCCTGAATCCTTGGTATGGTGGTAAATCGCATTATCAGCCTACAAAGTGAAGTCACTTGATTCTATCAAAACTGAATAAACTCCATTGTGGCTTTGCTATAATCCCCTTACGAGAACTGTGTGCATCATTATTTACCCAACTGTTATGTGGGTGGAAACAGGAGACGTTCACCTCTGGCAAATATGTGTGCAACTTCTCTCAAGTCAATACAGTTGCACCTGCTTATACCAGCAATGAAGCTTGTCTCTGATGTCAACAGTGATATTATCTGGAGATAAAACAGTTCCTGTTTTGTCTGAAAAATGAAATACTTCAAAATATGTCAAGTCACTTGCAAATCCTGCCCATAAAGGAAAGAGGAAACACTTTAGAAGAAGTACTTCCATAAAACAAGTAGCTTCTGGGGCCAGAAATCCTGAAGAGATTCACACCCTCTCTCACTCCCCTCCTGCTAGGAATCTTCCATGACAGCTCTGGAGCCTGCCAAGCCCTGGTTCTTGCTTGGACAACAACAGCATCCTTATTGGGAGCCCAGAAAAGCTCAGTGCTAAAGACAACTGCCAGGCAAAAAGTAGGCAGCTTTCTGCCTATTTACTGGCATCTTTCCGCCTATTTACTGGCATCTTTCCAGGCACTGTGAGTGATCAACAAGACTGAAGGAAAATCACTGCTGACTAGAAAAGGAAGAGGAAAAGGGAGGGAAAATGACGACAAACCAACCAAGCACATTTCCTCTGCCAGTCCTCCTTAGAGAATCAGCCATTCACGCAGTCCTCTTCCCTCAAACTCCCTTCATCTCTCTCTCCCCTAGCCTCATTAAAACTCCTTTTTCTTTCGTCGCTATGCCTAGTTTCTCCCCAATCTGGCCATTCTCATATACAAAAAACCCAATCAAAAACCCAAACACAAGTAAACCATAAAACCCGATTCACCTCATGCAGTTACCTACTTATCAAGTATTTTCTTTTGTTTTTGCCATCATCATACTCACTACATATCTGCATTTCCTCTACCTTTCACATATCTGAGTTATTTTTCATAGTAAGGACTTCAAAACACTTAATACATTTTGGGTACCACAACTATATAATTATCTGTTTTAAAGATTATCACAGTTAGGATTATGAAGAAGCCATAAAACCAAGTTTCCCTTGGGTGAAATTCCCTCCTTCCAACCACTTTATCAAAGGAACACAGTTAGCCCAAAGCTCCCACTGTCTACTACTAAAGACTGCTGATCTACCAGAAGTTCCATTCATACAGAAACAGAAGTTGCCCTTTAAATGGGACCTGGCAAGAAATACTGGAACTTCTACACTTCTTGACCTTAAAAATACCAACTAAAAATTGCATGGACTCATTCAGCTGACATCATTGGCTTGTGTTTCTGGGACTTGTCTCACTTTTAAAGGAATATTCGCCCCAGTTTTAATGAAGTGGTTGTCCAATGAGCATGTGATGGACCAGGTAGTCTGGAAGCCTTGCCCAGCTGTCGTGGTTTACGCCCCAGCTCATTCTGATTTGAGACAGGTTGGGTGAGGAATCTGTTCTGTAGTGCCGGCAGCAAAAAAGGGCACACAGTGAAATCTGCAGTTAACATTTCTGGAAATACATGATAATTTTTAATTATTATTTTTATATGATAAATTATAATAGCCACAAGCAGGAACCACTTTCCCTATGTGAGACACACTGCATCTGCAGAGAAATACAGCCATACCACAACATGCAATTCATGACTACTATGGGAGAAAGGTACACAGCAGAGTTTTTTTAATTAGTTGCTGATATTGGAGCATAGATATTCGGAGATGATCACTGACATTACTGAAACTTTGCCAAGATTGTATTCATCCTTCCTCCCTCTACACAGAATACAAATTCACTGAATTCTATGAAATTAAGCATAAACACTGAAACTAACTCCCTGAAGATTAGTGACTGACTGGGAGGAGCCAATTAACTCCATCTGGTCCTTAATCCTCAGGAAATTTGCTACAGTCAAGTGAATGCTGTTACAAAATTGACAATCAATTTAGATTATAAAATTTATATTTATTTTGTTGCACTTCCTACACCATGTCTAGTTAGCGTACATGAAAAGTAGTTAAACTTTTAGCTGTATTCAACATCAGCCAAGCACTTATTTCTTAACAGTCTAAACCAAACAACAGCACTTGTTTCTCAACAGTCTAAACCAAACAACGCTACCTTTAGTTCCGTAATATTTTTCACGCCAATGCATCCCAAAGCTCTTCGTTTACAAGAAGCTTTACCTTGCACTTTAGGATATACAGTTTCATATTACACCTAATTAAGCTGAAGAGGGAATTTGAAGAGCTAAAACCTGTAGAAAGTACCAAGATTTTAAACACTGCTGATTTTACATAAATATTCCCAGGTTCTTTATTTACTTTTAAATGGTAAATATCTCACACCTGCCATAGAAGTAAACAGAAACATGTCTAAAAATTGTGCTAGTGTGACTTAAACAGGAAGTATTTAATGTTAACCAACTGCAGTGAATCTTCAAAACCTACAGACTGGTCTGTCTATGTGAATTTCTACCATCTTAAATTAAGTAGTGACTCTTCCCTCCCAGTTTTCATTAACACCATTTTTTTGTTTTGTTTTGCTTTAAGTCCCTGGCCCAAAAATTAAATTCAATTAAAGTAACTCAATGACACAAGTCAAGCTAACAGTTCTGAGAAACCCAAATTTTAAAAAGCAGTTCAATGTCAAGGTATTTTGTCACTCAAGTCAAAGTTGCTAATTCCTCTGATTTTGTGAGTGAATTAAGCCACATACTATCTACCCAGCATATGTGCAAGTAAAAGATCTGGTAAAAGGAACAGTGAGAAGTTTGGAATAGAATAAAATTTCTTTGGAATTCCATGAAATGCCGTTAATCCAAACTAACTGCTCTTCCTCTCTCTCTTAATACTCTAAGTGAACTGTTGTATTGCCTCACTCTACATTAATTTAATCAACTTTTAAAATATATAGACTTTTGTCTATGTATGTAAGATCTACCAGCTCAAAACCTCTGTTTCGCACTTGTGATTTACATTCCAGAAATCTCCCCTGCAAAGGACAATTCATTTACATTTCACTCCTTCAGATGCTTGTTGAGTAAGCTGTCATACTTGGATAAAATCAGTTCTTCTCATTCATTTGGCAGCTAGTAATGCAAGAAACCAAAAACTCTTCCAGTTGATTGAGTTCCCTCAATAGGAGAGCTGGCATTTCCTCGCACAACTCCATTTAAGTGGAACAACAATATCAGGTTCCCTTCTAACAATAGCTACAGTGTTATTTGACATTGCTGTCAAATGTCTCAAGATGAAGACAAAGTTGGGAGATGTCCATGAATTCTCAAGAATGTTTTCTTATTCAGAAAAAAAAAAATCCAAGAATAACAACATAGTGCTTTTTTTTTGTTAATTATTGGTATTCCTAAGAAATAAAGGGTCCTTACAAACACTCCTACCTTTAGCATTACTACCTTTCTACTACCACATGCTTAAGAAATCAGTGAACATTACCATTTTGTAGTTGAGGATACTGAAACTAAAATGATAAATATTTCAGTCAGGTTTGAATAATGACTAAACTACAAGCAAAACACTGAACTTCAGAATCTTTGTTTTCAGATCCTTGCTACTGCATAGACTATGCTAGAAGTTAATCCCAGCTTAATCCAAGAATTCGGTCTGATTTCAGCTACTGGATTGGATACACTACAATGTCTAAGCAATGCTTGTATCTTTATTGACCAGCAATATGTACTCATGCACCTGTTACAGGGGAAATTCTGAAATAAAGCAGCCTCACGGTCAGTAACAGTACACAGTTGTACGAGGTCTGGCCGGGATGGAGTTCACTTTCTCCATAGTAGCCCATATGGTGCTGTGTTTTAGACTGGTGACCAAAACACTGTTGCTGACACACCAGTGTTTTAGCTACTGCTGAACACTGCTTACACAGCATCAAGGCCGCCTCTGTTTCTCGCTCTGCCACCCTTGCTAGGTTGGGAGGGGACACAGCTAGGGCAGCTGACTTGAATCAACCAAAGAGCTATTCCATACCACCTAACATCATGCTCAGCCATAAAATGGGGTGGCGGTCTGGTGGGGAGGGCAGGGAGGTGAGTTTTTCCAAAGTAGCCATTGCTCGGATACTGGCTGGGCATCTGTCTGCTGGTGGTGACTGCCCTCGCATCACCTGTTGGGGGGGAGGGTGTGTGGGTGTGTTTGTTGTGGTGTCCTCCCCTTCACTTAAACTGTCTCTATCTTGACCCACACTTTTTTGGTTCCTTTTGCCCTTCCAATTCTCTCCCCCATCCCTCTGTAGAGTGAGCAAGCTGCCAGCTGGGGTCCATCCACCACAGTAGTGGAGGAAGCATACAATTAGCCTTTAAAGGTACTTCCTCTCCTGAAAAGAGTACGCAAAGGCTACTACTAATATCATGGATGTTCTGGTGGACAAGTACCTTTCTAAGTAATGAAGCAGAACTGCGGTTTTACAAGTCCCACCTTCAACCAGGACAGCGCCATGCACAATCCTAACACATAGCTGGGTCTATACACCTGCTCTGCAAGAAGCTTCAATCCCAATTCTTTCCCAGCCTCCCACTAGACAGTCTGACCACAGAGTCCTTCTCTAGGCCTGTCAGTAAGTAACAGAGTCAGTAACGGGGGAACAACCTTATTGAGAGGGAAAACTAGAATACTGAGCACAGAAGCTGATAGATGACATACAGCGCTGCTAGCACAGGTTACAGCTTGGTAGCTTTACATTGTGCACAAAACACCAGAAGGAAACAGTGCTGCCTAAAATGATTTGGTAAATGGCACTAACATCTACATGATCTATCCTAAAAAAGAAGGAAAGCTGAAGCACAGCTTCAGCTCTGAAGTCCGCACATAATACTGGGGAGGACAGAAGAGTCCTGATGTAGCAAAATTAATCAGCTGTCTTTGGGCAAAATACTATTCTGTCATTGAACATGTTCTAACCTCATTTGTACTTGCTGTGTGTTATCTCAAAAATACACACTTCTAGGTTATGCACAGGATTACATTACCAATACGCATTCAAAACACCAAAGCAGTGCAATCTAAAGGCAATGCTGTTATAGAGATGTCTAATATATGGCTTCTGCCAGCAATATTCTAAAGCCTAACTTGATAGAGTTGCCGTGGACTGAGCACTCCTCTTTCTACCAGTTCCCCTGGTTAGCCCAAATACATTTAAGTTTCTGCCACAGGGAGAATTACTACAAACTGGAGCCTCTTAACAACCAGGGAGGATTCTCAGGGCTCTGTGGGAAAACCTGGGGAAAAAAAGTGCTTGCCATGCCTACTATACCTGTTAGTCTCATGAACTTAGTTCTCAATGTAAACCAAAGTATTTCTCCAAAGACAGTTGACAGCAAACGTTGCCACAAGCCTCTCAATGTAACAGAGTCTGCCATCGTACGAGCTAAAGAGCTCAGTGGCCAAGTGGGAGGCAAATATTCCAAGTGCTGAAGTAACTGTCATATGTTGTAGACAAAATGAAGTGGTGACACCCCGTGAAAATGAACCTGCATTAACAATCTTGTAGATTATTCTTTAATCTATAAGTATTTAGCATCATTAGGATTAACCAGTTAATGAGAGTAATGCAAATGCCTCCAGAGACATCAGGACAAGAGCTGAATGTTCATATATAGGGAGAGACAGAATTAATTTCAGCTCCTCACTCTTCCTTCTCAGCCACAGAAGTAGCTGACAAGAAACAGAAGGCACAGGCTTAAGGAGCAAGGGTGAATTATAACCGGCAAGTTCACCAAAGCAGCAATCACCTGGAAAGATTCTGCTGTACAGAAAAGTAGTGGCAATCTGGCTGCGAGACACTTCACCATCAGGGTGTTATTGCCTTCTGATGCTCAAGAGGAAGCTGAAGGGAGATGAAGTGTATTGTGAGTGAAGTGGAAAGATGATCTCTGAGCATCACAATCACCTTTTGGGTAGAGGCCAAAGACTGCTGCAATACCACACACTGGGGAAAAAAACAAACAAAAAAACCCCCAGCCCTAGGCAACATAAAGGCAGCTGAAAACCATCGTCCCCATGAATCCTTTTCCTCCTCTGAATTCAACTCATTCTGACTGTAGGACCTGGACTTAGGTGGAAAACTGAGATATTGCCTTTTGTTAAATTATGATGAATACTTACATTTCTCTGGTTCTTCAAAACCACTGAAAAAGAGGCAAACAAAAGACTGTATTATTCCATTTTACCCCGCTGATGTGTACAAAGTTCTTCACAACCGCAAATATTTATATTCATGTCTTCACAACTAAAAGTTTTGTGAAAATGTATTAGACAGACTTTTCACTCCTTAACAGTTCAACTAGTGCAACTACGTAAACTGGAATCTTGACAGAGTACAGCTCACCATTTGCTACATCAAACTTTCAAATATTGGATCTACTGTTGAGGTTGGCTATCACAGTAACAAAAAAGTTTGTTTCTGCGTGTTGTTATTCCTTTCCTTTTAAATGCTAAACTAGATGCTTAAATATTACCTCTCTCTCACAATGCAATCTTTTGTCGTCTAAAACAAACACATTAGAAAAAAAATAAGGTCCAAAACCTTAGCAGTTGTTACTCAGCATCGCTCCATTTCCTTCAAACAAGTTACAGTGATTTATATTAATATACCAACAGAGCAGGTAGAAAAAAATAAGCATAAAAAGCTGTTAGAAACGAGATCAAAATCTGTATTTAACTCGTGCTGACCCCCATTTCTAAAGGCAACCATAGCCAAGATCTAGGAGTGCTTCGTAAGATCAACAGCAATAAGCTTAGCTCAAAAATGACTGAATAATATGACAAGCTGCTTATGCCAGAGTTTGTTGCTCTTCACATACCTATATGCTTCACAAATGTTGAAGAATAAAATATCTCCTTCAGCCAAATTACATGCTTTGAGGTTGAGGAACATCAGCCAAAAGCCTAGTTTTTGAGCAAAGATTTGCAGCATAGCTTGTTGTAAAAAAAAAAAAATTAAAACACACTGGCTCAGATGCAACTCTCCAGACATGTGACTTCTCATGAAGTATGTTATCCACACACTGCTAGACAGCAGTTGTTTCAAACAGCTGCCATTTGAACCAGGAAAACAACACTGATGGATGTTTGTTATTTTAAACTCCTACCAGGCACCCCAAGCTACAAAAAAGGAGCAACATGGTATTTTTCATATTTATGTCGTCTGTTAATCTATCTGTTACTCCAGAAACAGGTAACTTATCAAGATAGTCCAAAGAAAGTAGAAAAAATAAAGCATAAGAAGCAAACTTCCAGCAATTTACTAACACTGTGTAAAGGTGCCCGAATAGATTTGTTCCACAAAGAGGCTGTTTGAAGCCTTGTTAATTGCTTTATCTGTTAATCTCAAAGTATGAAGTTTTAAGTCTTCAATGCAAGGAAGGACAACGCCTGGTAAAAATAGGTAGTGGCACCCACAGGAAGGTGCTAGCCTTCAAGCCAGGCCATTATAAATACAGAGGACTAAAACAAAACACATGAAAAGGCTGAAGAGGGATCCCCCTCCTCCCTCCACCCTCCCCTTAGCCTAGAAGGAGCAACCTTTTGCAAAAAGGCACGAACGAGTCACAAAAGATGAGCTGGGAACAGCACGGTGTGTTACATGTTCCAACAGGCAAACATACAACCAACACTTCCATGTTTTGAACACTATTTACTTGTTGTCTTCACTTCCTAACCGATACAAAGAGCAAAGCAAAGCAGCACTGAAGCACTGAATAAAACAGAGCTTGGGTGGGAATGTTCGTAAAAGCCAAACCAAGGAGTATTTCAATAAAAAGAAAAAAAATACCTGCTGGCTTCAAAATCTCTATACCAATACCAAAAATGGTATAAAGCAACAAAAACATTTCAATCTGTAGAGTCAAAAGTCACTACTGAGCAGAAATACAAAGAGAAAAGTGACACTAACATGGCTATCTCTCCCATTTTCATATTTTAATTAGGAACAACAAAAAGCCAGTTGCCATTAGTCAAATGGTTCATGGTTTTAGTTGCCCTCACGGCTTCTATTGCTGCATGTGCAGAGCAGCCAAGGCTCAGCTCTGAAGAAATTAAAGCATATCAGAAACGGAAAAAAATTTATATTAGACAAAAATTCAAAAGTGTCAGCATGGAAACAGTTTATTGGCATAACTGATAAAGGCAGATGCAGCAACATGAGAATGCTTTCAAAACACGTGAGGAGAAAGAAAAAAAATTGGAAGCTTTGGGTGAGAAAAAAGTCTTTTTCCAGCTGCAGTACTTTCGATCCAAAGGGGTCTGAGACAATAAAACAAATACTCATTTTCCTTCACCCTGGAAATCCAGAATACAAATGAAAAGCAAACAGAGTTGAAATGGCACTTTGCACTTCTTTTACAATCTTTTTTCTTTAGAGAGGATAGCAAACTTACGTACGCTGTTGTTAAGTAGGCAGGTATAATCCTCATTGCACAGCAGAGACATGCTGTGACTTGTCTATACTAAGAACTAAGTCTAGGACAAAGGCAGGAACAGATTTCAGACCTCGTAATTTCTGCTCTTAGACTGTCACCACAAAGCTACCTCTACTCACTGTAAATACGGCTATTACCTGTGGAATCCCTCCAAAATTGTTGTTCTGAGATGATACTTAAATTTACCTCTAATCAAAGATTCAAGGAACTGCGAGAGACTTCACAGGGCATTTGTTTGTAGGACATGTGTAGGCAGGAAACATGAATATTCTTACAGAAAAGCTTTAGCAAACTACAATCCACAGTTTCTCCAATAAAAAGCAAGCAAGAATCATCCCTAACTGGATATCAACAGGATAGCCACTACAGGAAGAGGTAATGTTGCACTGCTGACATGCATGATTAACACTACTTTGCTCATTCTTGATCCTGTTCTGCGGTACTTTAACAAACCTCTGACTTGTTTGGGCTTTTTGACGGAAGCTTTTGATAGAAGACATACACAAAGGCTAATTTCATATGCTTATGTTCATAATCACATACATAAACCTGTTAAGTTTAAATACTCACCCCAAAAGATTATTTACCATGCCTTCTCGTTTGTGCAAATGCTTACTGAGAAGCACATAACTGGAGTACAGAAGTCCTCTATACTTGGACATACAAGAAAACCAGTAATGTGGTAATAAAAAGACAGGGTCACAGCAGCAAGGCTACAATCCAGTATAATGGAGGCATCGAACTCTAAAGGCAGAGGAATATGTTAAAATCCTGGCTTAAGATAGTCAACAAGACCATTTTTGCAACCTTAAAAGGGAAATATGTAACTTCTTGCCTGTCCACAGACAATTAGAAGGTCAGTAAAAGGCAGACTCTCTTGATCCTTCTGTATCCTGCCTTGGAATAAAAAGAAAAAACTAAGCCTGGCAGCATGAGCTCAAGTACTCTTCTGGCACACTGCAAAGGCAATCAATAGCACTGAGAACACTTGTTATTCAGATGCACTAAAGAACAGCAAGCCTCTGAGGCTTTCTGCACTTTTTACTTCCAGCTGAAGAGCTTTAGGATAAACACAATGTATCCAATAGTATATTTTAAATGATTGTAAGCATATGTATTTTTTCTGAAAGCATAAAAAGTCTGTGCCTGCAGATGATGAAAGAATTCTGGATCACCTAAGGAGAAAGACATTGTGTATTTCTTTGGTACAGTTACAGCACATGCAGCAGAACTTTGCTATTTATCCCAGTCCAGGAAGGACTGCAGCATGAATGACTGCAAGGGCCAGTGCCCTAGCACATACATTGGTTTTGTGCTGCAACACGATATCCACAATATCGCTGACTGAAACAACTGAATTAATTTCATAGGATGGTAGAATACTGGCAAATGAGAAATACAAGCTTTGAAAGTAATAGGTTTCTCCTGTTTATCAACAAGACTTCTTTCAAAAAGTCAAAGTCATTCACCATACCAGCAGAAAGTCTATTATTCCCAGTTGACAGAGTAATTCATTGTTGGTAGGACTGAATTATTTTCTAGTCATTACTTTTCTCAGGTAGCCTCACCTCTCTGAATATACTGATTATTTTAGACTGGCATTTTGAAAACTAGACCAATTTAAAGCAGTCAGATGCTAAGGTGCAGTAAGAGGAACTCAGCTGAGCTGATGTTACAGATCAACTGCTGCCAAAAACAGGTCCCATACTCCCTCCTCCTTTTAGCATTCCCGTTTCCAGCCACACATTCCTGACACTTTCCTTGTATCTGCTCTGATGTTTATGTGATCCTTCAGTGAGTCAATTCACTGGCAGAAAGCTAATCTATCCAGAACGAGCCTTCTGCAAGTTGGTAACCTCAATCAACTTACCAAGGAATCAGATGAACATCAGAACAAGCGAGGGAGGAAAAAGAAGCAGGACTACTCCCAGTAGCAACAAAATGCTAATTTAGCTTGGCTGTCTCTTCAAATCTGATCTTTAATCTCTCATGAACATCAGAGAGCAGAATGTACCTTTCATAATGAGTTATTAATGTATTTTGTTACCTAAAAGGATTCCATTCTATATCAGAACTCAGCTAGAGATTCTTGCAGCTGTATTGGTTCTGTCAATGTAAGAATGCCGTATATTCGCTATCTGCAATCCTTACTCATGTTAAGCAGTAATTTTTTTCTACAAGTAGCACCAGTGAAGCTGACAGAACTGTTTTCAGAACATGGTATCATTTTATGGAAAGGTAGTAGAATCTGGTCTCACTATAAAACATTCACAACAATCACCTCTCTCTAATACAACTGCTATTTAATCTTCTCTATGTAAGTCACAGAATCGTAGTTTTTATTACAGTGTCTGTAACTTAATTATAATGAATTTGTCTTCAGGATAAACTAATTTATCATTGTTCATCATGGTTCATGTTGCCTCATCACTCAGTTTGGTTAACACCACATTATTTAAATTAATACCCTGATTTGCTGCATACTTTCATCAACATCACGTTTCCCATGAGAAATTGATTTGCCTTTCTACTTGTACCTTAAGAACAATGTGGTAAGAAGTAATTCTTGCCAAGTAACGTTTATGCTTATGTATGCAAAACATATAACTCCTATTAATTAAAAAAAGTTATCAATGCTGCAGTATGACTTGAAAGAGTCTTTCTCATGCTATTATTTAATTTCAGGGAAAGGAAAAAAAAACTTACCAAAAAGGTGTATTGTTATTCAGAGAGAGAACCTGTATGGTTATTCCTTGCATAATGAGATCAGACTATGCCAAAATATCCTCACAAACATCAACATTATGAAGTTCTTAGTTTTGTTATATGAACAATGACATCTTAATTTTTTTTTGTGATTCCTGTAACATGAAAACATGAATTCTGTCCTTCCATAAGGACTTAGACTCCCTGATTTCTGAACAGAAGTGTACTCAATTTCCTGAACCTTCTCCCCAAAACTTCAAAGAAACTGGATAAAATTTCACAAGCTGGAAGTCTCTTTCTGAACTCCAAACACCTCCCGTTTCCAGGGGAGCTCGATACAGCATGTTAGCCCTGCTCACTGTATGTGGGTACCACCAGAGGGTCCCACAAGCACACGCATCAAAGCAAACGACTAAGGAGCTGGGACAAAAACTTTTGTTTTAAGCCTTTAAAAGGTTCATTTCAAATATAAGCAAAGATACTCAAAGTAACACCTACTGCTTTTGAGTGTCACTACACATTCCAGTACACCAGTGAGTGTTGTACGGTCAGTAGCATGCTTTTCACACTGGAAGTTCTGAGGCAAGAGCTACAGGCACCCTAATTCGATGCACATGAAGTACCTGACGCCTCCTTAGTTCACAAATTACATGCATACAGTTCCAAAGGGGTACGTCATTCTTCACTAGAGACAGCATGAACAGAAGTTTATCAATATCAATACTCCAAGGATAATAGTTTAGACTTGAGTTCATAAGAGGACGTTTGGAGCAACCAAAAGGGGGTAATCACTGACAACACACCAGCCCATTCTTTCATCAAGATAAAGAAATTACGTTACCAACACTGGCAGGAAAAACAAATACTGACATTTCAGGATCAATGTGATCTTCGGTTTAAAAAAAAAAAAAAAACAACAACTAAAAAAACCAAAACAAACAACCAACAAACAAAAACCAACCAAAAACATTCAAGCACATGCAGTGCCTCAAATAAAGCAATCCTTTGTGTTAGGGGAACATCAATACTGTTTATTTAACCTAGAGACTGTTCCCAAAGCAGGACTCAATTTAACAAAGTCAAAGCTTCCACCTTGTTACAGTAACATACTGGCATTCCCCACGCTTTCGCCATAGCCTGCCTTTTTAAATAAGCATTACTTCATTCAGCAAAGCAGGAGTTCTGCTCTTCTTCTGCAACAACCTTGTGAAATACTGTACAATGAAGTACGAGCTGCAGCAGAGATCTGAAAATTCAAGCCCTCAACTTTTCATGGTCTTGTGCAAATACATCTTTCTTAGATGCAACATCGGGAGCTACAGACTGACTGCGTGCTGATGGCAGGAAACCTGGAGCCAGGTCTCCCAGGTTTCATTTTAGGCAGCTTTTGATATGCTATGTGATACTAGGCAAGTCACTTCCCATTATTTATTTATAAGTTACATCTAATTATCTAGAAGGCCTAATTAGCTCATCTGGAAAGTGATTTAAAATGCACAGATGAAAGATAGTGTGTATTTCTCAACTCTTGTCATCTGTGCCAATAAAATACTTATTTCACAATAATTAGATCTAATTGTATTTTTGCTAGCTGCTGCCTCTTCCCTAGAAATTCCAGCTCTGGAAGTCACGAATAGAAAGACTCATCGGGATGCAATGTTAATGAAGTGGTATGTGAAACATCTATAGATAAGGTTAATATTCTAAAGGCCTTTTTGCAATCACTCAACATGTAATGAGACTTTATTCCCAGTTGGGTTTCCACTCAAACGGAAACTTAAGAGATTTATTTTTAAGCTGTCTCCCATCTCTATCACAGTATAAGCATTTCCAGCACTGCTTTACATTTGTCTGAAAAAAAAAATTGGCCTAAGAAAATAAACCTAATCTTAAGACTGACTAAAATATTCTAGAAAGCTTTAGTAATTATGTCTTACTACTTCATGTAGAAGCCCTACATCCACTTTCCAAATATTTGTGAAACATTAATAGGACCCTCAGACCAGACAGAAAGGTTGACCTTGGGACAGGGACTGGGCAAGATGGGCTGAAGTAAAATGGAGACTGAGAATAAGCAGTCTGAAGCACTATGGGGGTTACACCTCCCATGCTGTAAGTCATGAGCCAGCCCGGAGGAGGGATTCCAATAGACCACAAACAGGAGAAGAGAGACTTACTAAATCCAAGTACTCTCTCCAACCGAGTCTAGCGTCCTGTCTCTACAATGGCTGGTACAGGATGTTTCAGCCAAAAACCTAAGAAATTATGCAGGAAACAGCTATGGAGTAATCAATTCAGCATGCAAATCTCTTGTTAAAGAAATGAAAGTTAAGAGCACACGTCCTGAAACACATACACCCATCTGTTTAGGTTTTCTACATTCTAATCCTGACTATTTTTAACCAAGTATTTTTTCCCTTCTTTGTAGGAGCTGGGATTTCAAAACAAGCCCAAATTTCAATGTTCATTTTGACTGTAAGCATTCTGAGGCCCAAACCACCTCATCTTGTGCATATGTGCTCTACACACGTTAGCCTAATGGGTTCCCAGCCTTAGTCACATTCTATCATCCTACATACTCCTGGAGTAAAAAATTTAAATATAAAACTAAGGATAGTCAATCTACTTGGCATGACTTATTTTTTTAAAGCCAAATTATTTTCAAACACACACATCATTTTAAATAACACAAAACACACTATTTTAAGAAAACAGTGCAACTTTTAATACAGCACAACCAAGACAAAGTCATATGGTTTACAGTTTCTTCTGGATGAGGTCCCATCTCAACACTTCATTCACTCATTCAGACAAAAGAAAAAAAATCTTGCTTCGATTTACTCTGTCCCCAGTTGCTGCTGGTAAACAGATCTGCTGTCAGCTTCCTGGAAGATGATCTCCCACAGAATCAGGGAGGTGCTGCTGTTGAACAGGGAGGTGGCTGCTGCAAACACAACTCTCAAAGTAGCAGAGAAATCTGGCTCCATCAGCAAGCGAAGGGGGTGAGGCAGGGGAACCTGGGACTGACTTGATTGCACAAATGACTACAGACATGGTCAAACCAGCTAGCCGTCTTTGTACCTTTCTTCTCTAAACTTGTCCATATTTCTGTTGCTTATGTTTCCCATTATGTTACCCCAGAGAAGAAAAAGGAAATTAGATTATTTTTTTTGTTGGCTACAACCCAAGTGGAAAATAAATAATTTTTTCCCTCCTCTGCTAGACTCTGTGGTCTCTCATTCCCTCATTTCAGCTACATCCATGTTTTCTCACCAAGTCACATGGTGGGGAAAATGCTGCTGCTATTGAAATTGTTGGTCCTATTATAGCTTAGTAAAGTCAATTTTGACTCAGAACACAGGTTTGGCAAGATGAATAATTGTTCTCATTATTGTTCCTTCTTTTTTTAACAACAACAACAAAAAAATCTAAGAACAGCTTTTACAAAAAACACTGCGCGCACACCTGCCCACTACAGTATAACTCTGTGTTATATTTCTCATCAGTGATGACCAATCAGTATTTCTTTCAAACACAGGTATTAGGGAGACAGTACTTTATTCTCCGAATTTCTCAGAAGATGTGGCAGGAACCAGTTACAGCCAAAGAAAATGAAAATTAAATGTGGGAATCTCCATGAAATTTTCTGCACAGAAGGGACACAGAGTGGGGACAGGGGTGTTAAAGTGAATTTGAAAAGTTTGGTGCATCTCTGGGGCCCTAGTTGGTACGCCTGCACCCTACTCCATCAGCTACATTCTCTTTCTGTCCTGTCATACCACAAGATTCAGGTTCTGTCCTCAACTCATCACAACCTCCAAATATCAGGCACATCCCCAAATTTACTGAAGTGATGCAAATTCAATAGCCTCTCACTTTTAAACTGACAACATAAATAGAAGAAATGAGTTGAAAATACATCTGACATTGAATAGTGACTATACCTGAGTATTTAAAGTTATGTGCGTGAATAAATGGTGCGTAACTCATTGGGCAGAGGAGACAAGAGGAGAAGGGAGAGTCTTCAAAACACTCAGTGCCTCTTAACTGCAGGACCCAGGAACACAGTACGTAACACACAGTACGTAACTCATGCTTACGTCTCGCTAGTACAGGTAGGTACTACCAGCACTACTGTCACGCTAACATGATGCTCAGCCACCTAAGTAGTCAGGGAAATAATAAAGCCATCAGACCATTCCATGTCCCTTACTGCCACACAACCCCACTAGGAGTAGATGCACCTTTTATTTCTTCTTCCTCTTTCATGCTGTAGAATATGCCTGAAGGTTACAAACTAATACAGACGTACAAAAATTCTGGATGCTTTTGTATCTGGTACCTTAACACCACCTACCATCAAAGAGCAGCATTTTCAAGGAAAAATTTCTGTCTTTGCCATCTTATCAGGCACTTGAGATCCTAGCCAAAGGGCAAAAGTAGAATATGGTGCTTCTGTGTGATGTGCATGACGTATGAGTAAAGTTTAACCCTGCAGCATAAGCAATCCAAACATCACAGATGTTTGTTTCTGTGTACTAGTCTGAAAGTAAAACCTATTAAAAATTGCTAACATGCTTCCATTGACCAAACTGAAAAGAGTGCAAGAATGTACTACGCAGATAAAATTGTTTTAAATAATTAAACAATATTTCACTGTTTGTAAGTGGTTACCAGTAGCAGAGGAAAACAAATGTTTTGTCAGGAATATATTTTTTTACCTGACATCTCACAAAATAACAGGAAGACAGACTTCTATGCTTTTAGCTTACAAGCGGCATCATATACACTGCTGTGTCTGAATGCCTATATGCAGTAAAAAAAGCAGAAAAATTACTTAAGAAACATGAATGGGTTGTAAATGGTTCTACATTATTTGTCTCATGACTATAGCACCCCTTTTGCCTGAGCCAAACACAAGGGAGCCTGTCATTCTTCACTGCTGCAATACCAAACAAAAATATTCCTCTTTCCTACATTTTTAATTATCAGCTCAAGTGGGAGTAAACTAGTTGTATTACAATCACCAAATAAACAATCGTTAAATAATTACACAATAAATTTTTGCTTTTTCGTAAACTTAACAAAGCTTTTCAAACAAGTTTTTCCTCCCTTTCTCATACCACAATGTAACTATTTTTAAAAAGCATACAACTTTTCTGCAACTGAAAATGGAAAAAGATCATTAAGTGTCCGTTTTCACATTAATATTCAGACAATTAAAAGGTGCATCACCTGCAAAGCACTTCGCTGACATATAAGCTATATTTTAGTTATTATTTCACTAATTTAACATTAGCTACATTAACATTAGTTAAAAAGAAACGGTTCAAACTGTGTTCAAATCCGCTGGCACTGTTGTGACAAGTGGACTGGGTGGAAGACAACTGATTACTTTTTCTCTTTTTTTAAATGATTCTGCAACAGCTTAGTACCTCTGCTGTGATGTCAAGCTGCCATGTCTGTGGGTATTACTGCCACTGAAAAATTTTCTCCTATCAGGGGATCTTGTATGATAGAGGCCCCTTGCGGCTCCTTCACTGTCACATTTCTACACTGCAACACAGAATGGCAAAGCCAGCTGCTAAAATAAACCCACAGAGCAAATGGAAGCTTGTTCCAACAGCTCTGAAACACATCAGGCAGCAGCTCAGTGAGGACCCAGCAAGCACAGGAATGGCTGAAAGACACTTCTGCACAGTCCTAGTAAACCATGCTGCTAGTGCTTCTCAGCTGTCTGAAAACATGTTAAGGCTACTGGGGCAAGGCAAACACATGGCAGAAATCAAACAGACTGAGGAAGCAGTATTTAAAAAAACAGCAATGCTGTATCAGAACTTAGCCCTATGGTACTACATTGTTCCCAAAGTTTCTTCGGTATTTATGAAACATTTATATTATATTTATAAAATGAATGCACAAGCAGGAGGCTTCTCAAGACATCAAGTCTAGTCTCCTCCTATCAGAGTGGCAACAAAATATAGTACTTTCCTCAAGCTGACCAAAGCCCATTTAAAAGTCACTACTGTGGGCAGATTTACAACTACACTGCTAACTGATGACATAACCAATTCTAATTTCCACAATAAGCATAAGTTACTTTTCAACTTAGCTAGTATTTTTTTGTACCGTCAGAGGAGTTCAGCTTATACTTCACCTCTCCTGCACAGGGACAACCCCTACGTTCCTATCCCTTCATATCTTTAACCTGGTACAGTAAACAAGCAAAGGTATTTCAGTCTCCTCTCAAAAGAGAGGCCTGGTGTTCCTGACAACAGTTGTAGTCTTCTTTAAACTAATTTCTTCTTGATATCTTTTAAACACTGCTGATTTCCCACTAAATTCTACACGAATTCTCAAGAGTGCCTTATGAGATCGCATTCGGACTTCCCTTTATCTGTAAGATGTACCTCTTCTAAAATCCCAGGTTCATTTTACCCATGCATGTCTCAGTCCTCTCCAAGAAACTAGCTAGCTTACACAACGCTATTTTCCCTGTTTCCAAATGATGACCTACCACCACTTTACAAAATACACTGCTGTTATTAGGACATAAATGCATGACCTTGCACTATTTATGACACTGTTCAATGACATTTTCTGCTGAGCCGATCTTCAAGGGCATTCAACTCCTTTAGTACACTTCACTCTTCCTCTGTATGGATGTCTGACAGTACGAAAGGAGGAATTTTCACACTATTGAATTCTTAAGCCACTCCAAGCCAAACTTGTATAGAACTGCATTTTTAGGATATATTTAAAATTTCTGCATTTTAGTCTGTAGGAGGTAAGGAACTGATTGTTTTTAAAAAAGAAAACAATCACTTATCTAGCATAATTTCCCACAGAATTATTTATTAATATATATTTTAGAGCACAAAGCCCAAGACCAGCTTGAAATATGTTTGGCATTTTACGTTTCTCAGATTGAAAAAGGCAAGACTCCTAATTGTTACGTCCCCATTCCTACAAGTACTTATTCAGGTATTTAACTTTAAGCATGCGAGCAGTGCAGGAATTAAAACACCTGCAGAAGTATTTGCTGGATCTAAGCTTAAAGCAGAAAACTAGGATTTAAGATTCCTGGGGTTTTATTCCTGGCTCTTATTAAGAGCTCCGTTTGCAATGTTTTGTACTGGACTTAGTTATATTTCTCCCATCTGTAAACAAGGAATATAATCAATCTATAACAGAGGGACATTTTAAAGCTTAATTAAATGGTATTAAAGTGCTTTGAAATCTTTAGATGAAAGGTGCAATGTAAGAGTGAAATAGCATTATTGCTATTTTCATTTCTCTAGCAGATTTTAATAGTAAATATTTCTTTCACCTCATGCCCTGTATATACTAGAGATCTGTCTCAGCAAGAACCATATATAGCTACAGGTTGGGCTCAGGAGATGCTAAAATACTTAGCTAGTGCAGACAGACTTCACTGTATATGAACTGTTTGGGTTTTTTTTAAATCAATCCTATCAACAGATGAGCTAACCTAGAGCAATCTATAACATGCTTAAGTTCTCTTTCCTACCTTAACTTGGAAAGCTACATTAGCACCTTCTGGACATTAAGAAATATTAAATCATATTTGATGATTTCATTAATAGTCAGAGTTCTGACCAACATTGACCAAATTTGTTCTCTTTCAAAACTGCTACAGAAAAAAACCCTGATCTTTACCAAGAAGCATTCAAACGTATTTTAATACTCGCTGTTCACGCACGTTGTTATACAGCTTTCTAGACAATGACTTAAGCACAAAATACCACTTTCTCCAGTTAAGCTTGCCCAACCTTGCAGCAGAAGCAAGCAGCTGAAAGAGCAAAGCCAAATGCATGACCAGGAGGTTCACCTCCACCTTATTCTTATACACTGACATGCAGGTGACTCGGGCTATGACTGCTGCCCACATGCAGGAATCAGCATGGGTTGCAAGTACAGCCTTCACATGCGGTCCATTCTTCCTCAAGGAAAAGACAGCAGGACACAAAGTGTCCCATGGATCTAGCCCATGAACTACCAGCTGGAACACATAAATGCATAAATGCAAGTGTTCGAAGAAAAAAAAACCCACCACTCAAAATGCCAAAATAACAAGAAAAAGATGACAAGGAAAAAAAAAAGTAAGGCACTGTACCCAAAACAAGTAACAGCTTGCATCAAATCTCTATTTCATCACAATAAACCTATGGCAAAAAACATGACTGATTTTTTAACCACTGTGAATGAAAACAAGATGCAACAATTTTCTAGACTGACTAACATCAAAAGGACTCTTTTATGGTCTCTTTCTATATTTCATCAATATTCCTACATTAATTGCAAAGGCTCCAGTTACTCCAGTTTTTTTACTGGAGCATAAAATAAATTCTTCAAACAGAACTCATCATCATTCTTCCAAAGGTTTTAAAGTCAGAACAGGCTATACTGCACTCAGAGTATTTTACTTGTTTGTTTGCAATAGGTTAAGAACTTTGAGGACCTGCTGAATCTTCTGTCATGGTTAGGGGCACCTACAGTTGTTCTTCACCTTCTTAAGCTGGTCATCTACTTTCACCACATTTATAAGAACTTTTTTTTAAATCTTCTGTCAAATCTGGCTGAAACTGGCCAGAAGTTCAAAGGCAATTTTGCACGCGTACTCGCGAGCACATGCACACACATGCATGTGATCCTGTGTCTTTGATTACAGGAACATGAGTTCAAACTATCAAGTCGAAGTTTGGGGAATGTAACTCTTGGAAAACAAAAAAGTATCAAAAATAGTGAAAACCCTTCCACCTCTTCCAATGCTTACCTATATTTTTCACCTTTAGATACTTGATATACAACTTTCACTTCATTTACCATCATCCTGTTCATAATTTTGATACAACAAAAGTACACAGCACCAGTAAGTGGGATAGATCAATCTACTGAATAACCCCTAGGGTCAGGTTTCAGCAAGCTAGTCATGAAATCAAACCCATTTTGCAAACAGACCTCTATCTACAGGTGTCTCTCTCATGTGGTTGGGTTCCCTCATTTCTTGTTCTCCTTTCTGGTTAGCTCTCCTTTTCTGGTAGGAACATAACCCGCCCATTCCAATTTTCAAAATCTTGTGCTCACTGTTAAGAGAGCATATTCAAAATGCTTTGATAACACTTGCAAGCCTAAAGAGATTAAATTCACTGCAGATCACATGCGTGTTTTGAAGTATTATTGACTGGTTGATCTACAGAAGTATATTTACAGACACTACAGAAAATTCATTCCAGGTTTTTGGTCATGGGAAACATGCCAAAATACTAGTCATCTCCCAAAGCATAAGTCCCCATCAGTTGCAGGGTGTGATTAAACATTTAGAGAACGCAACCTGCCATTCAGAACAGATCTCCAAGATCAGCCAGTCATTCTTCACATTCATAGATATGAAAGCACTGCTGTACATTGAGAACTTGGCTTTTGTCACAGTTTCAAAAAAAACAACCAAAATACTAGAGCAGTTAATCCCTGGAAGGCCTTGTGATCACATTCCTTGACATGTTTGATAAATATGGAAATAGTGAAAATGTTCTGACTTGTTAAACTTGCAGTCTCTTTAATGGATTTCTTGGCCCCGGCATGCACAGACTGCTGACTTGGCATACCCAGAGGACCTTTGCTCACCTTTCTCAATAGACCCATGCTGATAAGCCTGAGTTTCCCCAAGAGCAGAACAAAGTCATGCTTATTAAAATGTTTACTCAATTCATAAAGTAGAGCAGCGCTCTCATGAAAACAGATGCCAGAGCAAGAGGAAAATCTCCATAGGCACAAGTACACAACCATAGACAATAAAAGAAATTAAAACTGGAATCTGAATGACATTCATTCTTTAAAAACAGATTAGACTAAAATGTCTTCAGGTTTTACGGAACACCGACCTCTAAAGAATATCACCCACTTATGCATGCTGATGGAAAAGATTGTGTTAACATAAAGAAGCCAACTATATAAAGCTTAACTCACTGTTATCATTTTTACCCTACTGTATAATTTACTAGCCATGGGTTCATACAACAATGAACAAAGCATGTAGCCAGACAGCTTAGAATGTTACATATCATTGATTTTGTATAAATATACATTAATATATTTATCAGCTTTACAATATTACAGTGTGCATGAGTTCTACGGTATCTTTTACCTTGCCACACTCAACTTACTTTTTTATACTCAGCACAATAGATTGCTTCAGTCGCAGGAATAAAAGATAGTAATATAAAAGGTGTGGGAGAAAAAACTCCAATGCCTACATACTACTGATTACTAATTATTTTGAAAAAACCAACCAACCACAGATTAATGCAAGTTCTGCAAACTAAGCTGTTTTTCACAGGAGGTGTCAAGATGGTTGACTGTGTCAGCCTAGCTTTCAGCCATCCTATTTGAAAAACAAAACACACTTTTGACAGTCATAGATTATGTGCTTTTGAAAAGTATATGACACATTCACAGCACTTCAAAATAGAAAATTGTTTCCGTGAGACAAGATAATGTTAAAGGATTACACACAATCTAGTCACATCTCCAGTCAATGTCTGAAAAATAATCTTTTAACAAACTGAATTTGCACAGCTGTGTGTGTTTCCTCATTTACAAAATGAGAAAACCCATTCTGCACATCATACCGGAACCTAGATATCTGTCAATCATTATAGCTGAGATTGTGTGAGTTTATAAGTTTTAATATAATAACTTACAATATTATAACTTATATTTACAATCTGAATTATGTCCTTAGACAAGTGGCAGCGGGGTGTGAAACCAGTCGAACTCTACTTTAGCCATCTCCTCAAGATACCCCAAATTTACCCTAACATTCAGCCTTGCTCTCCCAGAAGTACGAATTTCCTTCTTATTCAGTATCTTTAGATTAAAAAAAAAAAACATAAGTATATAACAAATTTTTATCTTAAGTATTAATGCAGTTATGCCAATTATTAACTACATGATATTGGCACAGAATTTTGTATTAAAATGATAATTTATATTAGAAAATATTCCCAACAGAAATTAAAGATGATCAAGTGCTTTTTCAAATGCTCCACAGTATTTCTGGAAAATGTTTGTTTCTAATCATAAATTTTCAGGGATAACCAAAACTACAAAACAACAAACAGACAAGGCAAAACTTTGCCTACAGGATTACTGAAATTGATGAGGTTTTTTACATATGAAAGCATGAATAAACGAGACTGAATAACACACCATAGTTTGATAATATTAGATTCACAGAAAACCATTTAAAATACATTTGCAATAGGAGCAAGATGGAAGGACTTAAAAGTTCCAGTTTATTCTAGTTAATAATAGTGTGCAATATGGTCACAATCGCTCCTGTGAAAATTATGAATAGAAGGGTGCCTTTATTATTTTTAACTTAAATGCTTGGTTTTAATTTTGTGACCTTATATACAACAGCAGAGAGAGGCATAACAAAGCAAAGTTAAAAGAATTTGACTACAGAGAAAATTGAAACAGGTCAGTTTATTTTCATTACTGAAGCCAAATTAAAAGCAAGATGAAACAAAGGCAGGCATGCAGATGGTTGTACTCTTAAAAATTCGTGTCTTACCTCACTAAAACACAATTTTCTTAGCCACACTAGAGAGATCATCCCTACTGTGCAAGAACTCAACTGTTTAAATGTAAAAAGCAGTAGAGAGGAAAGAGAAGAAAAAACAGAACAGGAGGGACAACAAAATGAGGAAGTAACATAATCATGAAGACAACCTGATGGGCAAAAACATTTGAAGACACTCAGTATAATCTATTCTTGTTTGCTTAAGCATCACAGAAGCAGCAATTCAAAACTGAAACACCTAAAATCAGAGGTGATTCTTTGTATTTAAAATCCAGGATGCTCTTTGAAATAGACATAACAAATAAACTTCAGAAACACAGTCTATAATTATATTTCTATGACAACCAGTTATATAAAACTGCATCATCCAAACAGACTACTGTTTTATGGAAAAAATGAGAACTGATGTAATCAAAACCAACATATGTCTTATTTTTATGAAAATGTTTAAACAAATCTAACAAAAATATCTACCCATGGATACCTTAGGATCTTCCTTTCCATATGAAAATGTACAGAGAACAAAAAGGTAAAAGATGGTCATACATTCAACTATGAACAAATTCCCACTCTAATTCTATGTCAGGGTGATAGTGTCCAATCGGGTAAGTAGGAGCATAAAACAAAGTACCTTCCCTCTGATTTCAGCCTATTGCTTGCTCCCGTTAGCTTTCTGCAGTTCTGAGCACCAGCAGCGAGCAGCACGCTTCAAGTTCTCGCCCTTTCCGAGCACTGTTCTATTGCAGTAACACAATTTTGCACTGTAAACCTATTATGGACACAATCTCTGATGGCGCGTTGGTGACTGGCTGTGACCACGTTACAAGGAGTCAGAACTTCTAAAACTTATTTTATATTCTGTCAAGAATGATTGCTTATTTCAAAAGATGGAAACTACATCTGCTTTCCTCCTTTTTTTTTTTTTTTTTTTTTTTTTTTTACAGCTGTGGTTTGCATTATTTATGAAAAAAATACTAAATTTAATTAAAAATTAAAAAATGTGACCCAAGGAAGATTTCCTTTACATTACTCCCATGACTTCCTTTGGTATTTTTGTACTTGTTTACAATACACTTTTACCACCCTTATCGTATGTCAGATCCAGTGCTAGGATTACATTAAAAGATCACATAAGGTTTTCAGTTGAACAATTTTTTTAGTAAGACAATTCAGTTGCCTGACAGTCCTGGAGATGAATTTGTATGTACAAAGGATCTGGTACAACAGAGGCAATTTTAAAGTTACTCAACCTCACCCTCCCTGTCTCCAAGAGAACCATTTTTATAGAGTAAAAGAAACAAAAGTGTTCAGATTATATAGTGAAATATATTTTTACGTACTTTCTGATCTCCAGAAGCTATCAATGAAGGTGCCAACTATTGCTGGCTGTAACAGGCTTGTTTCACAGAACTGTGTGGTATAAACTTGAGACACCCACATGCTATGAAGCAGCTTTTAACATTAAGAGATTCAACTTTAAAGGCAGATTTATACTCTCTCTTTCGACTTTCACTCAGAGTGGCAAGAACTTGCTTCAGAGAATTAAAAAAAAAAGACCACAGCCTGGTCTGGTTTATAGTTTATAAAAGAGTCAGCATTGTATTTGCATAATTTTGCATCATTACTGACATAAATTTTAGGACAGCTCAAGTAATCACTGAAACATAGACAGCATCAGAAGGCAAGCCACAGATTACATGTAAACCGAGGAGAACAACTACTAGATTGCAAATATGTGATCAAAGCACTACCTGTCTACAAACAGGGTATAAAGTAAAAGGAATATGCATGTTGTGAGGCTTTTCCAATTACAACAAATAAATCTGCCAGTTCAATTTGGAAAAAGTTCATGCAGCAATTTAGACTTTAATAGGTTGCATAGGGACAAGTAAAAACAAGGTAAACAGAAAATTTGCCCTGCAGTTGGTGACAGGTGGTGCATAAGCCCAATGCAAGTGCAATGCATTCCATGTTACTGGGGTGAAAAGAGAATGAGAGCTTTGAATTAACAAAAACTTGGTTATTGTTACATTCCTAGGAGAAGTATATTCTAGATATGGAACCAGATTCCAGTGAATCTGACTATACTATTAACTTGAATACTAACAAAAAGATATGTGAACATATATTCAGCAATGGACACCACATGATTACAAAGGCATTCATATGTCAACCAGCAGGGCATAAGTAAATGCAAACACAAACAAAAGCCTCAGAGAAGAGATCAAACATTGCAAAATAGCATAGTTAAGTAAAAATAAACATGGAGGGGATAAACATGGAGGGAATAAAAAGCTAAAGTTTAAAAACCAGAGACATAAAAAAAACCCACCAAGACCCATATCCCATGATGTGGCACCTATATAAAAATAGAAAACATCCAGAACTCAAGCAAAGATATAGGGCACCATAAAAGACCCAAGTATTTTACATTTATATCACAAAAAGCAGAATAATACATTATGAGTGTAGATATACATATTTCATTTACAAAGGAGAAAGAAGAAACCCTTTTCATGCATGCATTGAAAGATGCTACCCTTAAGCCATTAATTCACTGAGTATTAAGTATTTATGAATGGTCTACATGCAATTACAAAATAAGCATATATCTAAGTGAAAAAGAGAACCAAAAAAAAATTAAGTAGAAGGAAAATACAGAGCATGGAAGGACAAGGATGAGATCAAAAATCTCCAGATAATTGATTTTGAGACTGAGCTATACAGATCGCACAACAAAGAAAAGCTTTTGCTATAAGGAAAGCAAAAGCTGTAGCCTTCAATTTACACATACTAGAATCCTTGTCACAAGCAGGGAGACACAACTGGGTACCAATTGATTCATCGCTTTTTTCAGTTATGATTATGAAAGAGTTGTTTCTTGAGAACAGAGACAAGGTGGTTGCAAGAGGACACATTTCCTACGAGGCCTACCTAAATTAGGCTAGACCACCTGTAAGAATTGAGCAAACCCAAATACACATGGAGGCTCTGAAGTAGTATAAAATCTGTTTTACCTTCTCTCAGAAGTGTTTCTACAACTTGAGAGCCAATTCTGGAAGTGAAACACCCTACCACAGAGCAAACCTTCTGAAGGATGAAGAAGAGTATGGAGGACAAAAGACAAAAGTTGAAAGATTTGAAGCCTGTACTAACATCAAGAGTATTAACATTTACCCAGCAAAGGGGACTATGTTTTCTACACAGGCTTCAAATGAAGCACTGAAAGCTGTTCAGATATGAAGTTATGAGACTGAGTTGCAATCTGAAACATTTCCTACAAGCACTCTTAGACTGGCTGAAAAAGCATACAGATAAATTAAAAAAAAAAAGTAATAGTGTATATAATAATGAGGTTCTAAATACACCAGTATTTTTTTCTTAATTTTCTCTGAGTGTAACTTGAAAGCATAAACAGATCATAAGCACCATCAACAATGTCCAGAACACAGCCTGCAACAATGTCACCATGGAAACAAGTAGCTCTATCAAGAAGTACACCTAGTGAAGTCAAAACCATACAGTTTGGTGGATGACACAGGCTATAACTGTATGATTCGCATTCCTAACAAAGATATTGGTTGGGTTGGAAAGAGTAGCAGTTCAGAAGAAATAATATTATGTTCTCTATTATCAGGTTATAGCAGCTCCATGAGCACCAGCAGGATTAAGATCAAGATGACAAGTAACAGCAGAAAAGAACTCATGAATGGTATTTGAAATTATTAACTGGCATTAAGACCATAGTTTAGTTAAAAAAAGAAAACTAAAAGCTGTGAACTTTGGTAAAGAGTCCATTGCAGAGCAAATTGCACATAATTATAAGAAATGGCACCTCATTCATATTCCAGATTATAGAAGGGAGACACAGTTTAGTAATTAGCTGTAGTATCTCGAGAAGGTATCTGAGAAAACGCCTAAAAGAAAGAAGCAGCTAAAAGGAAGAAAAAAAAGAAAAAAAAACAGGCTGACATAAAAGTTTAAGTATTGTCACCAAGTTAATGTTTTCCTAGCTAGCAGAATTTCACACCTTAAATTTGTTAACAAAGTCAGTCACAAATAGAGAGGCCTTCTGTCAGAGGGCTAACACAAGTTTCAACCTCTTCCAGTTTGGAAAGTTAGGCAAGTTGAAATCTTTCAATGCCCTGACTGCCTAAAACAACAAGATCACCAAAACGAAAGATCCACAGATCATGTCCTAATCACCCAACCCTATTACCCTGAGGATCTTAACAGATAGTAAACATAGTAATTATAATGCAATAACCAAACTAATTAAAACTCCCTTTGGTGGCCTGGTAACTTCAGAATCAGTTAAGACAGACAACATTGAGGCAGAACATAGGTGCACACAGAGGAAAAACACGCAACTTTCACCTGTGCTGTGATATAGAACATTAAGTTTTTCTTCCCTTAGAGCAAAACATGATCTTCCATTGGTTGACATTTCTTCTCTGAACAAGACAGGGAGCGGACAAGGAGTGCAACTTGCTGGAGAACACATAAAAAGCCTTTGAGTACAAATGACCTCCTGATGTGTTAAAGCAGAATGGGGAAGACGACAGAAAGAGAGGAGTAGATGAATTGCCAAGTATTCCACAAAACAGACTGAGTTAGATCAACAGGATCAAAATTAACTGTTCCAGTAGGTACTTAAGACCAATGGACAGAAGGCAGCACATCCCAGCACCTGCAATCTCAGGTAGACTTCCTCCACATAGCTCACACTTCTGTGGTGCAAAGATCCTCAAACAGATTTAACAACGTAACGCTACCCTATGCGCTCAGAGGGAAAGAAGAGCAAGAATACAGATGGTATACAATTCCCCTTCCTGTAACACTACACTGATTGGTTTTATTGTGAAGCTATTTATACAGCTGATTATGAATTCCTAGTGTACTTTGATTACTACAATAGCAGCTGGACTACTTCCTTTCTCTTAGCACTTAACTGTGTTCTTGATTAGCGAGTGGTATATGAAAGCCTGTGAAACAAGTATAGGAAGATCAAACAAAAGCAATGATTTCCTCTTAGACCACTACATTACATTTAACCTGCCAACACAAGACTGTTAGTCTCTGACCTGCAGCAGCTGGGAGTAGCCAGATTCCAGATGGCCCCAGAAAGCTGCTTTTGTACAGCCCTTGTCTTACTTGTACCAACCTGACATTAAAAAAAAAAAAACAAAATCAGAGCAAGCTGTTTGGGCAGCTCCATGATAGATGACATCTCCAAACACAGGAAATTTCCAGTCATCTGGTGTCTGTATGATGTGGTCCTACCACTCAGTGTATGAGATCTATCAGATCTATCCCCTACAGGAATATCATCCCTATTGAAACTCGAATCTACTTCCACTACACTAAAATGTATACATATAGTCTGCATGCCACTGGCATCTCAAGATAACAAATCATTACAAAATACTTTATCACATCACCTATGCTGGATCTTCAACTTTCCAAAAGAATTATTTCAGAAAGAAGAGAGGATTCAAGTAATTGTTCTGAGGTTTACTATGTGCGTACACTATAGTATGTATGATTTACTATGCTAACCAGAAAAGCAAGCACAGTCAGAAGTGAGCACACACTTCACTCAAAATATTTTTCTTTACAAACTTGGCAGATTGGTGAAGTTCTATGTAAGGCTTAGAATGGTCTGGAATGTTTCTCCCCCCATTATACTGCAAAACAATTCATAGAACAATTCAGACCTAAAAACTAGAGTTCTTCTCCCCAAAATCCTCTTGTCAAACCTTAAGTAAGCACAGGACTTAAGCTGCCACTGCATTTGGGCTTGGCTAATGCAGGTACCAATACGTGCAGTGAAGGATACATCAGGATGAGTTTAGGATAAATCATAAGACATAGACAAATTCAGTAACAAATTTAGGTTGACAGCAGCATAGTTTACAACATTTTCATGTTATTTCAAAGAATTTTAATGAGAAGAAGAGCCTACATTATTTTAATATCACTATCATCTCGGGGAAATAAGTAATTTGTAAAAGCTTTCAATAAACCAACTTGTATTATAAAAAATACTTGTCTTAGAAGACATGCACTTCAATTCTCACATATAAGGAAGCATAATTCTTGCTTTAAGTACACTGCAAGCCTCAGCTTTAAGTTACATCATGTGACTGGTGAGATGCTCTCAAAAAGGATATTTCTTTCATATTGCACAATTATTAGCAC
Organism: Gymnogyps californianus; assembly: GCF_018139145.2. Taxonomy (NCBI): domain Eukaryota; kingdom Metazoa; phylum Chordata; class Aves; order Accipitriformes; family Cathartidae; genus Gymnogyps; species Gymnogyps californianus. The sequence continues at coordinate 33,986,045 of NC_059475.1, forward strand.
AATTGAAACCTTCTGTGTTCCAAAACGGAACAAAGTAAGAAAAAACAAACCCAAACAGAAATCTGTTTTAAGAAGCCTCTCCCATGTTTTTTCCCCCCAACTGAGAATTAACAATGGATAATTAAAAATAAAGCTATGGTGGGATTTTTTTATTTTTTAATCTGCAGTCTGAGGTAATGAATCATCTGTGATGTAACCTACAAAAGAAAAAAATTCTTGCAATGGAACATGCAAAGTTCCAGGACAGCATTATTTCTAGAGGCAAGAACAACTCTGTTCTATCTCTCTCTTGTTCCCAAGGCAAAGTCACAACTTGCATAGTTTCTAGTCTCCATTTCCGTTCACCTTATGATGTCTCCCTCCACTTCCTAAATAAGAGAGAATCACACACTCTGGGGAATCATGAGCATTTTTAAAATCTTTTAAGGATTCAAGCACAAGAGAATCAAAATTATCTCAACACTAGGCTTCACAAGCACCACAGAGCAGAACAACTGAAAAAATACAAGACTACTCAGATGAGATGTTAAGTAGCATATTAATTTCTTTTGCAGTCCTAAATACAGTTTACCCTAGGTGCTGCAGAAGGCAGATGCATAGTCATTTAAGCTGCATTTCACCAGCATTTTCATCTAAATCAAGTTCTCCTGCCCCCAACATTACAGTGCTTTGTCCATCTTAGATGGTTTAATAGAAGTTACCAACTCTACCTACAAACCTCACCCTAAGAATAACAGCTACTAGAAAATACCACTAGTTTACACTCAATGCAATGGGAGGCTGCTAAATAAACAGTTCTAACCACCTTCTGTCACAAAGTTTTTATATGCATAAAATTTTCAGAAAGGGGGAAGCTTACTTTAATTCCTTTTTTTGGCACTCAAGCAAGATGCCAGAATTACAAGACTGCATTATGCCACAAGGCTTCCGCTTAGGAAAATGCTGTCTCAGTGACAATATGCATTAGGATCCTATCCGTAAGTTACTACAGATGGGGGTGTCAGCCCCCTTTACTATCTAGCACTTCCCATTATAATTCATTTTCAGTCCCATAGAACGTTATTGAACTTGACCTATTTTGTTTTAATTTTCCAGGATCAGACTTAAAACAAGGCTATAAAAAGACAATTACATGTGTGCAGGACAGCTCTCAACAAGAAATTATTCATTTTGTTTTCTCTTCATTCTGAAGCTTGTAATCCAAGCCCTCACTTACTGCACACTGCTAAAGTTCTATTCTGAACACCAAATTACTCTTTTCTTTAGCAACTGAAACCTGTGTTAAGTGCTTCACAGCTGCTTTGCCTTCAGAATACTTCTGTGCTGAGAGACAGATTAATCCCATTTACAGATAGGGAATGGAGCCACAGATAGATTAATGTAAAGAGTTTTGGGTGCCTGCTTTGAGCCACTCAGGACTTGATTGTTCAGTTCAATACGGCATGAGGTAACATCTAATTTGTTAAAAGAACAGCCTCTACTGAATGTAGTTGTAGAAGTGAGCACTTCACTTTTAATCTCACAAACCAAGCATCCAGAAAATCAAATGTACTATTAATGATCAGCTGTGAAAAATCTGCTTGTAATGATTTAGTCATCCTTAAGTATACTTATATATGTTTATATAACCAAAGGTGTAGCTGATTCTCCAAGGAAGAATGCAGCTGTCTTGATGAGGTCTTATTCACTTCAGAAAAATCAACTTTTGCAACCAGTGAGGCAATGATCTTGCAAACAGTCTCCTTCACTGCAAACAGACCCATTCCCTGAACAGACTGAGGCAGAGATATCATGTAAAATACACAACAGTGCGATTAGATTATCTCATAATACCAAAAGGGAAAAATTAAGGTTGCATAGAAAAATTTAATCTCCAATTCTCTAACTCTTGACTCTCCATCATACTACCCTCAATAATGTTTTGATATTTTTAAACACAGTTTTATATTTGTTTTCACATGGATTCTAGTAAGATTATTAAAGATTATCCCTTATTCTGATTCGTTTGAGCTCATGGTCTAGGTATGAATAGCTGACTTACAGGTGAAAAGCTCAATATTCCTTAACTAGCAACCAGAAGACAGCTTTAGTCTGGGAGCTCTTTTCATAGTATACCTATGGTGCTCTCTATATTTAAATTTTCTCATTTAAAAATCTGTCCATCAACAAATATGATTTGCACCAATTAGATTATTCTCTGCTTTTTAAAAAAAAAAAAAAGCCTTTTTGCTATCTAAAATTACTGTCTTGGAACAAAAGAAAGATGTATATACATCTGCTGCAAGATATTAGACAAAAACACAAGCAGAAAAGAAAATAATGTGTTCATCTTGAAGCACAATTGTTTCTTCTGTAATACTGGAGTGTATTGCTTTCTGACGCACCAAATAACAAATTCCATCTGTAATTCACAATAAAGAATATTTACATAAGAACTACATTTGTTTGACATTTAACTCAAAATTTTATTACCTCAGCTCCAGTATAGCCTTGTTCTTTATATGTATGGACATAATTACTTTAATTAGTACCAAATACTTCAGTAGATTCTTGAGAGTATGGAATTTTTTTAAGTTTATATATATATAATCACCCCTTAAGAATTAGCAACTTCAATCCATAAAAATTTTTGTTTCCATTCATACCACTGTACTTCAAGAGAGATTTTTCCTGCAGGCTGATTTATAAGTCCAAAGCAGCAAATGCAGCAGTTGAATTTACTCACTTATTAGCACTGCAAACACACTTCAGGCCATTAAAGCAGATTATGAAGCTCCTAGCAGCAATTCAAGAAAGTTTTATGTATTTCTCTTTAAACCAAAAAACAAATAGTGACAGATGAGTTTGGACATTTATGCAACAGTGAAAAAGTTGGTCTCATTTTAAACATTACATATTTGACACTATCACTTCATATTGCATTTGGTCTCACTGCTAACCTGAGATTCAAATCTTCTGACATTCTCGACTATTTCATCAATGCTGGGTCTGCCACTGACTCAGTAATCTTGGAAGTAGTCATTTATACTCTCCATGCTTTACTTATCCATAGATTAATTTCTTTTATATCAAACAGATTTTTAAAGGCATGTTTATTTGCAATGTGCTTTGAGACTGTAAGATAAAATATCTTAAGCTTTCAGAATGTTTAAAGTCTTGCTTGACATGGTCAGGACTCATATGGTCTTCCTGTCCAAATGAGTTGCAAGTATTATTATCCCTAAATTTCACTAAACTCTGTAAGGAACAAAAATTAAGCCACAGTGTCCTGTAACTTCCATTACCTTGTGGCGCATCTCAGCAGATGATGCAAACAAACTTTGCTGTGGCCACACAAGGATCTGAAAGCTTGCTTGAAAAGAATGTGGTCTTCAAGGGCTAAGAGTATCTCCAGGTGTCTGCATAGATATGTACGTTTGTTTACTGAGATTCAAGACAACTCAAAATGATTGATAAAACATTTAGCATTTAGAACCTCCAGTGTCAACACTTTGCAAGAAACCTCTTATTCTTCTTGGCAAGAAACTGGAAACTGGTAAGAAAATAGTCAGGATACCTTTGTATGTCAGTGAACTGGAATTTTTCACGGAGCAGCTCCTCTTGTAAATTTGTCTGCACCTAGTTTAATCAACAAAATTTGCAGCTGTTAACAGGTTGTGCTTCCATATGCTACCCCATACAAATACATTTCTTAATCAAGACAGAAGCTGGTTCAGAGTCCAATTGTTTTATTTGGACTTGGTACAAAAAAAAGCATAAGTAATGAAGTTAACCATCAAAAGCAGTACAATCAAGTGTAGGTTACAGGAAAACTGCTTTCCTCTGACTTAAGACTCTGTAAGCACAAGGGCAGAGGAGGTTGCTCGGCTTTGCTCACATACAGAGCATAGACAACAGCTGCAGTTTAGGCTTCCTGATCTCAGGAGAAATATACTTCCCCTCATTTAGGGCCAACTAATCCAGCTTATGGTGGGTGGAGCACATTTAAGATACTTTCAGCAAAACTTGAGGTAATTACTGTAACCTTACTGGAATAGACTACATAGTCATAGTACACAAAACATCTTTATAAAGGTGTTATTTCAGCAAGTTGCTTCTGATTGTTTCAGAGGCTTCACTTTCTGTTATTTGCATTTCTCATTGCCTGCAAGCTCCACCCCATCTTTCAAAAAAAGGGAGGGGAACAAACTTGCCTGTAAGAATTTCTTAACTTTTTAGGAAGGTACTTTTGCTTGAGGCCTGCATCATTTGTCCAGTTAGTTCCACTTGGTCATTTCAGACTAATTAGATACAGGGCGGTTGTGTGGGAGTGTACTTTGGGTTATTATTTGCTTTCTACATTGCATTCTTTATTTCACATCAACTAGAATGGTGAACAAGCTGGTGCAAAAATATTGAAACATCTGGAATTTACCAGGATCTGGGATTAAAAATGGAAGTTTGTACGATCTGTAGAGAAAAATGTTTTCAAGGCTTTTTCCTTCAAACCCCTGAATGACACATATGAAAAGGCATCCTCTGATTGGCAAGAACTTTAACATTTTTAACAGGGACTTTAAAAGGTTTCTGATTGACAGTGGCATCACCAAGCTCTCTGCTAGCACTAACTATATTGCTGAAAACTGACCTCATCTGTGACACCATCAGTCCCTGAGGAACACCCAAACATTGTAAACACAGGATATTCTTAGCAACAAGAAGCTTCATCTTTATGGAAGAAAAACTGTATTAACTATTCTACTTTTAAAAAAACAAACAACAATATGCATTTCAGTACTACATAGAAGCAGAAGAAAGCCTTGGGTCAACTATATTCTTAATCAGTGCCTTGCGAAGTAAAAACATTAACCCTTCCACTAAACCCCATGCTGAAATTAAACAGACAGAAAAGGTAAGGGATAGGGCTGGTGCAAGAGGTGGCATGACATGTCTGCATTATCAGGTCATCTGCTATGACCTCTGAGGTCACACCACACCAGTGGCAGAACTACAAACGTAGTCCAACTCCCAGCCAATGGTCTGATCCATTTAATGTGCATTCTCAATGACTGATTATTAGCAATTAAATAAGTACTACGGGTTGGACAATGAAAGTAACTTTTTTTAAAATTCTCAAGTTGTTTATTTACAGTTTTCCCTGTAAAGGTAGATTATAGGGATATGAAATATTGAGAGTTCTGCAGTATATTCTCGTAGACCATTTTTACTGTTTGGCTGTCTTCAATGATGCATCCTTTTCAAACCTGCTTTTCTGATACTGTCTTTAGCTTCCTCCCCCCACGTCTCCCTAAAGCACATGCACGCAGCTCCCCATCACACCTCAAACTGAGCATTCCCAATTCCTAGTAAGCATTTATAACCAGATTTTATGCTCTCCCTATTTTACATTCTTCCCAGTTTTCCTGAAGCCACTTGTCCATTCCTTGCGGAAGGTGCTTCTGCCTAGGAAGCACTCCTCCTTCGTATGCTATTTCACCAAGAAACAAATCGTTCTTCCAGAACAACATATTTATGATGCACTCAGAAAATAAGAAAATATATTGAATGACAACAGAGGGAACAACTGCAACATCTTAGCAGGGTGCAAGTTCCTTGAAATGTGACTGACAGTTAATCATAATTAATGGGATCTTTAGAACAAAGATCTCTCTTTTGTACTTCCAGTTTTGTGAATCCTTAAAAATTTCAAATTTGGTGAAAAATAGATGTGCAACTCTATTGCTGTTAGACAGCTGCAAGGACATTCTGTCTTTGAAGTTGTCACGTTGCCTTTTCCTTACAAGTCACACTAGCTCTTCAGTGTCACATCAGCCCATGTTTACATAGACATCAGAAGAAAAAGTACACATCCCAACGAGATTTCTGATGAGTTCTTCCCATCACATGTGACAGGCCAGTTTACAGAGCCAGTCTAAGATGATCAGAAGGAAGCAACTCTGTCACTGTTTTCTGCTCCAAAGCTGGAGATAGCGTTAAAGGTTTTTAGTGACAGAATTTATGCAACCTCCCAAAGCACCAAAGGAGACATCCGTCACTGACAATGGAACAAGGTAACCATGTTGAGTAAAATAACAAACATCTGGTACAACTTAAAGGGGAAATCTGGAGCTGTCTTCTGAGGTCCTCTATAGGTTAAAATAGTTTTCACATGCATCCAAACCCTGAATCTAGAATCACCCTGCCTATGATACAACTGTTATTAGTATCTCATCTTTCTAAGCTAATCTTTGATTTAACATAAAAATAGTAATTTCCCCTTCTATTTATTTTGAATAAGCTATAAGGATAAACATGACTCTGAAAACATGGCCAGACCATAGGTTGGCTTGTCTACAGCCAAACTGCAAAACAATCATTACTTCAAAGACATTTCCTCTAACTCCAATCACCTGACTTTTTACTTCAGATCATCTATTAGCAGGTACAAGGCCCATTACACATAACCAATAATTTTCTGCAAGCAGGCATAGAATTTGAATGGCTAGATCCTGCTTCCAAGGGCAGGGGATATAAAGTGAAAGAGCACATTAAAAGTAAGTGAGACCTAGAAGTATTTGGGGATTTAAATATGCAAGTGCAAAGGAGTATTAAGACAAACGATTCCAAGAAAAAGGAAGCCTTATTTACAAAGTCATCTATGGTAAATAGGAAGCAAGTGCTATGTAACTACTTGCCCATTGATCATTCCCCTTGACACTTCTGTGACCAGGAATTAAGATACCTTCTATCACAATTACTGTGCTTTGGCATGTTCATCATCATTTATAACGGATGGTTTTCCTCAGAATGGGCAGCCCATGAAACTGTACATTCAAACTGGATAGTTTAGCTCTGGAGCTGCTGGAGTTTAAGACTTTCTTCGTCATTTTCATTCCTGTTAGTATTTTCCCGTTCTGTGCACACAACGCTCTTGCACGCACACAACGCTAACGTGACAGTCCATCAATACAGCTTTTTTCCCAACATACCACCTGCCTTTCTCCTTAAATTTAAACAAAAATAATAATAATTCACAAAAGTCTGTCTTTTAGAAGCAGTTAGTATTTTTTAATATTCTATCTCATAAATTTCTCTCCTCCCTTTTTTAAAATGAGGTAATTTTGTAGCATATAATTAGCATATTTGTATATTACTGAATTTTACATTTTCACACTACTTGCATACCTTGAGCAAGTGCTGTTGACCACAACAGTTAAATCTACTGTCCGTTGCGTTTATTTTAAAGCAAAAGTGAGTTGTTCATCAAACATACTCAGATTTCAAATGTCCTACCACTAACGATTTTGCACATTGGCCATACCTGTTCCTCAGTTGTGCTTTATCTTATTCAAGCTTACTGACAATTCCGTAACTTTTTGTTTCTGTGAGGACACACATTTTCCTTGGAGCTAAGCCCAAACCTGCAGTCAAAGCTTGGCTGTTATCATCAGAGTTGTAACAATCTAATATTCTCTAGTTCAGATTTTGTAGTATGTCTTGTGCCTAAGAAAAAGTGAAAAGCAGTAAAGACATGGGTTTGCCTCTACAATTAGCAAAAACACTAGCCTTTCCTCATCAGGAACTCAGCAATTTACAAACACAACATATCCCAGCAACTTAAGATCCCCAGGAGTAGTAGTTTCATACATTTTGCCATGTTTGATTGGCATAGCTCTGAACAGGAGGGACAGACCCTCACATCAAGTGCCAAAGGTCTGACCAAAGCACAGTGAAAATGAAGCCTCAGTTGGCTTGAATAGTCATGTAGCCCAAAACAAGGAAATCTCAAGTCTTGAATTAAAATTTGAATCTTGAATTAAGGAAGTTAAAATGAGCTGGGGAGTGTGAAGAATTGGCTGCCCCTAGGTCACTCATGCAAATCAAAAGAGATAAGGAACATGAACACTGTCTAGGTGAGAAATGTCTCCAAGCTTAAACTGTTGATGGACAGGTTTACTCAGAACCAGACAATCCATGTACACGACCAGCTACATAATTTATAATTTAATTTACAAAAGAGCCTCAATGCTGTCATCACTACACTGTATTATCAATGTGCCAGGAAAGGAAGTAGTAGTTACAAAGCCTACTTAAAATGCATAAGGTCTTCCTATACAGTGTTTTCATCACCAAGTAAGTCACTTTGACACTTTTTTTTTTCAGAAAAAGTATAAGCAAAAATCTAGAGGAATCAATTTAAATTGTTTATGCAACATTGGTGGCATAGTTTATCTTTAAACATGTCTTAAAGAACTGTCAGGAAACTTAAGACAGAATGATCTATCAACTGAACTTGTGCAGATAAAGTTAAAATAGTTTTCATCAGAAAACTACCAATTTCTCTGATATATCATTTCTCTTCTTCCAACTGTCCTCAAGAAATAAAAATTATAGAGACTCTTCTGCTAAAAACTACAAGTTACTAGCCAAATGCTCACTCCCTCCCCCTTATTTCAAAATTATCCTGTTATACTGGCACACACATAGCAATGTTCGATAGCAGTCATATCAATACCACAATGAAAATGTGAAGCTCATAATTCTGACATGAGCATTCAGGTAAGCATCCTACTCTTCAGGGCTTCTACTCAGATCAGTGAGACTTCCTGGTGCACAAAACTCCTGACAATGCATTAATTTTAGTACCGTGGAGCTGCTGTTCTAGGAGCAACCAAGTTTGAAAACTTTGAAGATAATCTTGGCTATAGAGAGATGGTTGTTCAAAGTTGTTATCAGACTGGTTTCCAGAGCAAATTCACAAATAAGTGCCCTCTCTCTTCTCAGGTGTCATCTTTACAGAAAAGTTTTGCTTTTCATCCCCTTCCTTACCTTTTGGCTTTTCTTCTCTCATCCTTTCTGCACAAAAACCCACTGACCAGCTGTTGCAGTCATTCATTTACATGGAGATTAAAAAAAAAAAAGTGTGTGTTTTCCTCATTCTTCCTGATTCTTTATTCTGGAAAAAGTACAGTTGCTTTGTAATGTTGGGGAGGAGGGAAGGCCTTTTTATAGCAGTATTACATTTAAATGCTTTGTAGAAGTAATTCTCCACTCCAGCCTTACATACGCTCGTTTAACAAAAAGATTCATTTTAAAATCCATTCCTTGGAAGAAGAAACAAGTCTAAATACCTGAGAAAGAGAGCTCTTAGTCTCCTTTCGGTGTCAGTTTAAGCTAGCTGAGGTATCTCGAGAGTACACTAACAGGATGCAATGCAATTTGTGCTTGATGATGCATCTACAACTTCTTCCAATATCCCAGTGCTAAGGGCTTCCAAACTACTGTTTTAAAATTATGCAAAACTGTATATGCTACACAATTTCATCAGAGAAGGGAGGCACTATACAGAGATCAACTCATTAAATTATATCCATGTACATCTGTTTTTTTCTGCAGATCAAGGATGAATCTCCCAAAACGCCTGCAGCTCTCCAAACTCGAGACAAGCAGGCGCTCAGCACAGTGTCACCAGTAAAAGACCTTTCCACAAGAACCTTTGATGGAGTACAGCAGTTACCTCCATCTCTGATGCATTTTTTTTAAAATGTCTTTAGCATACAATAAGAACAATTGCAGCAACAGATATTTGTCTCCTACTTACAGCTTTAAAGGACATCACAGATGTGCTGAGTTTATTCAAACCTATGGAGTCAGCAGTTCTGAAACAATGCTACAACTATCAGACACAAAATGGCCACGCCACTAGGCACTGTGACTAAAAAAAGAGATATTAAACAAAACCAAAAAGGACAGGCCTTCATGGTAGTTGCAAGTTCAACAGTGATGGAGTACAGTTTTTTTAAAAAAGTGAGCAACCACAAACTTGTCAATACAAAGATGTTAACAGCTGAGTCGGTGACAGCTTAACAGTAAAACCCAGGCCTCTCTGACACCATTCACTTAATTATTTTCTTTATTATAAATCTTTAGACTTTAAAAACAGCTTGAACTTGGGGGAGCTCCTGTTTTCTGTCATTTGGCAACTCATAACCTGCAGGGCTGTTTCATTTAGAATAAAATGTTAGAAAAGTGATCAACAGTAAATCACTGCACTGTGCACTTAAAAGTCTCATAAAGTGAAGAACTGGAAAGCAGAGACGATTCGTGTAAAAACAGAGGGGAGGAGATGATTTGCTGTTTATGGCACAGGACTGTAAGTTACTACATCTGGGTTCCATTCGATACGTTAAATGGGAATACTACCATGTGCTTCACAGAAGTGAAAGGAGGTTTTATTCATCAGCGTTTGTAAAACATTTTGAGATCCCAAGATAAAATATTTTAGCAAAACTGAAATTACTGTTAGGGTGTTACTTTACAAAATATTTTATGGAGCAAAACAACAGTTTAATAAAAATACAGCAACCTACTCCCTTAAAGTCTCTGTGAAAACTGGCTAGTATTTTCATACATCCATGTTAAAAGTCAGGTTACGAAAAAAACCAGAAGTAGATACATAAATATCAGCATCTTGATTTTCTGAGCAGAGAACACACAAACTTCAAGTCATGCACTAACTCAGTCTTAATTCAACAATTGACCTTAAATATTTAGATTTGAAAATGCCAGTCTTAAAGTGCTTACAAATTCAAGACTGACATTCCCAAATAATGTTTAGCAAAAGCAAAACACAGACTTCACATAGGTATCCCACTAACATACCTCAGATGAAACCTAAAATGCCCAAAGGAAGTCAACTTTGCTTCAACTAATCAACAAGTTTTCCTCTTAATGTAAGCTGAAAAACTTCTGTGGTGTGAATGCTAACCACAAAGAAACTAGTCTGAAACTTGTTACTTATTATGTTGTAATTACTCAATACTCAAATAGCAAAACACATTCATCTTTCTACCTATCACATCTGTTTTTAAATTAATGGCCTACAAGTCAATCCCTCTCCATTTCACCGTTTTGACTTTGGCAGTAGAGTCCTGTCCTGATACTCTTCCCCCAAAGTCCCACACACATAAAAATTAAAGCTTGACAGTACAGTAATATTATTAAAACATCAAGCTGCCTCAAACACCACATCTCAGTCTGACTGATCTTAGCTCTCATTATTTGCACATGCTACTACCAGAGAAGCGAGGTATCCTTCCTAACATCCCAGTAATGTCAATCAGAGCTTCAGTATGTGTACTGGGTCTGGCTGTTGCTTGGATGCTGGCTGGGAAGTGGTCTGCTGATGAGAGGTGGTGAGTGACTGCCTTTGCATCACTTTTTTTTTTTTCTTTTTTTCTCCTCCCTTCACTTATTAAACTGTCTCCATCTCTACCCATGAGTTTTTCTCATTTTTGCTCCTCCAGTTCTCTCCCCCATCGCACTGAGGGGAAGGAAGCAAGCAGATGGTGCTTAGCTGCTGGGTGAGGTCAACCCACAACAGAATGGCATCAGGAAAAGGCACAAAAGACATTTTATTAGTACATCAGTGCCTGAGAAATACCACATTTTGCCTTCCACTGACCTTACAAGACTAAGAAACAAGTCTTCTTGCTGATTTTGAAGACACTGAATAGTTACTCACAAAGACAGACTACTGCCCTCATTGCATTGCTTCCAAGCTTGACCCAAAGCTGGTTCAGCTAAATGGAAATATTAACAGATTATACACCAGGTCCTCTAGAACTTGAAGTTCACAGGACAGAAGTGCATGTGCAGAGAGAACTTTTGATTTGCATTGCATACTCACATCCAAAAAAAAGTATTATTTTATGCAGAGCTTAACCTGCTTACATTTCCTAAGCAAATTTTTCATTGAAGTTTGGTATTATATTCTGTGTTTAAGCTATTATAAAGACACAGTTAGGTTTTATGCAAAGGAAGTCTAAAACCAATCACAGGCTTATAGGGATTATCTCTCCTAAATAGGAGAATCCAGGAAGGAATTCCACTGATTTGCTGATAGTTGTTTTGAACAGGTATGTATACATACTCACGTGGAAGAAACAGCAGATAGAAATAAATAGAAAAGGAAGTTCCAGAGAAAGTCTGAAACTGCTAGAGAAAGAATTTTTGGATTAAGGATTGACTGACAGTAGTTCCAAAATACTAGCAAAGAAACTATTTGTCTGTCTGATTCTGCTGGCACTGAGACAAGAAAAACTTGGTACACCACTTATAAATAAGCAGGTGAACATCAAAAAAAATGTGTGTCAGTTTCTCCTCATGTGTGTATCAATCTGCAAGAAACCAAGTTTTAGGCTAAAAAAAAATATTTTTTTGTCTGTAAATTTAAACTGAATTTGCGCACTTATTCTAACTCCCTGTTTTACAAGGATTTAATCTACTCTCAGACAAGGTCAGGCAGTGCTAACTATCTGTGACCTAGAAATTGCTTCTCAAATTAATAGAAATATGAGCTTTATAGATCATTACGCTAGTAAGAATACAAATAATTTGATAAACAACACTTAAATGCATCAGTATTTGAAATGGACATTGACATCTAGCCAACACACACAGAAGCAAGACTTAACAGAGAACAGGAAATCAAGAGTAATCGCCCTGGAAAAGTGCTAAAATTACTGGGTTAAAGAAGGCAAGTTAAAGGATCTGGAGATACAGTCTGTTGTCCAAAAACATCACCCCTCAACTTCTGCAGAGATGTCAATGAAACTATGAACAGCCACAAAAAAAAACCCCGCCAAAACCAAAACACCAACCCCCCCCCAAAAAACCCACACCATCACAATTTTTATTTCCTACATAATTTCTACAGTCTTGTTAATGCTAAATATTTAGTTATTCTGGATACTGTTTGCAAAACATCACATTTCACAAGTGCTATTGTTAAGAAAGCAGACAGCTTTGAAATAAAAAATAAGCCTATTACAACACCTTGCTCTTTGTGTATCAGAATTACTTTTACATTGAGATTTTTCTGTAGTCCACAAAACCTAATGATAAATGACTTCAAGATACTGTTTCTATCCAGACTGAAGTAGGTAAACCTAGTAAACCAACTCAAATCCTCACCACTGTCTTAACAGGTGCACCAAGTCCATCCATCACTCCTTTCCCCCCCTTTTGCAGACTAAAGGCCCTTTCTTCTTTTTCTATTACAATATTAAGACTTTTTTTTCTGCACTAAGAGCTAACTTTCCAACATTCCCAGGTCACCACCAGTATTTCGCTAATAATGTCCTTTCTCTCTATCATTTACTTCTATCTATTAAGAGTCACTCCAGGATTTCTTCAATTTTAGAAAGGATTGATCCAAGCCGTCTTCCCCTCCCCACTTCATGTGATTTTCTTATGGAACACTTGGGGATATAGACAGAAGGCAGGATCCCAAGGAAGAAGACATGGGTGCAATTCACAAATAGGAACCACAGCACAATGTGATAGACCAAGACCCGGCCTTCTAAGACAGTGCCCGCAACAAGCTTTCAGATCCATTACAATGGGCCAGCATCCAAGATGTGAGATATACACAGATTAACTGGTTTCTTGGGGACCGAATATTTTCCTTCCAGGTCCTTTCTGACTATCTGGCAAATAGCAGCCCCTATTTTTTTGTTACCTAAATGGCCAAACATCATATTTATTTAAGAAGCCAAAACATTTCATTTCCTGAGTACAAGGTAGTATTTTAAAGACCTCTCATACCTTCCCCCCCCCTTTATTAAAAAGACAACTTAAATATCAAACAAGCTACACTTAACTGATGTTAAGGCTGTGAAACAAACTGACAACTGTCCAGGAAATCCAGAGTCCTGAAAAAGAAGCTTCACCCCAAATCACTATTTTTAGGAGAACTTAATTTTTCTTCCCTAATAAGTCACAGGGATTAGGAGATGCCAGTAATTCCTTTTCCAAGTTGGTTTACATTCATTAAAAAAACAAAAAAAACCCACACATAAGAGCATTAAAGCACACAACTCTAAACAGTCCACAAAAAATAAGAAGTGGCCAAAAAGACAGAGGGGAATATTACAGCAAACTGCACTGTATCATTCAAAAGAGCAAGACCAGAGCTCAGCTATAAGGTGGTTTTAACTGAGCCAGTTCCAGACATTTCAATACATACTGAATGCTGACTCTGACCATGCGATGCCATTCATCACATTAGGTACTCTCAGATAAATTTACTGTTGATTAAAAAGATCTTCTAGGCGCTATTTTGAATGATAAGAAACCCATCACAAGTCATTCACAAACAGGCAATTTGTTCACAAGAGTGCTGGATTTGTTTTTGGACTGAGGGATCCAAATGACGTGCATGTGCCTGTCTGTCTTTAAGACAAGAGAGTGGACATAGGTTTCTGCTCAGCTACCACACTCCATACACAGCTAGGCAGAAAAGAGAGAGATTACACTCAGGACTGGATACATGGCACCACAACTCAAAAAACTCCAGCAACTGAGACACATGTCATTTTCTCTTGCAAGTTATTGTCTGTGTCACACATGCCTCTGTGAGAAGCTCTAAGGCAGCCACCACTTCATTTGGAATCACACATAAAAGGCCTCAAAAGAATAAACTGAAAGAATTTTCTGGAGGCCCCAGAAATTGCATAATGTCACCTTGGGAGGATGCAAGGAGTTCCAGACAGCCGTGTTACAGATGTTCAGGATATTGCCAGTGTTTGAACTTTGTGTGCAGGCAGGGGAGGGGGATAGAGGGGGAAGCACCTTAAAAGGAACAGATACATGCAACATAGTAAAACATGGCTATGTCTTAATTCACACTTATGCCATCACAGACTGGTTCAGAAAGCCTTCAGTGAGAGATTACCAGAGCCTGCTCTCCACTCACTGTACCTGTGACAAGCCAAGATAGTGATGTTAATTATTCAGCCATTTACAAGAAAAAGAACAGAACATGCCTTCAGCAAGGACACATGAAACCCCAGGTGAATGAAGTTTTGCTTAAGATGAGAAGATTTGTTTCTCAGAAATTCCACTTCTATATTTGAGACACCTGGACCTTATCATTAAGGATATATTCTCAAGGTGGAAAATGCCTAAGGGATGTCTGCTATCAGAGCTGGCATCTTTCCCACCCCCCTTACCTGAGGTGACAATAGTGAAGAAGGGCATACTCACTGATGACTACAGAAGGCAACACACAGTGACACCAACTCAAGAAGCGAACCATGAGTTTCAAGGCAGTAACACCCCAGGCAGATATCCCATCTTATGCTAGTATAAATATCTTTTAATTGGATTAATTCCTCAAAGCCATAAAGATCAGAGGGGCAAGATGAAGTAGATGTTGCAGAGGACCTCCTTAAAGGGGAGCCTTTCCCCTAAATTGTCTCCTGGCTTTTTAGCCAGTGTGAACAGCACTTTATTCCATGATTTTGTTGGCACTAAACATCTGAGAGAATGAGCTCACCTTCTTCTTTTGGGAAATTAGGAGATGCATTAAGCAAGGTTCTTTACACATTTCACGGATTAAGGACTTGCAAACATCCTCCTCGGATGTTAAGTTATCCAACCTGGTAGGGGATCCAAGAGTCTCATCATTTCCTGAAACAGCCTTACCACTTGTGAGGTAATACTTGAATCCCAGTGAACTTGAGACACTATTTTAGGACAAAGAATATCTTTCAGGCAGGCTGCTAGCATGAAACAGAATAAGCAAGCTGTATTGGATTGAGACAACATTTAAGGTCTATATAACCTTTTGCAGGCAGATGACAAGGCTGTGCCCTTAACAGACACAAGGCTTGTTCTGTCCACAACCCAAGCTGATCACAACATGGCACCAAGTCCAAGCTAACAAATGCTCCTAAGTTACCTAAAAGATAAATGCATCAAAAAACGTTTCCTAGCTGCCTGAAAACCCAAATCACTAGAAGTATCAAATTTTACTTTCTTACAGCTCTATCATGCTGAATTTTTGCCAAATAAACAAACCATTTTTCCCAAGAAAGTCCAACAAATATATTTAAAGTATTTAACCACTGTTTTTTATTTAGGTTTAAATAAATGAAATCAGTAGAGTGTTTAACTTCGGACTTAGATGAAAATAACCATACCTTACTCAAGATAGTGGTCGGGTAAAGGAACATCTACAAAAAGGAGGTTTTTATTAACCTGTTTGTTAAAGTTACTCATTATTTTTCCCTCATTAGATCTCCACAGGTCTCTATAAAGTGAAATTCTTTCAGAGCTGCTTCTATATCCTCTAAACTAACACTATGTATCTGACAGATGTCTTTTCTTTTTAGTAACTTCTAGAACAGGAATCTATCTCAATTCTGTATTGTAAATACCAAGCATTTTTCTGAAACTGTAGGCAGATGTCAAGTTCTGCATCTTTTTGGTAATCTTTTTGATTTGTACTTAAATATAACGTAGCAGCCGAGATCAAAATAATTCTTGAAAAGAATCTCTCATTTCTACAATATCTGACATTATAAGAAGATATGACAACCAGGGCTATCCCAGCTCCAAAACCTAACAGATTTATCAACATTTCTACTAACCAGGAAGTCTGAAAAGTATGGATGACTTTTGATAAAAAGATTGTGTTTTCTGTTACTAATTTGGCATTACACTTACATTAGTATATCCACTGGCAGAGCATCACCAGAAGAATTTTCAAACCAACATAAACCTCAAGTAAATTTCCAGCACACTTATGCATAACAAATAGCACCATATCTTCACAACATGATTAGATGATGGTGAGCTGGTCTGACAAAGATGTATGGGTCATTTAAAAACTGACATAATTTTAAACCCCTGTTTCATTATTTCCAATTTTTTTTTGTCTCTTAGTTTCCATTTCAATGGAAAGTGAATTATTCTTTTTTAGTATGTAAAGTCTTATGGTTTTGATTAAAAAAACTAATATGGATTGTGCACTAGTATAAAATATTTGCGTTGACTCATTAGTTGTCCTCCAAGTTTAAAAGGAAACCGAACATGAAGAAAAGTCATTACTCAAAATTGCATCTCGTAAATAATTGTCTGCTGCCATGTTCTGGGATCTTATCCTCTTTTTGCAACAGACACAAATTCTAAATCATATGTGTCCTGGTTTCGGCTAGGACAGAGTTAATTTTCTTCCTAGTAGCTGGTATAGTGCTGTGTTTTGGATTTAGTAGGAAAATGATGTTGATAACACACCGATGTTTTTAGTTGTTGCTAAGTAGTATTTATACTAAGTCAAGGATTTTTCAGCTTCTCGTGCCCAGCCAGCAAGAAGGCTGGAGGGGCACAAGAAGCTGGGAGGGGACACTGCCAGGACAGCTGACCCAAACTGGCCAAAGAGCTATTCCATACCATATGACATCATGCCCAGTATATAAACTGGGGGGAGTTAACTGGGAGGAGTTAACTGGGAGGGGGGATCGTGGCTCGGGAACTAACTGGGCATCGGTCAACGAGTGGTGAGCAATTGCACTGTGCACCACTTGCTTTGTATAGTTTAATTCTTTTAGTATTGCTATTGTCATATTATTATTATTATCATTATCATTGTTTTTCATTCCTTTCTGTCCTATTAAACTGTCTTTATCTCAACTCACGAGTTTTTTTTCTTCCTGATTCTCTCCCCCATCCCAGGGGTGGGGGGCAGTGAGCAAGCGGCTGCGTGGTGCTTAGCTGCCGGCTGGGGTTAAACCACGACAATATGGTATATAACCAATGCCTCACCAATGAGGTGAGGTGTGCCTGCCTAACCTATTCCACAACTCAGCCAGACTAGAGATCAACAACCATGATCTTTATCTTGACTGCATCCCCTTAACAAGTGACCAGGTGACCAAAGTGCATCTACCTCCGAAAAACAGCTCCTGATGGAAAGAGCAACAGAATATATTTTAAATTCTTATTTAATATGATAGCAGCGTAGTTTTTGGAAAGTGACACCTGAGGCATGTATGGGCCACAAAAGCCAGACATTTGTCCGTTCAAGAGTTAAGGTTTTAAGTACACCAAATAATCCAGGCAAGAAGCACCAGGTATCTTTTATTTTTCCTTCCTTGAAGCCTTTGCTCTTCAGTAAAGATTTTGACAGCTGTCCTCATTTTTCTCAGAAGTTAACAGATGATCTAAGAAAATACCACGAAATTTGTGAAATTTTTTTATATACGTCTTCTAGCAGAATCTCTAAACTGAAAGGAGCCTTGTATTCACCAATAAAGCAACCACTTCTAGCAGAGAATATTCAAAAGCAGTACTACTCATTACCTAAGGAAAGTGACTAAAGACTATATCAAAACCCCAAAACCTTCAAGTTAATACAGCAGAACCCATAACCTGGCCATATATATATATGTGTGTGTGTATATATGTTTTCAAGGAAAAAACCTGCTTAGTATCATATGCAGTTCAAGAATATAAAATTACATAACTTTTAAAAGTTAGTCAAAATTCTGAGCTATAAGAACCCTAAACTGGAATGTACTTCCCTGTGTTCATTTCCAAAATGACAGTTAATTAAAACAGTTTTTCATTTACACATACTAAGATGTTGAACCATGCAAAGATATGAGGCCTGCTAAGCTCCTCATCTATCTAAAATATAGATATATCCTTCATATCCTTCTACTTTTGCCAAACTGGCTACAAGCATAACTCTGCAGCACTGCAGGGATCACACCACATGAACTGCTCATTATTTAATACCTGTACTGCTCTGGGAGCCTCTGACACTTTCTGCTTTCTAACCTACAGGCTTAGAGCCAGTCCTGCAAACGTGCTGGAGGGAACATTTTTGGAATAAATCATTTCACACGGCATTACTCCTCACTGAGACAATAAGACACAGCTCCCACATTTCCTCTGGGGACTAAGTTCATCCTTATTTGTGATCATGGAGAAAGTGCACATCTGTAAGAGTTTAATATTACATACACTTCATTTACCTGAAGGCTTTTTAACAAAGGTGGTTTTAAATGCTTCATCTACTGGTCCGTAACATTTTCCTTTTACCAGGTCACTATCATCTACTTACCTATATATCTGGTTGAGCAACTACAAAAAGACACAGTTGTAGCCTGTATGAGGTTTTATAGCAATGAAAAAGACAATAGTAACTTCTGAACCATTAATCTGATGTACTTAGGGTCAGTGAGGCCAAGAAACAAATGTATTTAAGTTCCTGCACCAGCTGAAACAAACAGAAACATATTTTATCACATTTCTTACCAAAGAAGCTGGAAGCCTGCTTTGTTACAGATACCCAGTTATACGTACTTGTTTAATAAAAATAGAGCATTCAACAATGCCTGTGATCTACCAAAACAACAAAACACAGCAAGTTTTCCAGAAAACACAAAATTAAGGTAGGCAACTTCTCTGCCAAAACAGAGAGTGTTAAGAAATATCTCCCTCTCAATGGACCTAAGGCTGGTAACTATGGAAAAAATAAGCACCCAAACAAATACATTTACACCACAATCAGAACAGGCTGAATCACAGTGCAGCAGCAGGTCAAGATGCAGCTCTTTTTCCAGTGTAATACTTGAGAAAAGCAAGCATTCTTCTCCCATATACAGCATTAAGCTGGTTATTAATTGATTTCTTACAAGAAGTTTCTTTAAAGTTTAGGAGTTATGCTTTCGAACTGCAGACACACTTTCGTTATATCTCTCTCTCTCTCATGACTGGTTGCCAATGGCACCATGCCCATTTCAACTCCATCCACACTACACACATTCCACCTAACCCCCTTCAGCGAGAGGCTTATGCCAGTCTTACAAACAAAGGACAACTGTCCAGAAAGATATTGCTTGTGGTGCTTTATTAAGTGTTTGCTCAACATTCATGCTATGGAATAGAGCTTAAAACAAAACAAACAAAAAAAAAAAAACAAGACAGAAAAACAAGCACCACCATCACATTCCAAAACATGCACAAATAGGCAACACTTTCATTAGAACCATCAGTAAAAATTTAACATGCTTATTTTTAGACATATATGAAAACACAGAATATTAAGCTAGTTAGTTAAGATATTAATAGCAAACTCCTAACCCTGTCCTGATCATGTTTATCCAAATCACACTTTTATTTACATACCCTGTATTTAGCATGCAGATGCCAGAACAGCAATGTAACTAATGCTGAATAGCAATACAACTAATATCAGTTTCCATGGCACTGCATTCATCTGCATTATGTATTCTGAAATAGATAACTTGTTGGTTTAAATGGGCCACAAATAGTTTAATCCAGAAACTAAAAGAAGGTCATCTTGCATCCATTTCTAGGTATTAACATGTTATAGAGCGGTAAAGAAATAGTTGGGGGTGGGGTGTAGAATCTGCAGTAAAGGCTACAACGGCGGGGGGGGGGGGAGTGAAAAAAGAAAGACTAAAAGTTTTCTGACAGTGCAGAGTAAAAGAACATCAGCCTCTCAGGTCCCCCCAGCACTATCAAAACATTTGTTACCTGAACTTTAATTTTCTTTCTGTGAAAACAAATCCAAGAAAAGAAAAGCTAGATGCAAACAAATGATGCTGACAGCCTCGAGACAGAAGTGAAAAGGTTTTATATAAGAATAAAACTTGAAAAACAAAATTTAACAATGGTGAGTGAAAGCAAGCCCATCAGGGTGACCTCGTACTTGCAGCAAACAAATATAAATCTTGTAGTAGCTCCTAACTTCATAGTACTGAATAATAAAGGACAGAGACATAATAGTTAAGTAAAACTGAAGGAGCAATTTGGAACAACAAAAATCTATGCAGGAGTAGTTATTCTTCAAAATTTCCATTAAAAGATAGTGACTTGGTGTAAGATGCTGACTTAGAAGCCTCTTTACCATTGCTAAATTCAAGAAGACAGATTCTGCCCTCTACACCTTTCAGCAGACATGTATTTTGCTCCTTTATCATAATTTCTTATACAGAAGTAGTTTATACAAAAGTACCACTAAGTTGGTCAGCTGCTATTAACATTTGAAAATTAAGTACTTTCTCAAATTATATTACAATTGCCAACTATGTTAACGTCATTTTTCTGAGAAATAAAACTACTGGTATCTTGTGTACAATTTCAGACTCTTTTATAGGAACACACATTTTCAATGTAATAGAAAGCAGTCAAGTAATGACTTAGATGATATTAATGCGTAATAAAGAAATAAAGACAGTGTCTTGACAGCAAATAACATATCAGAGGTGGAAAGACTTTTCTCGTTTGATGGGAACTTAGAGGACAGTATACTAGTAAGAAACAGAAGTCAGAGTCTTTCACTGCCAGATGGGCCTGATCTACCTGTTTGTGTTACTCTAGCACTACTTGACAATGAAATAGCTTTCCACTTCTGTTTATTCCTCTACAGACTGCAAACAGACTACAAACTGGAGAACTGTTGCTGCTCAACTTCTTAATTATAACTCAGATCCCTGTTGCTGCTAGCCTCATCTATCTAAATATGTTTATGGATGCATTTACTGCGCATCATTCATTTTCATTCTGCTAATTTAATCCAAGGCATTCACCAACTTACTTTAGCCCTCATGTCTATGCATATTGAGCACAGATAAATCAAAATCAGAGGGAGCTCCTGGTCAACCAACATCTCTACAAATCCCCTGAAATATATTTAACATTGTATGCAGTTTTCATCTGTATGAAATGGGATAACAGTCTGCTGAGGTAGGAACTAGGACCCAAATTCATGGTTTGTAAAGATAGTTCAGATTCTGTGATGAAAATTGCAGTAATCAGTTTGCATATTTACAGTATTTTGCATGGAAGAGTCATGAGAAAAACCTTAGCACCATATGTTTATCCCCAGCTAGAGAAGACTAAGGTACAGTTCCTATTAACACCAATATACCTGTTTCATTAACACACAGCACATCAAGCCAATGGTATCTCCAAATAAAAATCAGACAGACTTCAGAATCAAGGAAACGCCTTTCCTTCAATACAGGTACATACAACTATTAGTACATATAGCATATCACACCCTACACAGCACAGTGTACACACAGAAAATGCCCAAGGGATAACAGTGCTGCACAGCATCACATAATCATTTTGTTGCTTCGAGTCCTAAACAATCCCAGCAGGTTCTGTGCAGCTGGTAAGTTCTCCATTGTAGCAGAAGTGTATGCATAAGGGCATGCAAAGCTTGCTTTAAGAGCCATTCATTAAGAGTAAATTCTAGCAAACTAAGCATGTGGTAAACTACTCACACCATCCTTCTGGTCCTCCCATCCTACTTCTCCGGTTGCCTGGGCTGCTTTAAGATCTCTGCATAAATAATCTAAAAGGAATTCACGTTTCTAATTCTCCACCAGGCACCTTATTCTAATTTGAAATTTCAGTAGTCCCACTGAGTCCTTGACACGGAAGAACTATCCCAATCTCTTTCATAAACTATATGCAGTGCATACAGCCACAGAAGGATGAAAGGAAACAGCCACTCACCATAACCACGCTTCAGCAGAGTTTAAAACAAGGAATGGTATCCGAACTGGCAAAACTTAGCACAACCCGGGTCAACCAAAACCCTATCGCAACAGAAAGGTTCTCTATGATACTGTTGTTCTAGCTGACAGGCTGACTTTTTTTTTTAAGGGGAAGAGAAACGTTTTGAAAAAAGATTCACAGGCATAATTACAACACTGTCACAGATGGATCAGAAGTAACAAACATTTGGAGCTTACAACACTGTCAGGGCTTGAATCTAAGCTGCTGAGAGGTCAACAAGACATTTGTTACCTTTACAATCTCAAAACTGATGTGTACCTTGTAACCAGACTACCCATATTAGATTTATGAGTTTAAAAATAGCCTTCCTTTACTTCAGCATTGATAAAGTATACCAACAGCAGTTGAATATACGCTTGTTGCAATAAATAAAAGCCTCAAACGGACTATGATCAAGCAAGCATTTCAATGTAAAGCTCAATCACTACAACCTAAGCTTCAGGGTCAAGTTATCAGGTGATGCTATTTTAGCAAAGGAAGAGAAATAATTTTCAACAATCAAATGATAAGTTAAAGGATCTGGTACCATCTACAGCAAAACCTTAATATTCTTGCTCTTTTGCTTTGCTGCTAGAGGTGCAAATTGTACTCAGAGTTGAAGAGAAATTACATTGCCCTGTAACTTCAGGGCAGGTCACAATGCTTAAGCTCTCTCCCCCATTCCAAACTCCATTCAACAACAATTCTATTTCTGAATATCCTATCTTTATATAAACTAAAGGCCACACATTTGTCTTGTACATACCTTTTTTCCCCCCCATTCCTACAATCTTAAAATTATTTTGTATTTAAAAAAAGAAACAACAATCATCTATGTGGGCTATCACTCAAACAGAACAATATTTTTAAGAGATTAAACACTCATGCTAAGCATCCAAACACACATTTTGAATATTAAAGAGACTTGATTTTCTTGCATGATGACCACTTACAACCTTTTTGTAACTTACATGACCGAGAAAGTTATGTTAAAAGAAATCTCGCTGGACAGACCACTGTTTCATTAAGTGTTATTCTCTATGAAATCCATCCTGCTATTTGAAATTCTCAAACTTGCAACACCCATTAGTCAAACATAGCAAAGTACCACTTAAACATTCAGGAAACCAGTGATGTTTACTTTGAGGTTCACCTTCAAATGAATACAGAATCTGTATACCATGGATTCTGGTTATCTTTGTTATGAAACATTTTCAGGGTTTAGCCCACTGGGCATGTTGAAATGATAAATCATCTTCAGCTATACAAAAACAACCTCACTCAGATTCAAATGCCTACAGGGAAAATAGCATCTACCCAAAGCAGCACAACTTTTTGTACATTCCTTTAGGTTTTAATCCTTGGCCAATTCTGCTTTAATATCTGTAAATTCCACATCTTTGACAAGTAAATACACACACCCCCTTTGTTTCCCACCCATTTAACTATCCTTCCCAAACCTTCCAGTCAGCCAGTCTTTATGGCTTGAATATGAAAGGCTCAGGGCACTTGACAAAATACTAAAAGATCTGCTTTGTAGTGGAAAAAGTGGCAGGGGGAGGGGGAAAATATAGTGCCTTTTTGTTATTGTTCCTAAGTCTCCATTCAGTATTTGCATTTCAAAACAAGAAGGGTATATGATACTTCCAAATGGAAACAGCATTTCCATTGTCTTTCATTCCTTCTCCATTTACTAGCTGATATCTAACTAGATTTACAAGCAAAATGTTGTCATTCCATTAAACGCTACAGAGAATGACCTGCATCTCTCCGCCTCAGGTTTCAAATACTTAGACTCTCTGGAACCACAGCTTCAATCTGCAGCAGGATGGAGGTGAAAGCAAGCAGAGTTTACCATTTGAAGATCTTTCAGATGAGACTGTAAAAACTTAAGTTTCCTCTGTTGACTAGACAACAATCTCATGGCATTTCTAATAAAACCAACAGATGTGGCCAAATCATTGATCATATTTTTGGGCACATTATTTGACTGCTGTCTCATCTTAGAGATATGATTGCACTACTGTAACTGTACAGTATGTGTATAAGCTGACCCATATATTTGTAGCTAAGACCAAATAGGTGAAGAAAATCCACTTATTTTTGCCAATTAAATTCAACAAGTTAATAACATTCATAAACTAGTGAAGACAAGCACCTACTCAATACATCTTTCATTAGTAGAAAAGTTCCTCCTTTAATGACACCCAGGTACCCATGCGAGGCTTGATAAAGCCAGCATGACAGAAATAAGTGTGATCTATTTGACACAGCCAGTATTTCTACGGTTGTAGCACAATGCAAATCCATTCAGACACTATGCACTTATTAAAGGGAAAAAACAGGACTCCCTTTCCATAAATACTAAGCTTCTAAAAACTCACATAGGCAACTAGTTTCCCACCAAAACAGCTTCACTAGTGATACATACCACCTTACGAAGGGAAAGCGTATTGCAGAATCTAAGCTAATAAATTTTGTTGAATAGCACAGGATTCATTCCAGAGTGGCCAGACCCAGCGAAAGCAAAGGATGGGAAGGTGTGCTAATAGCATGGGCTATCAGACAGAACCAGGGCTGGGAAAGAGCACAAGGGGGGGGGGGGGGGGGGGGGGGGGGGGGGGGGGGGGGGGGGCGGACGGACCAAAAAAACAACCACCCCAAAAACCCAAACAACTCCCCAAAAAAACCCACACCAAAAAACACAACACACCAGGGCTTTGCTGCCATGAAAAGGGAACAACTGAGCAATTCTTGCTCCCTCAGATCAACTATCCCAAAATTTCTGCTAAAGAGGCTCTCTTTTCCATCCCCTCAATCTTAAAATTATTCATCTTACATGGGTTTAAAGCTCTGTTTAAGGTTTTGCTCCTCTCAGTTCTGAATGATCTCCTCCACCCATCCCCCCAAATCCACTACTGTGAGGTCCATTAATTAAACAAGCTTTGGACTTAATTTGCATGGAGCTAAGAAAAGCTATGAAAGCTAAACTAAAAGTCAGTCATTGGTTCCAAAACAGAATGCTCTAAAAGCTATTGATGTCATATGAAAAGTAACATATGGATATTGTTCTCAGCCAGCCAGAAAAGGGAGGCTCTCTGTCTTCAAATGATTTAAAAAAAAAAAAATTTGTTTTGCTAATACAATCCTCAAAATTCCGTGTCATGTTATTAAAAAACTCCCATGTCTTTTTTTTTAAGCTGTTCTTGCCCATGGAATCCTATACTGCAGCATACTCATGAAACAAGCTAATAGCTCTCCAAGACTGGACAAAGATAGATTACTGGGGAAACAGCTTATTCCTTAAATAATTAGTTTACATTTTCTTACTTCCTTCTAATTTATTCCACAATGGATCCAACAGAGAGAACATAGATATTTATATGTACCATGCATGAGAGAGATGGATCACTTTATCCAAACAATCTGAAATTTCCCTGTATTTTGGAAAAATTTCCATTTTTTGTATTTTTGGTGAATCTCCATAATCACTCAGAATTCAGTTCAGACATCTGTGTTATATTAAAGTGCTTTCTCTTCAAGGCAAAACAAAATAACCATGTAACCATTCCTCATCCTTGCTTTTTCAAAACCTAGAATGAAATCGACTCACTCAGTGTCGCAATACTATGAACTTTTATTTAAAGGTTATTACCAGAAAAATACTATCCTGTATGTCTTCAAAAAAACCAAACAAGTAATCAAGATAATGATGTGCAATTCACAATGCAGTACTTCATCAACCTCCTCAGATCTAAAACAGCAGCAATTTTTTCTTGCTTTCTCCATTTCCAATGTACTGATATAATTAATTTTATTTACAGGATCATGGCTTTTTTGTTTCGCTTTTAATGCTTAGAATATGGAACTGTGCATGTAATAAAGACCTTACAAAAGCCAAGCAGTCAAAATGAATTTTGTATTTGTATCTTTGTGAAAATAATTAATTGTTTAACCTTTCTTATTTCTCCTAGAAATGAAAGCCTTTGGTGAAGCTCCTTTTTAAGTCCCCACCATTCTGCTTGCAAGCCTCTTATCTCATTGCTTTCTTCTAGAAAGCTTGTAAGACAGTCAAAACCATACTCAAAGAAACTGTAAGTCCTTCAAGTACTTGAGGTCAAACCTATGGCAGACTGCAAGATTAAAAGAGAAACTGTGAATAGAATTCTTATAGACTACAAAGCTTCATAGTAATATGCCTAATAAACTCACATTATTACAGAGATGGGTAACTGTAATAATCAAAAGCAGAATCAATGGATTGGTGAGCAACTGGAAAACAACCTTCCAGATGGAGGCTAAGTTCCTACTGTGATGGAATGGACAACAGTAAAAAATATTTATTTCTTTATCAGGGCTGACCCTGCTCATCTGACTATTATCTTTACTTCTTGATTTCAAGTTAAAATAGAGCCAATACAATCTGGGCATATTTTATCCCCTTCTTCAGCGCTGTGTTCAAAGATCGCTGGCCTAAGGGGATGCGTTTCTATGCAGTTTTCTGAGAAAGGCTGTCACACCTACATTTCATCTAATCAGCTTTTATTCAAAAGATAATATATAAGGCAAGGCAGAGCAGAAATTTCTTGCACCATGAAAAACTCAGAGGACTCCCACTCTTATCTTCCTCCTGTCTTAAGCCTTACCCCACTCAATTCTGAGACACTATCACATATCCAGCTACTCACACTATCATCTGTATTTCAAATTATCAGAGATAATGGGAAAGCCTCAGCCCAATAAGATTTAGTTACTTCCCTCCAAGTTCTCCTACAACCTGCAGGACTGAAATTCTTTAAAAGCAGCAGCAAAGCGTCACTTGCATTACTAGGTATGGATTATGAGATTCCTTGAGCAAGCAACAGTCTGAAATATTCTATGATAAACCAACAGTCATCTCCATATGCAAGATGTGGAAAGATGCGATTTTACACTTATCTTAGAGCTTTTCAAATATGGTTTTATTTGATTTGGAACCACATTCAAAAATTTTACCTCAGTGTCAACTACTGTAAGAACAGCTTCGATGTGAATGACAAATCCCAGCTGAACCAGTAAGAGTAATCATCAGAACTGTTGAAATAAATGCATATATTCTGTTTAGTAGACATCACAAACAACAGTTTAATGGAAAATCTGATGTGGCCCAGCATTTGTGAAAAATACAACAGGGTATGAAATCTAAAAATGCCAAGCCAGTATTCTTGGTAATTACCACCTATTTCATTGCTGCTCTTCAAAATCTCAAGAAAGATCAGTTTTACCACTGGAAACTCTGTCCTAACTACGACAAGAAAAAAATATCTCTCAAAAAAACCCCAAAAACAACCTTAATCAAACACAAGGAGCATAAAAAGGTTATACTTACACTATTTAAGGTGCATACTCATATTTTTAAAATACTGGATAATTGCTTCTACCCACTTGCTTCTCTGGTACATCTGGTACGTTAGGTTTTGTTTGCTTGCTTAAGGGCTATAGAAGTTTCATCATTCGAAGGAGAAAAATACACCTGGTATATTTCAACTTAACATCCTGCTATACCATGAAATCACATAAGACTAGAACTGATTAGGCTTTTCATTGTAATTATCAAAGATGAGATGCATAATACCAGAGAGTAAACACAAGTTATGAAAGTTAGATTCCACTACATTCGAGAAGAATTTCTACACAACGCCTTCCTATTTTGTTAATTCAAAATGCAACAGATGCAACTAGATAACCAAACTACTTTAAAGAAACCCAGAAAACTAATTTTAACCTTGTAACACTGATATTAAAGTAAATAGCAACTAGCTAAAATTCACAAATAAGGCAAAGCACTAGCCAAGGTCTCCTTCCATCCATCTACTAGCAATTCCACTGGCCACAGGGCGGCCGCATTGTTGATTCTCAGAGACTGTAACAAAACAAGAAACATAAAGGAGGGAACATTTAAAAGCTACCAGGAATATATACATTGGAGTAGGAAGAAAAAAAATAGGTAGCTATATCATTGATCAGGCAAATTATCATGGAAAAATCAGTAGCAGTCTCCTTCCACTTGAAGAAAAAAAGACTGACTGGTTGCCAAAAAGAAATCACAACTACAGCATGTATCCATAAGCATTTTTGTACACTGAACTGTATCAGTAGCTCCAAACTTTTTCTGCTTATTTATAAAATATAAAAGGGCACATGTCCACTCAGAGACAACAAAAGTTTAATAGTAACATAGCTTAGATTAATTCTAAAATATCC
The DNA here is from genome assembly GCF_018139145.2 of Gymnogyps californianus. Taxonomy (NCBI): domain Eukaryota; kingdom Metazoa; phylum Chordata; class Aves; order Accipitriformes; family Cathartidae; genus Gymnogyps; species Gymnogyps californianus. Next base: position 34,014,653 of record NC_059475.1, read on the forward strand.
AATTTGTAGAAGCAAAGTTCAAATCTTGGTAATGTCAATATAAAGTTTTATTTTTCCACAGCAGATAAACCAGGTTCCTATGCCATTTACCATATTTGCCCAGCAGCTTTTTGGCAGGAAAATTTTTTGGATAAGACTTCAAAAACTAAAATCTTATTTGTTTTATGTTGATATTAATGTTTTCATGACTTTTCTTCAAGAAATCATGGTTGGCCTGATGCCTCTGACTTAAATTGCCATTCTCTTTCTAAAGCTGGTAGTTTCTATCCATCAAAGAGGACCTGCACAACAACCATAGACTACACTTATCAATTCCTGCTAGAAAAACAAAGAATATTCATCATTAATACGATCACAGTAGACTTTAGCATGCTTCAACATTCAAGTTGCAGATACAGTGTATGTGAAAATACCCTTGTGCTGTATCACAAAAGCAACATGGTGATAAACTGAGACATAGAATATATTAACATAGAAAAGGGGAATTCAGATGCCAAGGTAGAAATAAAGAAAGGATTTTTCAAATAAGAGCTAAAATTAGCTGGTTCATCCAGCAAGGCAGAGGAGTACAGGAAGCCTGTGCCAACTGGCAACAGCAACAAAGATAACTCTTCCAATAAAAGAAGTCACATGGAAGGAGCAGGACTGATTCATAGTGAAGGAGACAATCTACAAAGATGCCTGAGGCAGATTTCTAAAAGTAACAACAATTCTCAACTACATCCTAAAGTGAATGGAAAGTTGGTGAAGATGTTCTAGGATAAAGAAAGTAGACTGGGAGGGGAGAAGGGAGGAAAAGGGAGGATGGGAGAGATGGCAAGAATCCCAGTAGAAAATAGGAAGCAGGAGTGACAGCCAAAACCTTCCCCAACAAAATACAAAACAGAAAGCATAAACAATATTCTACATCTACTCTACAGGCTGAGAAGGAGAGGAGTTAAGCAATATACTGTGGCAGGTTGTTGATTCAAATCTTAAAATTTAAATTGAGAGACTAGATCAAAGGAAGACTAATTAAAACAAAAATCAACTACAGGTTGTGCAATTCCTCTCCTTAATTACTCCAACTGTAAACCCCAGGGCTTCACTAAGTACTTCACTTTCAAATTTCCAGATTAGCTCACTTCTTCCACAGCTGAGCTGTTCCAAAGGCAGCAGCAAAGGGATGGTTGCCTGGAATTAAAATGAAATGCCTGTGAGTTCCAGTATAGTCTTTGTAAGTGGATGTGGGCTTTCTCCAACTGGCAAAGCAAAAAGGTACCTCCTGCTGGGGAGTCTCAATCAAAGAGGAAAAAGCTCACTTTTTGGAAGGAAAAAACATTCACAAAACTGACTAGCTGCTAAAAGGATTTAATTACTCTCTAACCTGAACAGAGCATCCTGAATCAGGGGCAGATGCAGCTACAACATCAGAAGACTTGTCCTAATCATGAGATGAAGAGACCATGCTAGTAAGCAGCTATAATCATTTACACCCTCAAGCATAGTTCCCTACACTCTTCTCTTAGTTTTTACATTTCTGTCCAATACACATCCGTATAACCAGTCAGAATGAGCTGTACTGAGAGATGAAACTTACTGGCAAATACTCAAAGCAAAACAAACCAAGGGGTAAGCTCCCTGCAAAGTCACACTGGTCAAACTCCATGTCAGGTAACACCTGTTTAACATGCAGCATTTTCTTCCAAATGTAGTAACAATCACATAAACATTAGTAAAGCATACATAAATATCTCTACCTATTTTACAAAAATTGGTTAAACAAAATGAAAGATACAGCTAGAACTCTGTCCTCTAGTAAATAAGCATCCTTTTTTGGCCTTCAAACATTTTTATGAACTCTAAAACCTGGAATTGGCAGAGTGATAAAACAACATAGGAAGAAGAACATAAATGAAGCTAGTTCCTGGGTTCAAGTCCAATAGCATCCTCATTAAAATAAGTATTATAAGAGCATCAGCAGAAAGGCCAAAGAATGAATCATGAACTAAGTCTGACTCCACCTTCTTAACTCAGCAATAAACATTAGTGCTGAATCACAGTGACAGGATATTATTGGGGAAGTCTGTATTGCCGCTTCAGCTTTCAGGACTGTCAATCCACTACCTAATGCTAGTATTGAAAATGTTGAGAATAAACAAATGATCAAACAGTACTGTCCAAGGGTACAGCAGCAAACATAGCATAAGGTAACCACTTTGGAATACCCTAAATCATATGTTTACATTTTGATTAGCAAAACTACCAGCATACTCTTAGCCTTGGTTGTCAGACTTAGCCACAGTAAGGAACGAAGTATTCAAACTGTTCTGATAAGACAATATTGTTAGAAATCCACTTTGTTAGCAGATTTTTATCCTTCATCTGCTATCAGAGGTCGCATCACAAATGGTCTGATGGAGTAAGCAAGACTAGAAAAAAATAAATGAAGAAACTATATTAGAGAACATGCTGTAAACAACAGATTACAAAACCAAACACTGGCAATCTGTTTAAAGGGAGTCTGGCACTATATATTTATGATTCAGGCTGATCATGTCCTGCCCATTTGTCTTTTCAAAAATTCAACAAACTCAAGGACTTGGAGAGGGCCTGCTTGTACTGAAAAAGAATTTGTGCATGTTTTACTTTCTTCTAGGACTAAGTAACTGAAAGCAAAAGCTTTGAAGCAGCTCTGTCAATAAAATGTTCCTATTGCTACAAACAGCTAACTCCATAACTGAGTTTGGCTTTCTTTCCTACATCATAAATTAATGACTCAAGTGCCATCTACTGTGTCTGCACTCAAGTGCAGTATTTCTACAGACAACAAATGGAAGATAATGCCAAAAACATCATACAGAAATAACTCATCAATTTTATGCCAAATTTGATACCATACCTTCAAGTATTGTCCTCCATGCAGATTAACACACATGCTATGCTCAGAAGACTAGACAGTCACCTTTGAGGTATGGAATCCAAGTTAATATAATGATCTAAAGCAGATCTTCAGATTTTCAATTAAAATTTAAAACAAAAAAACCAAACAAAAAAAAACCCAAACCCCAATCACAACAAAGAATTAGCCTGTTTTTCCTCTCATCTTAATTATGCTCTTTTCATAACATCCTGTTTTCTTTCACAAGATCAAGGAAATCAGATATGGAAAAAAACTTACAGCAAACACCAGAAAAACAGCATTTGTCAAGAGCCACCAGATAACTGTCATGGAAATAACGTTGCATTTTGCTACACAGGGGTTTGGAATAGAAAACATATGGTATCTCAAAAATCCCTGGATTATCAAATCTTGTCTTCTAAGTGCATTGCTTTATTAGGGGAGAGTTCCAACACTTCTCTTTAAGGAAAGCTTCTTATAGAAGAAGAACACAAGTAGAATATTACAGGAAAAACACAGCTTGGAGTTATTCACACAAACACACAGCTTTATCTCATACAGTATCTGCTATTTCATGACATACAGAACTTTGCATCAAAATTGCTTCACTTCAGCAGTCAAAATACTGAAGACAGGCGTCCTTGCAATGCTGCATTTAAGTTTGCTGGTGGATTCCTTTCAGCTTTCTGTTACATCCTTTTCCATCACATTCTATTAAAGAGGGCTCATGGAAACTCACCCCCTTTTTCTCCCCAAGCCCCTCAGCACACAGAGAAAGGTAAGATTTGGGGCTAGAATTACCACCACATGCATTATTAACTGCAGACCACGGGACCAGTTTTGCTAGGATGTTACGGGTAGGGGGCAGTTTGCAAGGAGTAGCAAATCAGCTTCTAACACTTGCTTGTTCTGCTGTAAATGCAGACATGTGGGAAGCACACGAAACAAGGCCAGAGCCACAGAGCTATAACCTCCCTCTGCAAACACAGCTCCCTTCATTTGTAATAGATGGAAGAAACAAACAGAAAAAGCCTCTCCTCTAATGTGAATGTTGCTCTTTCCAAAACAGCTCCCTCTCCAGCTCCACTGGCACATAAAGAGGAATGACACACAATCCTTCAAAAACAAAATAGCCACTCTATCACTACCACCACAGTGAACCACAAACACACAAGGAGTTTAGGTGTCCAACAGAATCCAAGCTCAGAGTGGATGAGAGGCCATATTCAAGTGCCATCCGTGTTTCAGCATTCCTTTGAATATCGATTTTTTTAATTTGAACTTATACATGGTTATCAAGTAACAGGGAGAATTCATCCAGACTAATAAAATATAAAAGGTTGCCTCCTACTTACTGGTTCCAAAATAAACACCACAATCAGCATGTGTGATTAAATTAAACTTTGTTTCCAAACTAAACACTGTGTCATGCACACAATGCAGGGTTTAAAATACCACAAATATTCTGAAGGGGTCACAAGGTACATAAAGGCAAACATAAGACCAATTTACAGCAGGAAATTTGGCAGAGAGGTATTGGGGGGGGGCAGGGTCGAGGCTTGCTATTCTGGAGGAAAACTAGGACAATATGGTGCACACCTGGTTCTCCTTCAGCACTGATTGCCACTGTATCTGAAAGCGCACACAGCTAGGAGGAGGTTCCTGCACAGATCTCAAAGCCAAATTATTCTGATGTACTCCAATGTCTGTTTGTAAAAGCACCATGCTATGAATACTCAAGTGTTTGGTCTGAGCTGACAACAGCCCTTTCCTCTATCAGCTGTGTTTTGGATTTCATGCTCATTGCCAGAGGGTTCACAGCTGGGAATTACATATAGGTCATGTGAAAAACTCTTTCTTTATAATACTTCTGTTCTCAGGTCTTATTCTGCAATAGAGGGTAATATTTCAGAACGTTTTCCAACAGCCTCATCTTCAACTGAATTCACCTTACAAAGATAAATTATGACGTAACTAAAAGAGAATTGCCAGTGCTATGCCAGTTCCCCTTCACCCACCCCCCCAAACTGCACAGCACTTGCCTAAAGCACTTCTCATTCTTCCACTTTCAGGCTCCTGCATAGTTCCACCAAGGTGGCCTGAGCCTGACATATAAAAGTTGTTGCAATTCTAGCTCTGATTTCACAAGATGCTCTGGCAGTATACATTCTCCCTGGCCTGCACAACTTCAGTATTCCAGGGCCAATCTTTTCATGATTCTGCCAACACAGCTCAGTTTTGATTTCCAAGCCGCTACCTTTCTCTTCTAGTTCTGAACTTCTGAGCATCACGGTCAGTTTCCAACCACGAAGGCTGGAAAGAACGGAGAACGATAGCATTCACTTATATTCAGGGAGAAAAGGATACTCTCACCTCAGTATCTGAGCTTCCCATTTCTGCCAAGCAACAGGCCAAAAGCCAACAAGAACTTCATAAAGCAAACTTTCCCTTTCGGGTGATGAAAAGGCACCACCTTGTGGATGTTGCTCTGAGAGAAAGGCTTCACCAACTGGCAGAAAAAATTCCAGTACAGCCATTTCCCAGTTCTGTCAATGGGAACATCAAAGGTTTATATAATGAAAAAATTACCACTAAATAACAAATATCAGAGCATGTTTCAGCTAACAAAGCATTCTGCCTAACCAAAGTGGGTAATTACGGCTTTGTTATATTTAATCTCAAAGTGAATACTGAAGTTCTTAAGCTAAACCAACTATGCAAAATCTTAACAAGGAAAGGAATTTAACTTGTAACATGCAACAGTAAGCTTCTCCACTATCCCACCTATATTTATTATTTCTCCAGCAAGCACTGGTTAGACACTTATTGCAAGGATCTAAATTAACATAATTGATTTGCATGTAGAAATAATATCATTTTTCCATAAGCAATAGGCAAATAGCAGTCACAGTCAAAACCAAATTTAATCAGGCACTGTGCAAAATACACAGCCACTACCTTTGTCTGAAATAAAACACCCAAAATTGCTATAGGACAGTATGTTGGAAGTTAGAATAAGAATATTGTACTTATTTCAGTTGGTGAGCAAACAGTATTTGCCACAAATAGAATCCTTGATCCACAGGCCTTTTCATTAAAGCTTCTTTTTCCTTTGCACGTTAAACTTGGGCCAGAGGAGATACCAGACAACACAGCTAAGAACATAACCCGAACAACTTCTAGTTCAATGTCTAGCTACTAGAAAATATGTCCTCCTATCAAAAGACTGTAAACACATTCTGAAAGCAACTGATGGAACACAAAATTAATGACAATGGGCTGATGGAATACAAAATGAATAACAGAATACACTTCAGAATATCTATACTCCTGGTATTTGCAAAGTATGGAAAGCAGAAAATGCCTGTGATTCCTCTTTTAAAAGCTAGTCAACTCCTTTATATATCATCTCCATATTCCACCAACATTGCCAGAGCGTTTATGCAATTTACACAAAATGAGCAACCAAAAAACCCACATGAATATAAAATCTACTTGCAGTTCTTGAAAATGTTTCTATAGTTAGCATTTTTATATAAATGCTAATATTTCAATGTCTACAATGATGAAGAAAAAAATGGATTGCAATGACTTATAGCACAGGGAATTAATTCTGTCTTCAAGTTCTGATGACTCAAAAGTCAGTGCCTGTAGTTTCAGTATAATTAGAGACCCTGCATGAAATTATTTGCTTGCAAATCACCTGCCATCCCTATATTTCACTATATTAATACAGAAAATAAACCTGAGAATTAGTACATTTTAGTCCTAACCCATACAGCTGAAAAAAACATCTTGTCCAATTATTACATTCTAGTGAGAGGAACAGATAAACCACAGCACGATGTTCAGCAGCAGCAGCACTAAAGTCCCCTGCACTGTTCCAGCAAAATGCTTGTGCATCAGCACCATAAATGGAAGGAACCGACTATGACAAGACAGGATTAGCCTTCAAGAAGGTCTCAAAAGACTGGAGAAATACTTGCAAAAATAAAAAAAAAAAGGAGGGGGGGAGATGCAATTCAAGAAAAGCACAAGCACGAGCTGCTACAAGGATAACTAAGTTTACAAATAAACACCTGTTAGCAACACAGGTGTTCTTTACAAAAGGATGTAGGGACTATAGTGGAATACAAGCAACAAGTCAAGATGCAAAGATATTGCATTCAGCTGAAAAGTTATTCAGGAAAAAAAACCTGAAAGACCACTTTTCAGCTGGATCAGTTCCCCACTTCAATTCACTATATGGCTGCATAAATGCTTCTGTAAGAACAAAAAAGGTAACATAAGCTGTACATTTATGTGTGTATAGATACACATACATATATATAAAAAAGCCCATAGCATTGTCAAAAAGTTACCAGTGAAATTTCACCTTCAATCACAAATATGAAATATTTGTGAGTCTAAGTCTGATGAGTACAGTCTGAATTTGTCAGCCACACACACGGTTCTGTTTGTTTCCGAAAACATAAAATCCAAGAAATTCACCAGTGACTAAACAGGCACTGTAAATTGACTGCTGTTGTAAAGAATGTGGATAACCTCTCTTCAGCCGTGAACAGATAAAATGAAGAATATACAAGAGGGGAGTGGAAAAAAGACTGGCGAGAAATTAACACAAAGGGGGGTAACTTTAATTTATGCTGCCACTTTCTTCACCATTTCCAAGGAAAACTCACTCCTGATATTGAAATTAGATTTAACATTGTGACTGGTATAACAGGATAGTAGATTTTAAGGTGTCTTTAAACTGGATTCTTATCACCTGTTTAGAGGGGATAAGAGAAAGAAACAAACCAATGAAAGATAATCACCTGCAAAACAGGACTCCATTTGGAGATACCTCTGAGGTACATACTGAAGCAAAGGAAAAAGAAAACTTTTAGGAATAAGACAGATGTTCTCAGCTGCTACATACAATAGATGAAACATCAAGGATACACATCAACCATGGTGATGACTGCAAAAACTCAAGAGAGGTTTGAACAGTGTCAGTTTTCACTTCCAATTGCTTTAAAATTTGGTGCAGGAAGGGGGAGGAGTGTCAGCTTTCTGTTTCCGTTTCAGTACCATCAAAACAAACTATAAGCTGCCCACTCTACAAAATGTTTTACAAGCATTTCTGTTTAACAAAAAATTCTGTTGCCTTTATTCTTCTGTTAGAACTTCCACATACCTACACTAGGAGAGTGGATCCCCCCAAAAATTCATTAATGCCAAATGATTACGCATATCAGTACTGCGCACTTCACTAGATCACTCGCATACAAAGGGATGCAAATGACCACAAGCATTTGGTGTCTTACAGTATATTACAAAACTGCAATTTAAACATAAAAGAAATTTTGAGGTTAAACGACACAGAAAAACTAGGAAAGCTTAATGTCTCTGCTCATCAGTAACTCTACAGAGTCTAAACTAGATGAGGAAAAGTCTACAGGCAGAAATATTCTCCTTTACTAGACCAACCGACAGGCAGGTTTTCCCAAGCCCCTCTTCAGGCTTCTAGTGAAAAGCTCTCCCTTTTCCTGACTGTATCAGTTGAGCTAATAAAAAACTTTCACACCACTCCCTATCAATCTTTCTTCACTTTATCCTTACCCCATCAGTTACAACTCTGAACTAGGAAGCAGATTTACTGAAGCTAAGAAAAAAGCTGTAGTAATTAAAATATTCTGAGGTCATAGACTGTGTCAGTACATGGATTATTGAAAAACTTTGGTATTGGTAAAAAAACGTAACATTGTAATTCCATCTATAGTTTCTGTCAGAAGCATGTGACAGTAATTGAGTTTGTGTGTATTTTTAGAGCTCAGGAATATAACCTATATGACTTTTATCACTGATATCACAGCATTACGAACCAGGCATCTTTGCCTGGTACCACAGAAATTTTATTTTCCTTGAGTTTTTCTCTTCACATATAGCAAAATTTATGGACCAAATCTATATCCTATTTTGCCTAAAAAATGCCAATGACTTATATGATTTCTTAAACAACAGAATCTTAAGTGTCAGGTATTCAACTACTAGAAAGAAGGCAGTTTGCTACACCCAGATAGTCAATGTTGTCTATCCTTCAGATGAACGGGGGCAACGTAACTGATTGTTCTTAATTACCTACCATTTCTTTGGACATTCTCAATATCTGAGGAACATTACAGCTACAAAAAACTAAACATAAATACTGAAGTTATATTTAATAGAATCAATTACAGTGTCTGCATGACATGCATATGCTTCAGGCCTGGCTACAAATTCTTATGTTTTCTGCTCAAAACTCCAGAAGGCTCTACAACTGTACTAGGGCCAGGTTCACATTTTTAAGCAGCACCTAACATTCAGGCTGCATCGTTAATTCCAAACAAGTTGGTGAAATTTACAGAGATCCAGTAGTTTACTGTACTCCACTAACAGCAAATCAAGTTCTGTAAATGGTATTGCTATACAAGCTCTCATCTCCTGGTTATTCATAGATCTCCTCCGTTTATTATCTCCTTATATTTGGGCGGGTCTATGAAAAAAAGCAGCTGTTAGGTCATTGTACCAACAATTCATGACATATTCACCAGTATGCAAACCTTACCTCTAGCATCCAAAGGACTCAATTGCAGTGACCAAGAAGAAACAGTACAGGCTTCTGCACAAATTGTTTGTCCTTGAGAGGAGAAACACATTGCTATTATTGCCAGTCAATTATTCCTTCAGAAGGAACTGCAAAGCCAGCTTCAAACAATATTAAAAATAGCAGTGTTTAAGGGCAAACAGAGCACTTGAAGTAAAAATGAGTATTAACCAAACAGAAGACAGATATTCTTTCAAACTAACCCCGCTAGGAACACTCCAACATCAGAAAAAACAAGCAAATGACATTAAGGCAACTGAAATACAAGCCTAGTAACAGACCAGTCTGCTACCACTCTATAATAATGTCTGGTAATAGTTGGCTCTTGGCATGGAAATAACAAGTTTAAGGCTTTGGAAATGAATGGAAACATAACTCGTTGGTATGTATTTCAACAGCCACTGTATTAAACTGGTAAGAGGTTTGACACATTAGTGGTCCAGTTAGAGGTGAATGACTGGACTGAATGCAGGTGGGACAGTCAAGTATGCAAAATGCAATTTATTCCCTAGCACTGGGTTTTATAAGATGGCAAATATTTCATTACATCCTATCAGCATAAATAATGTTATTCTAGGAGACTGAACCTTGTAAATATACACAAATATTATTTTATCATTTAGAAATTTCATATTTATGTTAACAGATTTTATCTGGCACCAAAAATGGGAGAGAAGCAGGTATCTATCGTGATTTACAAATTGTGGCCTTTGGAATTTGACAGTATTGGCATTTTAAAAAGCATGCGCACACACACAGTGGTACTGGACCACAAAAATACTTCTAGAAACTGTGTCTCCAAGTAACTAGGAAGAAACTATTTCGATTTAGCAATAATCTTAATTGTTATTCTCCAGTAACTGTTCAGTATCATGCACAAAGTAGTTTGGCAGTCTACATACATACTACTTTCTACATCAATAGCTGTCTTTGCTGCAAACAATATTCATCTTCATCCACCTTTTAATGGAGTGAGTCAAAACAAAAAATCCCACACATACTACGCATTCATCTCAAAACAGACCTCTCTAGGGGCTCTATCTTCAAAACAAATCAGCAACTATAATTTGCACAAAAGGTTCTTTAAAAATAGAACTACAAAAATATAGGACTACAACAACTATGTGCAGAACTTCTAACGAGATTAAACAAACCACTATTACTTGAAACAACTGCTGCGACCACTGTAGTTCGAACAAAAGAAATAACAAGAAAAGTACCACAGGCCGAGTAAGTTAAATCAAGATCACAGACTTTCACCTAGAACTGAACTTCCAGTCTTGGACAATTTAGTAAGTTCTCTGTAAAATTTCCTCTTACTAGTAGACAAAAAAAAGGAGCTGGAGATAACTACATTCTACAGACTTGTAAAGCAGCAGCTGCAAAAACTTGGCTAATGGTTTAGCCATAGCATGCTGACAGATGAATATGAAACTACTAATAATGAAGGAATGCAAGCATGTTATGAACTGTACCAGCTATTTTATGGATTGTTATACATTTCATTCTGAATTTTAGCATAGGAAGAAATACTGTGGTTTGAAAGTCTACTATTCAGCATAGTTTCTGACCTCAGCTATAATTCATTATGCGTGGATATATTACAACTGCAAATACAGTATATTATGATGCATTTTAAAACCAGAACATGCAGACTAAAACCAGGACACTGACCTAATGATGTACAAAAGCCCTAAGCAATGTAAGGACAGGCTGTGTGCAGCCAGGCATTTGCTCACCTTTAGTCAAAGTACAAAGCATCGTAGTAATAGTATGTAACAGAATCCTTCCTAGAGCTGTTAAAAGTTTAAAGGATGTTCCAAGTACCTAACACTCTTCCTTTGCTTGTTCTGAGTAATAACGTGGTTAGCATTTTTACTCATGCTTACCCTTTTTACTGAAGATGCAGTTTTACATTCAAAATCTGTGCTGCTGCCAGAAACCACACATTCCTGCCCCTCCTTTCTGCCTACATTAGTGCCTGTTCAGCTGCACAACAATTGCCCACTACATTTTTTTTTCCTTGGTTGCTTTTCAGCTGGTTTACATCCTTGTTCTGGCTCATCAGCAAGTATGAACCAGTTGCAAGCTCTATACTGAAATGAATTACAATGCAGGTAGGAAGAAAAAAGCACGTATTGTCCTCTTGTTGCTGTTTAATCTCTGACACTGGTTGACCACCTCTTGATTTCGGATTACTCAAACTTTCTGTAATGCAGGCTTCATTAACCTGCTACCCACATGCCACTTGTGATTTGCACAGATAATTTATTCTGCTTGCAGCTTGTATCTGGTGGCCTTCTTTCCTAGGGACAACTTCAGAACAGGCTGCAGGTCAGTGGATTTCCAGGCAGCAGCTTCATCACTTTGCTAGTTCCTCTCTTCTGTGGCTCCCTTAAGCCAACTGAAAAAGGAGGCACAGCAGTAAGCATTGCTGCCAACCCCAAACAGTATCTCTAGCCAATAACAATCTCCTTTACTATTGCCAATCTGCTCCTTGAAAATACAACAAGCAGGAGCAGGCTTCACAAATTGTTTCAGCAGCATCTGTTTGCTTCTAGTAGCTCCATTTTAGGGGCACTGGAGAAGCAGAGTAGAGCATATCTGTTCTAACACAGTATACTAGTTCTGTGCATATGCTCTGTACGCAGGCCTCCTCAGAAACTTTGTACTCACTGTCCAGGCATGACTGTTTCCATTACAATGCCAGGAAGGGCCATGACATGGAGCTCTCCCATGCAACCAGAGAAAGTTATACAAGCCCAACACATGCCAGCCTTAGGCAGCTGGTTGTATATACCCCCCAAGGAAGTCCTATGACAGTGTATATTCAGAAGATTTTTCAGGTTAAGAATTTTCCCCACAAACAATTTGACACAAGCAAACCTTGAATGTTTTATCAGTCAATCCCTCTTCCAAACAAGCTCTTCACTATCTATCTAGAAAATTATATGGAAAAGGACATACCACTAAAAAGGTGAGCAGCAGGCTCCTGAACTGTTCCTGGAGAACTGAGAGAATTTCCTAAAGATGTAAGGGAACAGTTCTTAGATGTCATTCCAAACCTCTCTGGGCAGACCTGAGGTTTGTTAGAGTAAGACATTGTTTAAGGAAATCACAGAAGATAACAGAAGACAAGAGTCTAAATTAAAAAAGTCATCGTAGTATTTCATACCTAGCTTACCTTTCATTGCATCTTCTCTCACGACTACTGGAAGAAAAAGACTTAACATACATTTGGTGATGCACAAATTTAAGACTGATAAACAGACATACAGCCCTACATCAAAGTTCCAGTTATCCAGTTGTAGCTTGCTAGTATTGTTCATAGGCTTTACAGACAAATAACTTCAGTTTGGTATTTCAAAGACTGCCAACATCTGAAGCTGGTTTGCTTAAACTAACGTTCTCGAGAAGTAATGCACCCGGAACACTGGTATGTACCTGCAGCCTTAAGCAAGCCCCCCTTTTCCCTAGGGAGGATCTTTATGAAGTTACAAAAAGCATCTAAGCAGTAAGCATTTTTAAAGCAATTTTCCTCTACAAGAACTAAGGGTTTCAGTTGCATGAAACAGTAGTGTTTAGTTCATATATTACAGGTGATTTTGCTAACCAGCACATCATGAAAAATATAATACCACAGTCTGCCAAGAATCCAGTCAAGACCTCAGATATCATTGAAGAGCAAAGCACTCTCTGCTCCAGGTCAAACGTATGAGAAATGATAAATACAAAAGTAAAGTATGGAAAATACTGGAATCAAAAGACAAAGAAAGCGATTTGTATTCTGGGGTGGGCAATGCAGCTCATCCAAATCAGCGTATCAAAAATGTTAACAGAGTATTGGGGGGGCAGGGGGGAGAGACTGTCTTACTAAAATTCAGATGTAGTCTCATCAACAAAAAACAGCATCTCATTCATTCCTGTCTAATTAAAATTCTGCAGATGACTGCTCAGTCTTATTTAATAAAAACCTCTAAATCTAATTTTGTTTACCTAGAATATTACAACAGAAGTACTATATTCTCAAATAAGACACAGCTATGCATTTTAGTGAGAGGCAACATGACAGTTTTGATGAGGTTACCAAAATCACGTAGATTCTCATTGGAATCCGTATTTGGAATGAGTCTCCCTCAGTTTGATTATACTGAACTTCTGCCAAATGAATTAAAATGCTTGCTGTTAAAATGATGGGTTTCCTTCTTTAAATAGAAAATTGAGGTGAATAAATCAACATAGATAGCTGCAACTTCAATGAACAATGATACAAAACATGCATGTTCTCAATAAAGAAGATGGAGTCGTCGTGTAGAAAAATCAGAATGAAGTTGCTCAGGAGACCCTACGTTACAGCTCATAGATTCCAATTCCAAGCAAAACAGAGGAGGGAAACCAGAGCAAAACCCGTACCTCTTCTAATGCACGAGAACCTCAACAGTAGAAGAAAAAGTGCAGACTGAAAAGCCTGTCCTGTAAACCTAGTTACTCCTATTTTCAAGGCAGCACAGGATCATCAACCATCTAGCTGCAATAGTTTGGTCTGGTAGTCTGTTACTACCATCCAACCATGTGCGGAAGGAAAGGAAATTTTGCAGACTTGAAAAAGGCAGGTTCTCTAGTTAACAGCAGCAAGCAGACTGCATCATGAAGCTTCCAGATCATACTTCATGAAAAAGCAGCCCCAGCAGTGTACCTGGTTCCACACAAATTCAATATTCTCACAAAGCAGTCCTGTAGACACAAAGAGGGAAGTGATACAATCATCTCTACTACTACCAGTTTCCAAGCAAATAAGATTTTCCTTTTGATCTCTGGGCACATTTGTATTGTAACAGACGTATGCATTGCCCAATCTTAATTTCCTCTTATCCTCATCGCTTTACGCCTCAGGGGGCTAGTACAATATTATTTAGGAGTAACAATTGCAGAGCAGGTCCTCTTTATTCCCAGAAGCCCTGGGGCTGAGTAACCATAAAGCAAACAAACTCTAGAGAATCTGGAAATCAAACCACTAATTAGTCTATACTGAGCTCATACAGGTAAGATTTTTCCAAAAACTTGTAATCTGGTCAACTATTCTTTGTATTGCTATCCTGTCTAGAGACTAGAATCACTTTCAGTTACACATTATGCAAATGCAGAAATATTCCTAGAGCACCTACAGTTTAAATAAAAATCAAAGGACAAGAAGGATGCACAAGAAAACATGCGAAAAGAATGGAATACTCAAAACATAAGCACTTCTCTGCAGAGTCACAAATAGATTATTGGCCTAAAGGTTCAGGCAATTTTTCACACAGTCAAAACAGTACATCTTGCCAAACCCTAAACTCCCAATAAAAGGCATAAAAGCCCTTCAGTACAATTACTATTGTTTTCTACAGCACATACAGAGTAACAACATGACAGGGCAGGGAAAAAAAAAAACCACACCACTGTATTTTTATTTTAGCAGTAGAACATCTTATATAGGTATGTTACTTAAACTAGAGAAATATAACCTAGATGAATCTATTACAGGGTAGATGCAAAGTTTATTGGAAAATGACACATAGCAGTTACCAGTGTTTGAAGGTCTCTTATTGAACAAAATGGTATAGTCTGTTCGAAGACTGTTTCTATCCAACAGTTTGTCCTGGTTTCGGCTGGGACAGAGTTAACTTTCTTTTTAGTAGCTGGTACAGTGCTGTGTTTTGGATTTAGTGTGAGAATGATGTTGATAACACTCTGATGTTTTAGCTGTTGCTAAGTAGCGCTTATCTTAAGCCAAGGACTTTTCAGCTTCCTGTGCTCTGCCAGCAAGCAGGTGTGCAAGGAGCTGGGAGGGAGCATAGCCGGGGCAGCTGACCTGAACTAGCCGAAGAGGTATTCCATACCATGGAACGTCATGCCCAGTATATAAACAGGGGGCAGCTGGCCGGGAGGCGCGGATCGCAGTTCGGGAACTAACTGAGCATCGGTCAGCGGGTGGTGAGCAATTGCATTGTGCATCACTGGTTTTTTTCCTTCCCCCCCTTCTTTTGTTGCATTCCTTTTCATTACTATTATTATTATTTTCATTATTACTATTGTTAGTATTATATTTTACTTTAGTTATTAAACTGTTCTTATCTCAACCCACGAGTTTTACTTTTTTTTCCCTTTGCTTTCCTCCTCCTCACCCCACTGGGAGGAGGAGGGGGAAGCGGCTGCGTGGTGCTTAGTTGCTGACTGGGGTTAAACCACGACACAGTTACACGAAGAATCTGTAATAGAAAGAATGATCATTTTCCCTGCAAAAACAGGAAAGCAGGGAGGAGACTGCAAGTACACTAGAATACAAGATTAGAATTCAAAACCATCTTGACAAGTCAGGAAAAATAACACATTAGAAGGAGGAGCAACTAGCTAAGTAACAAAGTCAGCAGATGCAGATCCAGGGTTTTAATGAATGGTAAGTAAACGACATCAGGCTGTTGCAAAGAAAGCAAACAGTGTACTATGATACATAAACAAGAGGATGTCCTGCAAGGCATAAGAAGAAATCCTTCTCCATACCGAAACATTGGTAGAGATTCATCTGGAATACTGTCTCAGTTTTGGGCACCTCACTTTCAAGATGATGTAAATCAGCTGAAGGGAACCCAGAGAAGCATAACAAGAATGAGGGTTAGAAGATGCAAGAAACCGCTAACTTATTTTGGATAAAGTCTTTCAGAAATTCAAGTCAAGGCAGATATATCAGGGAAAGTGTCTGCCCTCCTTTATAGCAAGCATTGTCCATGATCATATAGCAGATCAAAAACAAATCTGGTAATAAAATCTCATTCCTCTCAACTCCCTCTCCTATACATTAATACTGGTGCCTTCCTTCTGCATAATTTCATATGTGCAATTGTGCAGAATGATAGCTTTTGGCAACGTCACTTGCACTGTAAAATGGAAAAAGCAATGGAGGGCATACTTTAAAAGAAAAAGAAAACTGAATTCCAGTATCATATAACTTTAAACTACCTCCTTTTCTATACTTCACCACCACATGAAAGCAGGAAACATTGCTCTACCATTTCTCATTCCTTTTCCTCAGCAGAATTAAACATTTTACGAGCATAGACAGTCCAAAAGGAACACTGTGTTGGGCCATAAACTGCAGAAACGTATATTCTCCAGACACATATAAAAAAGTACACAGATGGCAGCAGTACTGAAGATAGTTATAATTACATTTTAACGAGTCATTTTAAACTAAAACAAAGTTGTGCCTTCCGAGAATAATTTTTAACAGCCACACGAGAAGACAAAACCATCTAACTTTGCCACTGTAACGACACTTAGCAGTTGAATTAACTCCCTTTTATCAAAATTATTTTTTGCTCAGGACTGTGGAGCAGAGGGATAATTGAAACAATCTGCCAACAAAAACTGGGTTTATGAAGTTTTAGTGAGGGCAAAGAAAGAACTCTGGTCTGTAAGTCCCCTTTAGCCATTTTATTTTCCTAATTAGACAATAACACAAATTAAAATTCATTCCAAACCACACTTTACAAACAGCAGTGTTCACATATATGCACTTCTTTAAGCAGGTTTTTGTAAGAAAACAATGGGTAACACTAGAATATTTAATTAAAAAAAACAAAGCTATAGACTCAGTTCTGGGCACGAAAACACTGCTAAGTATAACATGGGAGGAAATCTTAACATGAAATGTTTCGTTCGTTTCACAAACTATTTGTTACTTAAACTGATGAAGCACACTGAAGAAGGTTAGGTATTCCTCTTTGCACCAAAGAGAGTATGTTTGAAACCAAAAGTTTAGCATGTTCATAGGTAGTATGAACATAATTTTCTAATGCTGCTCAGTTCACCATTCAATGAGGACATGAACACCAGCTTGAATTTTGGTGCAGAGGGAGTGAAACATCTTGAAGAGAGCAAGAATTGGTCTTTACTAGAAGAAAGTTAGTTTTGGAAGCAATTTTCCTGATTAGGAAACAAATTGACTTCTGTTTTCCATGGCTCAAAACAAAGTTAGGGCTATTCAATGTTTCTTTAATTCATACAGAATAATAAAAGTCAGCAAATTCTGCAATATCTACATTATTCTAAATATTTATGCTTCTGTGGTTAACGTTCACAATATGATTAGCATAAGATGCTAGTATCTTTTCATCTGATTGAGTTCATAGAAGGACAACTCAGTTTCTCCAAGAAGCTGGTGAACCATCTTAATAAAATTCTGCAGGTTCAGAAGCACTGTTTGTGTCTTCTAAGCAAACAGTCACAAATTGTTTTAACTTTCACACTGTTCCCTAGAGGAATATATAGAGTTCATGAAAAAAAGCACCAAAGCTACTCATGGGGGGGGGGGGGGGGGGGGGGGGGGGGGGCGGGGCGAGGGGGGGGTGTGGACGGACACGACACATGGACAGAGAGAGCACACGACAGAGAGCACAAGCACAACAGAGCGCGCAATCGTGACAGAGCGAGCGACACAAAGCAAGTAGCAGCCCCAGACTGAAAGGAGAATTACATTATTAGGTAAACCTCAACCTTTTGCAGCAAGCAGATGGCCAGGAGTTCAGTGTGATTATGTAGAAATATAAAGATCCTTCTACTAGCAGTTGGGAAGGGTATTCAAGTTCACATACCTACACAAACACAAAATATGCTTGAAACTTGAGCAACAAAACACTTTACATAAATATCAGCAGCTCAACAGAAAAGGACCCATACTTTCCACTGAATTCTCACCACTAGAAACTGTTTGAACCACATCTGGCCTAAATATGGCTAGTAAAATTCCGGTAACTCAGTTCCAAAATGTTTTCTTCTGATAAGGTTAGCTCCTCATTAAAGAAACACATGTTTCGACATGGTACAACATATAAGATATTTCTCTTTTTAGAAAACTTCAAAATGGAACCAGTTCTCTAAGTTTTGGAAGTAGAGAAAAGTTTTTCTTATTCTAGGTTTAAACAACTTGCAAAGATAATTCAATTACTGTTTCTGTAACACTGGTATTAAAAATACTTTTTAATAGCAGAGTATAAAAACAAAGTTTGCATTTCAGTAGCTTACAGTCCAGGTACAGACAAATTCACCTGGAAGTCTAATACATCTCCATAGTTTTAGAAAAGTCAGCATGCAGTGTTGTTACATACTGTAACAACAAATCAACTATCCATTTTTTCCAAACTTTCTACATATTTATTACCGATTCAAAGGGAACTGGCATTTAAACAACTTTTCTTCAGAAATCTTCCATTTTGGAATTTGTTTAGCTCTCCATAAACCAATATTTTCAAATATTAGAATATCAGAACAGCAATAGCAAAGGTGCAGAGGAGCTGACAAGCAACCATCTAAGTGGAAACAGAATAAAACAGAAGCAAGGATGAGGCCAAATGGAAATACTTGCTTATAAAGAAAGGGAAAATTAACAGTTTGAATATTCTCTTTGCCAACAGAAGCACTTCAATCTTGAGACACTTTACTGCAGGAAGCTGAAATGATACAATTAAACACACTTAACCAAAGATAGCAGAAAAGGCACTGCAGATGTCAAGTAATTTGCACATATAAATTGATTTTGAGAAGAAAAAACTTACACAACCTAAAAACAAATATATATTTAGCTAAACGTTTGGCTTTCCAAAGAAAATGAAAATCTTGGGTATAAAGTTTACAGAGCAGAATGCATAAGTGAGTGTGAAGCACTGAAACAAAAAATGTGAGAACTGAGTGTGAAAGGAAAATTGACTATGACAGCTTTAATTGCTGTCATATTATCAATACTGATAAAGTGAATTCTTAGTTTTTAAATGGAGCATGTGGCATCTAAAGGGGAAAAAATATTACCTGTGGAAATTATGGGCTTCTTGACTACTGTTAACTTATTTAGCATAGCAAATAAAAGCATTAGAGAATAGTTACAAAAGGTTTGTCTTTCATTTGCACTATAAATCACAAGTGAGAGATGAAAGTCTCTCCTCCTAAGCTATTTCATGTTCTCAGAAAGAACAATTTAAAAAAAAAACCTGAAAGACACTATTATACACTTTTAGAGTGCTTTAGAGTGCTTTTCCACAGAGATGTCTAGCCAGCTTCATACATTTTCTCAAGTACTAACAACTAGAAGACCAGGTTCTATAAATAACAATTTTTATAAGCTAAACAGTTAAATCTCAAGAACAATTCTAGTCATATTGGGGTTTAGTTTTAGCTCTTCACTGAAGTGGAAACATTGTTTCTCTCTCAACCAGCATGAACACTAAACTACTTTTACTGAATACCACTTACTAGTAATAGTTTCCTATGAATATGGAAGAAAAGAAGAAAGAAAATCCAAAGTGTATTATGTTTTCTATTCTTTTTAAGAATACTAAGGAAGTCAGGAAACTGGATAGGAAACATATAGGACTGATTACTGCTGCTTAAATATGTAGTCTGGTAGACAGCATCAACATACATTGTAACAGAAAACATTCAGATCCAAATGCTCTCAAGTACAACATGCTCTAAAACAGACAAATGTAACGTAAACTTTTCATACAGCTTTACATATTCACTGGATTTCAAAAATAAAGGGCTTTTTGTTTGATTTATAGTCAAACCATCCTTCTCAGTTTCTAGCAGTCGCTTTTGATCTGACTGGCTAGTTTCAACTAAACCTTGCAGAAAAAAGTAGGGTTTGGCCATGGCTGTGTGCAGGGAAGGGAAAAAGGGACACTGCTACATAGTGCCCCATGGAGGAAAAAGCTTCAGTGACTGTTCAGTCATCAGTATGGCTGCCAGGTGGCCTGTCAACAGACCAGAAGCAATCCAAACCTTGTGCTGCCTCTTGCCCTGGCATTATTTAAAGATCCTAGGATGGAACCGGGCTTACTGCTAAGTTAGGTGGAAGAAGGGATCAAAAAAGGAAATCATGCATCATAGTTCACTTTGAGAAACAACTTATGTGTTACTAACGTCCATACAGAAGAAAAAAAAGCTTTGTGCTTCTTTGTACTTTAGAAACAAAAAAAATCCAAAACCCATTAAGTCAAACAAAAAGTTACAATGACACAACATTGTCACTTCATTCAGTGGCTAAGATGGTGCCATTCAATGAATATGTTTAATATTTTTTTCCTCATCTCAAAAGATGGATTAAGGTTTCATTTACTACACATCATTTAAATTTTACACTGAGGATGGCAAGTGTTACTTTCCAATGAGCATCTCAACGTTGTTCATGGACACAGTATGAGTGCTTTCTCAACAGTAATGACCCTGTCTTCACAGCATCCTCACAACTAACAGCTCTGTTATTCCCATTTTACAAACTGAAAACAGAGGTGCAAAGAGGTTACTGAACAATGGCCATCAGTTTTGAGGCAGTTAAGGTCAGCTTTTTTCCAAATACTTCATACCATATAGAGCTACTTGGGTTTGAAACAGTTCCCCTTGAGCTCAGTAAAAGCTATGAATGCTAGTCCCTTTTGCACATCAAACTCAATATCCTGACACCATGAACACACAATTATAAACAGCTAGAGAGTTTACAACACCAACAGAAAGAACTGCATTAAACTCATTTGAACCCTGGCGTAACATGGTAGTACAGGGTTTCCACAAATTTAATCCTATTTGAACCCATTTTCTTTTTAGGAAATGGGAAAAAAAAAGCCCATTTAAAAACACTCAGTGACAAGAAGCTATTTATGTTCAGTAATGCATTCCAATGATTAATTAGTCCAGTAAGAACACACTCCTTATTTGAAGTCTGAACTTGCTTAATTCAGCTTCCAACCACAGAACTGTGGTACACCTTTGTCAGCTGAAGAGAAGGTTGCTTTTATCAAATACCTCTTCCTCAAGTGGGTACATATTGACTAGTGAAGAAACCCTTAACATTTCCTTAGCTAAGCTAAACAGAGTAAGCACCTTACATCTTAATTACTAAGACTGCTCTCCCCTTCTCCCAGTCATTTCAAGGCTATTCTCTGGAAGCTGATTTTTCACCATCATCCCTGGACTGTTAACACCAGATGTACTGCTCCAGTAACAGTTATAGCTAAATAGATAAGACACAACCTCCTTATTTCCGATTCCCTTGCTCAACTACTCAAAGTTTTTCATCAGACCTTTTAGCTACAGCCAAAAGGATTGACTTCAAGTTCAACCCTTATCAGTCATCAACTTCAAATCTTTTTCAGAGTCTCAGACTGAGTCCCACTACTTGTTGCCCAACTTAGTATATAGTTGCATTGATTCTGCCATGAAATAAGTGTTAGATACTGTTTCATGTGTGCAATTTATTAGTGATCTAAACCACTTTGCAACCTTACTAATGTTCTTTTAGTCCCAAATTTATATTTATGATTTTCTAGGTACGTAAAAACATCTGAAATCATTCCAACAGTTATGTACAATGAGAACCTTGGATACTCTGTAACCTCAAGTAGCAGAGGTTAATGCAATGTATGCAACAGCAGACTAGTATGCACCAAGACTTGCAGATGCATAACACGCTGATGTTGGATTTTGCATGTTACTCATACACAGCTTTGCCTAGGGATCTGTGTTTGCAAGAATCCAAATCTCTAGCCAAGGCCCTCCTAGAATTCTTAACTAATAGGAGTTACCACAGTTTATTTTGTAACATAAAATTTAACAAATCTTTAAAATACTCCAGAACCAACCCACAAGCAATGTGTGTTGAAGATGACTATAAGTGAAAATAGAGTTGGACTTCCATTGAATAAACTGATAAACTTCATCAATAGGTGCTTTAAAAATATACAAGCTTTCAATCTGTGTATTTACATATAATTACATGGATCTTTAAAGATTTTATTTAAAAGGTAATACCTCACGGACCAATTCAAAAAGACAGAGCTGTGACCAGAGCACAAGTTCCTGCCCAGGATCCCAGAACTCCTTACCAAAGTGTTCACAGTGAGAAACAAGGACAGAGCAGCACACCAGGTATCACAAATGCCTCAAAGCAAACACATTAGTTTTAATGTAATGGAAACCTTTAAACATTCAAGCTTTATTTTCTTCTTACATAGGATGAATTAGGATCACAATCTTAGACTACTTCATATTGCCGAACTCTAAGACTTTTGTGAATATCAACACTGTCCCTCTGACTGTAAGCAGGGCAGCAGCCTGAACTGTCAGAGGCTCCAATCCAGCTCAGCTTCACCATTTTAATGAAGTTGGAGGGGGAAGCAGGGGGTGTCTAAAGGGGAAGAAAATAGAGAAATAGAGAAAAATAGTATCTTCCCATAAAACTTCTCCCCTTTTTCAAAGCGCTGCATAATATTTTCCCAAAATATGAGAGTATACATACTTACACACAATTCTTTCCTGGCTTTTTAAAGTACTATAAACATTATTGGGTGCGCTAACTAGGACGCTAGCTTTTGTACCTGAACTTTAAAGGCACTTACGCAAGGTTTTATCTTCTCCATCAAAAGTCTTTAGAAATTGCACAGCAGAAGGAAATCCATTCCTCTGAAGTCAGCCAGTTCCACACCTCTGACGTGCATATTTCTGGTATGATAGTTGCTGTGACCTCAGGAGCGTCAGAGGGAAAAGGCCTCACCAGTCTTACTCAAGTTCTTGTCACAGTTTCTCTCTTACACTGGAGTGACAAGTAGGTTACCCATACTAGGAAATAATTCCAAGAGTTGAGTCTCAATGACATCTTTTGAGTTGATATGATCCTCCATGGATCATATAATGAAGGAACACACACACACATTTATGCAGCTTACATCTTCTAAAGCACTTTTCCATCAGTTCCACCCAGTCCCTGCACTGAGTGTCCGTGTCTTCCTTTGTGGACTTGCCCATAAAATACAGACAAGGATTTGCTGAGCTGTTACCTTCCTTTCTGCATTAATTAGCATACATTATCAGTCACAAAAGGAATTTACGCTGTTCCAGAGCATGAGGCCTTTTGAGATTCTATAAATTTAAGTAGAAGAGACAGAGGCAGAAAAAGATCTTCACCTAGTCAGAGTATGCACTAGTTAGAGTAAGCATTGCATTAGAAGGGAGCCATCAGGGTAAGCAATATTTAATGGCAGCAAAATAGAATATAAAAGATTTAAGAAAAAAAATTAGAAAACAAAGCACTGAAACACAGCTGAAGAATCTTGTAAAACCTTATCTGAAGTCCTAAATAAAAAAAATAAACAAAAAACCCAACAACAACAAAAAATACCAAGCAGAACAGTTACTGTTCCCCCATTCCCCAACTATTTTCCAGCTGGTACCTGCTTGAAGATTCTTGCTAGAAGCTTTTTCTGGTTTTCATCTTCCTGTCATTTTCATTCTTCTCAGATTTTATTACTTGATACTGTAAGGCAAAAACTTAAGAAAGGAGGAAGAACTTACTGGTATTGAGAACTCCTCTGCCAAATACTTCAACACTGATGCTCCTCTAGCCAAAAAGTTACTTCTCTCTGCCAGGTTGCCTTGGAGTTTTGTGTCAAACTCCTTTCTGACAACTGAAGCAACAGAGTCAATAATTATGAGTTTAACTTTCTTTGAAATAATTTCTTCTTCCAAAGACATAATCCTAAAAAAGAAAAAACAACAAAAAACACCACTCATTGATAACATTACTTACACAATAGAACCATTTTATAACCCTGAAATTGTTTAAATAGAAGGTTTACTTTAATAAGCAGAAAGTCAGCCCCTCTTTTTCCCCCTCACACACCACCCCCACTAACATCTGCATGTATTGAAGAGATCTGGAAAGGAATCTGAGGCTCCAGTGGCAAGACCTCTCCAAAAGAGGGGTTTGGAAGAACCTCTAGTTAGCAACACCACACTGTACAACACCTGAATGGCAGACAGCAAGTTAAGTGGACATTGAAACTATGCCTTTTTGCTCACAGTAGCAGTGTCCCAATGCCAACACCAGAATCCTTGGTGTCTATGTATGCAGTAAGGTCAAATCCATTTCCATATACCTTCAAAGACAGCATGCCAAACCTAATCCGTTGATAATATGCTACTAGCTGTTCTCTGATAAAGCTGCACTAGAATAAGAAACTATTCTTAGAATAATTCTCCTACTAACATAAAAATACACAAGATGATGCTAAAATATAACAATTCATTTTCATTGCAAAATGTGTTCACAAATTAACATAAGGTAACAACATGACAATACAACACTGCCAACAACAGCATTCAGGCTGATGACTGTTAAACGATTTCTCCCTCCCACTGCTGGAGGGGTCCCAGTCTTCCTGGAAGTAAACTGTGCTTTGGAGGAGCAAACTCCTATTTCATGGAAAACGTAACTCTTATACTACGGTCTCTCCACAATCCAAGACAAGATAAGACCTGTCATATGAACACTCCCCTTTAAAGGCTTACAGGGATCAGATCATATAGAAATTGTCTATGAGAAATTAGAAAGCCTCAACAGGATTAGTCACATGCTGTAGCACGATTTCTGTAGCAATTTTACTTTGTTGGAGACCATGCTGTTATCAACATGAAAAGGCCTCAAATAAATGAATTGCTCTTCATAAAACTTTGATATAAAACAAATAGTTATATACGATCCAGTCAAAATGGTCTTTTTTTTTTTTAAACTCTGGAAAAGAATACCTCTTCAGTACACTCCCACAGGTCAGCTCTCGATACAGGTGAATGCTACGGGTCATGCAGAACAGCTTTTCATCTGAGTCAAAATAAGTAGGGAATCTGTTTCCTGCTATCTCAATCAATCTATCAAAAAAACAGAAGGCATAACACTGCAAAAGGAATAACAAGGCATCAAGTATTCACAAAGAAAACCTCTGAATGATAAGCAGATACCAACTAATACTGGAAATCTTTTTCAAAGGAGAGGCATACTTTAGCAGTCAGACTGAAATACTGGAAGTCAGAACAGTTAGGTTCTCTTCCCAGTGATGCTAGTCAGTTAGGTTCTCTTCCCAGTGATGCTAGTCAGCGGTACACTATGGAAAGACATCATGTGTCGGTAGGCAAAGAAACAGCGTATCTCCTGTAGAAGGAAACTGCAAAGTTTATAGTTACTGAATGCAAAGTTCTTTCAGTTTTGTACAAGAGGCTCCACTCAATGGCCAAGCGTTTAATATTTTAATTATTATATCTAAATATTATTTTCAACAAATGTACTCTCCAACTCAAATCATCTTCCCTTCCACCTTTATCTTGCAGTGAAATCATAAAGTGGACCTTATGTCACCACAGAAATTTAACAAGCTGATAACAAGCAGAAGATCCATTACAAGATCCAGCCAACACAGAAGCAGGACTGCAAAGAACAGAGTCCAGTTCGACTGCAAGTACTTACACAAGCAGTACATATATGGGAAGTATGCCTGCCAAAGTGAAAATCTTTTCACAGATCACCTCTCCTTAAAAACAAGAATAAGGTCTTTTGGATGGGAGACTTTTTCACTGAAACCATTTCCATTGTGCCAGTTATCTCTTTGTAAAAAGGGCTTATAAAATCTTAAGGAAATATACTTTTTAGAACATAGCAAAAAAAAAAAACCCTAGCATTGTGTCACAAAGTGACTGAGGCTCCAGCTGCTACAACTGAACATCCATCCATTCAGATAGTACAGGTACAACTGGCATGACTTGATATAATGAAATGACTAAACAGTTTAAGTGACTGCTTCACTGATAGAACTGAATGTGGGATTCCATGATTAAATGTCTAAATTACCTTATTAGCAAATTCATGACCCTTCAAAACCTTGAATTACAACTGTTAAGCATACCACTGTGTATTATCTGAGTAGGCTAAGGAAGCGTATTCGATAACTGGTGATAACACCAAAGGAAGTCAGAGGAAGTTGAATATTTATTATTTGTTGTCAAAATACTTTTATATTCAGAAACTACGCTTTGAAAAAAAACTCTCGCACAGATGCAAAACTAAACAATTTACTGATGAGGCGCCAACATTTTCAGTTAAATGAGACTTTACACATAAAATCATTGAGGACACTAAATGGTATACGCTTTAGAAATGCTGACTGCCTGCAAACTCTTCGGAAGTCAGTGGAAAGAAGTTCCACCCCTCTGAACACAAGGCAATTTTATCTAGGTCCTTAAATAGATGATCCAAGAATTTAACTTAGAAACTCATAGTTACAAGCTGAGCACCGTACATTTTTTTCCACAACGAAGATTTTGTTTTTTAATAACAGAAAATACTTAATTGTTTGTATTTTAAGCAGACGTATCCAACCGCCTATAGCTTGCCAAGAGTGGCATCTAGTGGATGATAGCTGTGGGCACAACTTACTGGTTATCTAGATGCTTTTTATTTAGGCCCCTTTTATTACAACCCAAAATGTTAAAGCTTTTTTAGAAAAATTCTTTTAAATCAGATTTGGTTTAAAAATAGAAACACTAAGCTTGAATGTTAATATACCTACCCTGAGCACACAGTTTCATTACAATAGCCTGAATCTCATTTATTAGATGCATTACTTATTACATCTAAACTTGTCCTGCAGAACTTCCAGGGACAGAATCTTGTCTTTCCATTTGCACAATTAATCACACAGACCATTTGGGCAACAGTGATCTGTCATTCAATGGTCTGCATGAAATGATATTACAGTACGCTTCCTAATGGACATGCATATCGCAAAGAACATAATTATACAGACTGACTTAAAATGACATGCCAAAATCTTGCTGAGATCGCAGTACTGTTCACAGAGCTCCATGCAGGTTCAAAGTTCTTTAAGATCTAAATCCTGTTTGTCATGATGAGACCAAAAACTGCACAGAACATGCAGTCAGGACAGAGGCCCATAGGGTGGAAAATATGTTTGTTCTCAGCTTTGGTTCACAGAAATTTGTATCTAGAGTTTTTCACAAGCAATAAGTATGGCTAGAGAGAAAAGCAAAACAAACAAATTATTTTCAGACTTTCTAAATAAGTCTGGTATGTTTTCTGTTAATAGCTGGCTAGAGTTGAATTGGATTGCTACAAAACTGATGAAAACAATTTTGATTTCCAGACTTAGTATGGCTATTCCATCTGCCTGTCCTAGTGTCCGTGTTCTGACAAAGCTGAATGACGGACACCATCTGCACTGTTACGGCTTTCTCTTACACAAGAGAAAAATATATAAATTACAGAAACCAGTGGCATATCTTAGAAGACCAGCCTCAATTCTGATCACTCTTCTCAGCATTGCTATTAGATTGAACTAAACTGTGACATTAGAGAATAAGTAATAAGACTATGAAAGTTTGTGGAAGCAAAAAGCTCCCTGCCCTGAAGTAAGACCTGCCAGGCAGAATGACAAGAGAAGTGCCTTTCAGCAAAGGAAATAAAATTAGCCAGCTTTATGCAGCATCTTTCTAGAAGCAGCACAGCATTACAGCCAGTACGACAGCTACAACTTAGCAACTCTCAGCCCTAAAAAGCAGCAGGGATACAAACACTCAGGCTTTCTGAAGAGACTTTTGAGTTTTAAATAAAAAGAGTGCCAGCTAAATGTCTCCATTAACCCCTTTAAAATAAGTTGCTATTAAATGAATATTTGCCCTCTTATCTGAAGTGTTTAGAACGACAACAAAAACAATATCTCTTCTACTTGCCATCTATTAATAACACAGGATTACAGAATCGTAAGAAAATTCAGGTTAGAAAGAGAACTCAGGAGATGTCCAGGCCAACATCCTGTTCAAACTAGTGCCAGCTATGAAGTCAGAACTAGTTACTTGAGGCTTTATCTAGTCGTATTTTGGAAGTCTCCAAGGATGGAGGCAGCACAGCCTCTCTAGGCAACCTTTTCCAATTCCTGACTGTCCTTATGGTGAAAAAGTTTCTTCGTATATCAGCAGAGAAATGGATTTCAATATATGCCTGCTGTCTCCCTGCCACGCACCACTGTTGCATCTTCTTGATGGCCTCCTCATTGGTAGGGGAAGGCTGTTGTTAGATCCCCCCAAAGCCTTCTCTCCTCTAGACTGAGCAAGCCCTCAGTCTCTCCACGAAGGGCAAGTGCTCCAGCCCCCAACCATCTTGGACGTCCCCTGCTGAACTCCCTGCAGTTTGTCACGTCTTTCTCATACTGAGAGCCAAAAACTGGTCACAGAATCTAGATGTAGTCTAACAGGTACCAAGTAGAAGGGGATAAGCACTTCCTTCACTCTGCTGGTGCTGCTCCTTACAGGTTGCAACACAGAAAGTATAAGATATAGCTTGTTTGCTGAAATTGTGTTTAGCTATCGTTTCCAACTGAGCAATACTAAATATGATTTAATACATAAATATTCTCATCCTTAGTAATAATGTTATTTTTACCATGCTTCCTTTCTACATCCTACTCTATTTTCAGCAGTTTCATTTTCACATTCCCCTGTTTTCCTTTTCTTTAGTATTCGCTTCTAAGCAACAACTCTTAACTCACCCGTTAGTAAAAAAGGGTAGGACCTATCTACACTTCAGGGCCCCGAAATAAAAATTAAGTGGTATGTAAGAAGGGATCACCATACTTTGTAGAGCCATTGCTTGAAGCTTTTTTTCTTTGACATATTACACTTCCAGTTTAAAGTAATTCAAACTTTTGTGAAATTAACTTCACAAAAATAGGGTTAGAAACCCCACCTTCTCATCCATGATAACTTCAAATGATTAAACAATGCTAATACATTTGCTTTGATACTCCAGATTCAGGCCATGGGTATAACTGCGAAGTCATCTGAAATATATGAATTATTTCAATGAACCTTTTTCTGCCCATTTTCCTACACAAACAAGGATGAGACTACCATACTTCTTGTCCTCCCTCAGACCCTTAATAACTTTTGAACTAATTCCAAACAACAGTGACAAAGGAATAGAAATCTCAAAAACATCAAATCCTTATGGTTTAGAAAAGTTGGTAGCTAAGTAAAGTAAATTAGAGCTACCTTTAATGAAATACTGCAGAATTATTTCAACAGTTAATCAGTCAGTTAACATGGGAAGAGTGGTAACCAACACATGCATACATCTGTAACTCTCAAGCAGATACAGCATCTGATGTCTCCTGTCCATTCAGCAGTTAGAAGATACCGTAAGTGCATAGCTGAGCAGTTTCAGTCACATGGGCAAAGCAGGAGATATTAGAAGAACCAGAGATGTTATAGCTGTAAGGGAATATAGTACTGCATGGCCACTAAGGATACAGCAGAGACACAAGGTTACTGCAGAAGGAAATCAGAAGTGCAGAAGAAGGGCAGGGGGCCCCACTCAGCAGAAATAGGATAGAAATCTGAAGGAAAACTGGCTATGTCAGTCCTACTGTTCATAGAAAAACCTGCATTTCCTTTGTACTCAAAATGCTGGGCCTTTACATCCTCAAAACCTTCCTGCTAACTCCACAAACTAAACTGCAAAGAAAGATTTGAGGTACAGGACTGTTAAGACCATTTATAAATTAGAGATCGCACCATCCACCTTGTCATACCACAACTGGAATCTGCAACATCATACAAATTAGGAAGGTGAGCAAACCATTCTATTAAATTAATTTCATCATCTGTGGAATAAGGGCACGTATCAGATGAATGCTTAATAACTACCACATGTATTTACTTTATAAATGCTTAATTATTGCTCAGAAAATAATTGAAGGCTCCAAGATAAAAGGTGCTAAAGAAGTTGCAAGCGTGTATTTTAGAATTTTGCATCTTACCTTTCAGCACTGAATGCAGACTCTGTGTCAATATATATAACAGCCCCATCTAGTCCTCCCATGCTTACAGGCAGTGTAGCCAGAACACTCACCATAATACAAAATTGAGTTTTGCCGCAACCTGGTGGGCTAGTTATCTGGAAGAAAAAAAGATTAGTAACATAAACAAGAGATGTCACATTCATTTCACCCTAATCCTACTTTTAAATAAGACCCATCAGCCAGAACTCCTCAAATTCTGTTCTTTCAGTTACCAAAGGAGTAGACAGCCACAAAAAGATAGAAAGCAGCCCACAAAGAGCAACTTGCAGTTACTCTTGGATCTGTGCCTTGCAGTCAAACTCATCTGCTGAAGAATAAACAGTTCTTCTTCAGACACAGCATTATGCTTGTACTTTATTTCTTTGACATCCTTTATTACCTCTCATATTTGAGGACCCCTACTCTCCCCCTCCTCTTACAAGACCTTCCCTAGAGCCACACCTAGTTCTCTTCCATCTCCTCCTCTGTGCTACCTTCTAAAATAGAGCAGAATTAGAAGATTCACAGTTGACATTCACACGACATCAATGGCCTTTAGAGCTGAAAACAAAGTCCAGAGCTAATGATTTCACAGATGTAAATGAATGCTTAGGAATCATCATTACCTTGGTTACAACCAGGTCTCCCTTGGAAATCACAAGGATAACCACTTACGTCCTGTAAAGGCTGAATGTTCAATATGAACCATATATACACATGACAGATTTTGTCTGCCCCAGAGACTACACTCTGCTATGCAGCATGTGTTTTGTCATTGGTGTTAACACCCTACTACCATATTTCAACATGAACTCCATTTAATGATTCAGACCAGTTTGCCAATTTTAAGCTTTCACCTGTGCTTACTGAAAGCCTACTGCGGTTAAGCAGTATTCAAAAAGAGCACACTCAACTTGTGTGAAATGGTTCCAGTATGATTTTGATCCAAGAGAAAAACCACAAGGATCAAAAGAATACATTGTTTGATGAGATCCCCAGTTTCTGAGAGCAAGATTTTTCTACTAGAGATGGCAGTATGCTGTTCTTCATCCACTGCAGATCTTGCAGAGATTGTAAGTGAATGCTGGGCTCTGTGTTCAGACAATCATATGTTCATTACTACTACAGTGGGTCTTTAAATACAATATCACATTGTCACTGCTTCTGGGAAGGGAGATGATGACATCTTAAATACTAAGAGGGCTGAAAAACAGCAAATATAAAGTTGAAGTGACTTTAGGCACTAAAAACAGAGAGTGATGGGTTCATTCTGATGCTAGTAGGGACTAAATAATAATGCAGGATAAAAGTAAGCCTCTCCAGGGAAGTTAAACTACAAAATGAAGCATACCTCCTCAAAACACCTAGTACTGCCAAAACAAAGGCTTAGGTACAGAGCTGTTGTTTTAAATTAAAAAAGAAACCTTACAACAGACACTCAAAATGAAACTGATTTTTGAGCCTAAATGCACAATATTTCGTTTTTAAATACAAACACCCTTTCACCACAAGATACTACAGTATTGCTATGGTTTTGTTTTAAGCAGTGGCATGACTTGAAGCACAGAAAATTTACAGGGAAACACTGAGGGACTGCATTAGCTAGTTACACATTAGCTACTGTTAACAGTTGGTTAAAATCCTTTTAATCACTTTTGTCTTTAAACAAGGCCTGAAAACCAAGCCATACCAGTCAATCTACTTAAAGCTTTAATGCAAGAGAAGCATGAGATGATTTTTGTTTAGAAGCACACACTGCATTTAGTGAATTACAGATAAGGAATCGGTCATATTTATGCAATTATCTGTCCTCCATCCAGTGTACTTAAATTACAAAATATCATATCAACAATAGCTGCCACACTTTAATATGAACCCAAAGCATATATAAAGATTGCAGAGGCAATACACATTCCTTAGACTGTGACAGCCAAGGAATCACACCAGCTGTTTCTAGTTAAAAAGAAGACCTGAAATGAATGAGGGGACGGCATCAATCTGGTTGTTAAATTAAAATGTTTGGACAACTGTGAGGAGACCTCATAAAAACGTTTGTAGTTTCACCCTTGCCTGGGAGGTACATTGGAATCAACATTTATTTTAGTGGCTGATGCAGGAGCTAATTCAGCAAAGATGCTGTAAAAATGTCTGAGGATATGAGCATTATATCAGAGAAAGACAGGGAATCTTGCAGTACGAACTAGTACAAGGAAGTAAGCCAATGGAGCAAGAGAGAATTTCTATTCCCAAAGACAACAACGGTTCATCTTTTATCAGCATTCCTTTAAAGGGCATTAAAATGGGATTTTAAATAATCCACAGTGAACAGTTTTAAAGAACTACCACATTATATTGTAGTTACCACTGGTTCAGCAAGTGTTTTGAACAATACAATCTTAGTTTAAAAAAAAAAACTAAAATTCCTCTAATATAATTTAAATCGAATGTCTGCAAAAAGTTTGCTTAGTTTGTTTCACTCTAAATTTGCTCTGAAAAAAAAAATCAAGTCCACCCAGATAGAAATGTGAAGACTACAACAGTTTTTAATTTATCTCTGCCTAATAAAATATACTTTTATTTTTCAATAAGCTATATATTATTTTCTCTGGCACATCTGTAGGGTTTGGATGAAGTCACAAGGAGCTAATTCTTCTTCAGCTACCAGGGGATTAAACTCTTCAATATTCAAAAAGTCATTACTTTAATTTTTCCTCAGAGGAGCTGGCCAAAAGCTCTGACATCTGACCACAAAATTTCAGCTACGATTTAATTTCCAACTTAAAACCTAATAGTGGTTTGGGAAAAAATGGTCCGAGACAGCGTAACACAAATCAAATCCCTCTGGCACTCAAAAAGCAAGCAGCTTTGGCTGTAGAAGATACCACCACCAAGTCTTAACCCTGTGGCTCATGTACTCAAATTCCAAGTTTCCAACCACTCTCACTGCTGGGTAAAGTAACAGGAACACAATGATTTAGCCACACCAGTCAGGAAGTAAATGCTGCACACAACATACTTTTGAAGAGAACTTCTCTCAGACTTGGAATATCTGCCTAATAACAAAAACACTGAAGGGCAATCTGCTGGTCAGCTATGCTCCAGTAAACTGCAAAAAAGCAAATTAAAATTATTCAGTTCCAAAGTCACTTGAATCCAAAAAGAACATGACCTGAAAGTGTTTGCAAGCTGCAGTACAGCATCAAAGCAGCAGCAGCAGACACTTGATAGCTTTCTACTAAAATTTCATCTAACAATCATGCTGAAGAACATTTGCAGTGCTGCCAACCTTTGAAACTACTTCAGAACTCATGACTCTTGCAAAAATGCTTTTAAAAATCTCCAGAACCAGGCTTTAAACGAGAAACTCAGTTTCTGCATAGTTAATTGTTCTCTGCCTTTACGTTTGCTGAGAAACCCCTAATACATGCCCTAATCGCTTTCCACATTTAGTACCTAAAAGGCAAATAAAAAGCAATACACTTTTTTTTTTAAAAAAAAAACCTCTAATCTCTTAAGTTAGTCACCTAATTTCTGGAGTCTACCTAGTTCTCTCTATAATATTTCTGATTAAATAGTTATTATGCATCAGTATTGTCAATCTGGCATGAGGGTACAACCAAGACCAAGCTACTGCTGGAAGGACATAGTGCTTGCAGTTCTGGTCTCATCCACTAGATGTCTTGTACAGACTTCAATATCTCAGTCACTTACTGAGATCCCCTATTGAAGATAACAGCATTAGGCAGGTCTCTGTATTTTTAACCAAAATATGTTAGAATACAAAAAACTTAACATTCAAAAATTTTTTTCAGAAAAAAACTTAAAGTGCAACACCTTTCCTGGAGCAGTGCTCTTCATTTACAATCAGATAAAAGTTCAGCCTAGCTTTGAATATATTCCTTTCGCCCAACTACCTTTAAATACATCAATACATACGGAGTATGACCATTCTTAAAATAGAGTTTAGCAACACTTTCCCAGATTTTCTCATATCTAAATGTTTTAAGGAAACACTGAAAAGAAAAAGTTTTAAATTGAGTATTGTGATAATCAACCAAGCTGAGAAGTATTAAAAAACACATAGCCCTGGAAAATTGAGCATTTGCGTTTACTTCCTGAAGAGCATTATTTTATACCATCTCAGGAAAATTATATTTGACATCCATGTTTTGAGATTAACTGCTTGCAGAACTTACTTTCAAGTAAAAAAAAAAAAAATTAAAAAAAACAAAACAAAACTTAGAAGTCAAAGGTTAACTAAACTCTAGCAAAACTCCCAGCATGTCAACCACTGCTTTTCCTGGATCTCCCTCTGGAGCAATGCCAAGAACATGGCAATCAGCAAGCTTAAAGTCTATCAGTGCTCCAGAGCCATTCTACCTGGTCTTCAGGCAAGAACATGTCAGATAGACTGCACTGACAGCTGAATGATAGCTATGCTTAGGATTAAGAAAAAAGACAAATATTCACGACATTGTTA
Source organism: Gymnogyps californianus (assembly GCF_018139145.2). Lineage (NCBI taxonomy): Eukaryota > Metazoa > Chordata > Aves > Accipitriformes > Cathartidae > Gymnogyps > Gymnogyps californianus. The sequence goes on from NC_059475.1 coordinate 34,049,344, forward strand.
TCAGCAGCCTTGTAAATTAACTGCGTGGCTCTTCCAACCCAAAAGGATCACATCCACTTATTTTTTTAATTAGGAAAAAAGTATTCCAGGATCCTTTAATGCAAACTTTTACACTCTGGCCATCTTTTACTCAAAATCGCCAAGCCACAGGAAGGAAGGCAAAATACACTGGGTTATCTGGGCTAACCTATAGAAGGGTGACATCCATGTTTTGGGCACCACTCGTGAGCCAGTCACAGGCTCAAGGACAAGTCAGCATATCACAGAAAAGACACGTCTGTTCTACTTCTTTCTCCTACCTGTGCAGCAGTGGCTCTATGTTTCAACTAAAGAAGCACAATTCAGAAGTTTAAGCAGCATAAGCATGTGAACAGCCATTCTCTGCCTCCACCGAGGAAATGTTAGCGGACCAGATGGAAATCCCAGAAAGCCAGATCCTAGCCACAAGCGAGCATCATTTCAAACACGGGCTGTGCTATTTTGTCAGTTGACTGCATTAACAATAATCCAAAAGAAAAGGAGTCAAACTACACCTAGTGTGGCCACTGCTTTGCTCATAAAAATATTTTTAGGAACCAGAAACTCATCTCCTGCTGAAGGCACTATCCTCAACAGTAGCATCGTTACAATCTCAGGACCCTGCGTATCCCACTGCTACTTATAAGAACAGCTCTTTCCTCTTCAATGAAACAGAATTTAGGAAGTCTTTTCTCCCAGAATTTAAAGACTTGCAGTATTCATCTTAAGTTCTTCTGATCCAATTTTGTTATAGTAAATTACTAACAAAGCTAGGCCTAAATATGAAGAAAATATTAATTCTGACAGATCAATGTAAGTTCACGGACATGTTCTTAAACATTTTTATTAAGCCCTGTATGGTGTATATTCCTGTACATTGTATACAAAAAGAAATACTCAGAATCTTTAAAAAGTAATATCCCCTCATTACATAAGAGTTTACTAGGGCAGAAACTGTTACAGTCTAAACTCAGTGTTGCTTAAACACTAACATGTTTTAAGCCACTATCGGATTTCATAAGTGATTTCTATCTGAGATCAAAACCAATCTAGTTTGATTATAGGGTGTGGGGAAAAAAAAATGTATTTTCCTCACAGTGAGATTTTCATAACTTCTCACTTGTACTCCTCTACTGTGGCAAATTGCCACAGTAGACAAAGAAAAGCCCTTGGTAAGGACTGTTGAAATGTTCAAGGAAAAAAATGGTTTCAACCTGTCTAAATTCAGAGCATGAGGCACACAATATATATTTTTCCACTCATTTCAAGTGCACAGGTGAGTTCAGAACTTTACTTTAAGAAGGGAAGTATGGACATATTGCATAAAACCAACGTCCATCTAGCTCTGGATTCTGTCTCTACCGAGACAACAGATGGCTAGGGGAATAACATAAGAACAGGGCACTCATATATTGATACTCCCTCCAATGTATACGTTTCTCCACCTCCATTTGTAGCTCAGCAAATTCCTAAGCCAGAGATTGCATCTTTGTGTTTTTATAATACTCAATGACTCCTATGAGCATCTACACAAATCCTGTCTTTCCAGATTATAGAAACTGCAAGTTGTTATCAACTTCTGCGAGGCCGTAGAGAAATCCAGGTACTAGAAGATGAAGTGCTCCCTTGTTCTTAAAAGAAAATTCTAGGCAACAAAGCAGCATTGCATCCAAAGTCCAGAGAGTGACAGAGTTATAGATAGATAGATATGCAATTTGTAGTGTTGCAATGTATGCACATATAATACAGGCCTTAATTACAGTCTTTTTTAAAAAGAACACATTACGTGTTTATTGCATAAATTAGTTACATTTATATATAAAAGCTCTGTAAAGTCATTCTCATGCTTATATGCTTCACACTTTTGTCATAATTGCTTATTGTACCTTCATAAAAACTAATGACTTGGTAAAGTCAGAGTGAGTCAGTATTAAAAGGACAGACTCCTGATTCAGCACCTTGTGCTCTGACCACAAAACCACACTGCAACTTCCCCACTGTAAAATCCAGCCAACAATTCTCCCAAATTTCCTGGGAAATTTTTCACTTTTTTAAAGGAAAATAGGGTCACTAAATTTTTTAATTCCTTCATTTTCTTACTTACCTGACATGCTGGGGGAAAAAAAACAGACACCACCAAAAAAAAAAAAGTGCAGCCTCTACCAATCAAAAAAAGCACTTCTCATCCAAAATTTTTGTGTATTTTGTGTTTAAAGCACCTGACACGAGACAGTCCAATCTATCTGTGACTTTTGACTTCCAGGTGTGATGTGCAACTGCAGTAAAATATATTAAACAAGTTACCTCTGTGAGGGATCCACAGGGCACTCCACCATGCAAGGCTTTATCCAAACTATGCAGCGTGGTGGATAAAAAGGCTGAAGAGGGATTGACAGACTTCCTCAGCTTCATTTCATAAGCCTACAAAAGGAGGGGAAAAAAGAAAAAGAAAACAAACACACAAATCAGAAAATGCCCTTTTTTTTAAATGGAAATAGCGAACTTCTCCCATTTGCTTTCATCAACCTGGAATGACTTAACACTTGCCAATGAGCAAACTATTCCTATCTTCAGCTATAGTCCTCTCTTAGCTCATCACCCTTCCTCGCAATTATGTCCCATTTATAGCTCACAGAGTAAATTTAAAAGTTTGTTGTATCTCCCTCACCACAATATTAAATAATAAGCCTTTAATAATGATGTGTCAAAGGTTTTCTATGCTCCTATTCAACAAGGCTTGCTTTCAACTCATAAAACTCCAATTTTTAAACAAGTAAACACTGTATGTATGGTTAGGGACCAATGCAGAACACTCACATGAAACCTAAAACCAAGAACTCCTTGGCCAACATTTGTTACCGATTTGAAACCACCTGGGTTGAAGGAAAGGTTTGCTAAAGATTCCCAAGTCTTTGAAGAAGCCTGGGCTGATCCTGTAGCCATTCCTAATTTTCCAATTTTGTGAGGAAGACTAGTCAAGAAGACAGGACAGGTACAGAACTGAAAATAGTTGAATTCCTAGTTCCTCCACTGACTAGAGGAACTGGCCCAAGATCAGAATTCTAGTTCATAAGAATTATTTTCATTTGGGGAATCAATTTAAACCAGACAAAGAAGAAATAACAAAATGGAAATGCTGATCTAGAAACACCAAAACCTGATGTTTCCAAAAGAAACAGGTCTTGCTCACACCTTGCAGACATCTGCTAAAACTGACACATCCCTCAACCACTGAGCATCCTGAACATCAGAAGTTTGATTTTTAAAAGGAACAGTCCAAGATCTAAAGGTTGTTGCTCTAGTTATAGTTACGAGTTCCCAGAGGTTTCAGACTCCTGGCCCAACAACAGAGATTCTCAAAGCCCTGTCACAGCGTACCACCATAACCTGACATGACTGACCACTCCAGAAAACCTTATTTCTCTATGCCCGAGAGAAATGCAGGCATCAGATTTATCCCAGTCTTAAGACAGTCTGCTGGGAGTATGGTGCATTATGGAAGCACCTCCACAGGAATCATCAATAACTAAGTAAATAACCACACCATTGAATGCTAGATGTTTTAGTCCATACTTGTTGGGCCAACAAGTGAGCTTTTTTTGCTGAAGTTGATCAGAAAAATTTCCAGCTAGTTCTACCAGCAGGCTAAGATAAGATAGCTTGTACCTTTCTATATTATGGAATATAATATGGCTTGTTCTTCCCTATATTATGACACGTAGCATATTAGAATAGTATTTGAAATTCATTCAGACCTTCTTCTCTGTTCTTCAGTTCTATTAAGGAGAAATACACAAAAAAATAGCTTTCAAGACACAGAACAGGCCAATACAAAAAACAATTAATTTTACCTCACTCAAATGGGATTGGAGTTTATGCTCAGATTCACTTTAAGAGTGAATACCTGTACTGATGAAGAAGGATTTGCAACATACTTTAATCATTTTTCGTTTAACTTCTGACAGGACTTAAACCCTGTAGACTGGAAACAAACCCTGTAGACCATGGAAACAATATTCTAGTGTAGCTCTCCTGCCTAACATGGACTCTAAAATTTTACCCAGTGATTTCTGTATTTAACCCACAAAATTAGGGTTGAACCAGACTGTCTTTCAGTAAAAAAAAAAAAAAAAAAATATATATAATTCAATTGTTAAATCAGGAGTCCAAGTGAATGAAAAATTACCGCTGCATTGGGTCTGGCTGAGATGGAGTTAATTTTCCCCATAGCAGCCCTCATAGTGCTGTGCTCTGTATTGGTAGCTAGAAAGGTGTTGATTACACACCAGTGTTTTGGCTACTGCTGAGCAGTGCTTGCACAGCATCAAGGCTGTCTCTCCAACTTTGCCCCCCTCACCAGTAGGCTGGGGGTGGGCAAGATCTTGGGAGGGGATATAGCCAGGACAGCTGACCCAAACTGACCAAAGGGATATTCCATACCATATGACATCTGCTCGGCAATAAAAGCTAGAAGGAAGAAGAAGTGGGGGACATTCGTTATTTATGTTTGTCTTCCAGAGCAACCACTATGCATACTGAAACCCTGCTTCCTGGGAAGTGGCTGGACATCGCCTGCTGATGGGAAGTAGAGAATAAAATCTTTTGGTTTTCTTTGCTTTCGCGCACGACCTTTGCTTTTGCTTTATTAAACTGTCCTTATCTTGACCCACGAACCTCTTGTTATATTTTCTCTCCCCTGTCCAGTTGAGGAGGGGGAGTGATAGAGCGGCTTTGGTGGGCACCTGGCATCCAGCCAGGGTCAACCCACCACAACCACACCCTTAGACAACCTTTTCCAATGGTAACTTACATTAGTTTCTAAAGATTTTCTTATTACTTCCCATTTCAGGGATTTATTTTTTAATTTATCTTCCAGCCACTGGATCTTGTTCAGCTTTTTGTTCAGCTAGGCTCTAGAGACCTCTAATATAATTATCTTTTTCTATTCAGCATATAATGTGATCAAGTCACCCCTTAACTAACTTCCTCTCTGATGAGCTCAGTAGGCTTCACTCTGTACTTCATACTGCAAGGCAAGTTTTCCAGAAATTAGAGTTTTACTGTACATCTTGGCATACTCTCAAGTTTTGCTGTCAGAGCTTCCAATGTTATATCTGGACAGCATTTTCCCCATATTTATAATTCCTATTATCTATTTATTTTTTTTACACAAAGATATTGTCAAACCTTCTTGCTACACCAGTCATGATGTTACATCAGTCACTCTGACCTGAAGTCCATTTGAAATCCTGTGTTTGCAAAGATTCAATCCACATCCCTTAAAAATAGCTAACGTCCTCTGTTTCTGGAAGTACAGCTCTGTATTGTATGCACTTACATAGCTGGTCATCTGTCAGCTGGCTCTGTATTAACAGTCCTTGACAATTGCTGTCTGACAAACTTTACTATCTGCCAAGCTTCTTGGCAAAGAAATTTGACTGAATAGCAATATGTGGATGACAGGCAAAAGCAAATGCTAGAACTCTACTTAAAACTTCCACCTGTCTTCAATTTACTGATTATTAACAGTTATTGATGGAAAACTAGTAATTAGCTAGCTTTTAATCCATTCAGTATAAGTCATATTAATTCTGCATATCACTAACTTTAATGCAGTATGTTTGTGAATTTAAAGTTTCACCGAGTTACTGCTACAATGACTACGCCAATTACACATAATAAACTTTGACATGGCTTATTTTTTTCAGGAAAAAAAAGCAGGCTGCATTGACACAGGTCAGAACTGTCCATGTCCTCTCAGTTCTAAAAAGACACCATTTTTGACATCTTTTCACCTGAATTAAAAAAAAAAAAAACAAAATCCAGCCACTGCATTGCAGCTAACATCTGTTTCCATCTTGCACTCTCCCCAGTTAGGCTACCTGTAGCCTAAACCACACTACAGCTCATTTACATGGATGGAAAAAATCCTCAAGAAGTTATTTTCAGGATCACTTCACTTCTTGGCACCAATTTTATGTCTAAAACCAATTTATACTGAAATTCTTATTCTTTGCTTGTATTAAAGCTTTTCTTTTTCACGGTCCAAACTGGAAGCAATTTTTATATGCTGGATTGCAAGACAGAATGCCGTATTTCCCTATTGCACTCAGAACCGATTCTGCAAGCCTAAACAATCTCTTGAGGCTATAATGCCTAATAAAAGTCACTGCATCAAACTAAAGTGCCTCAGAGATCTAAATTTAAAAATAAAAGTATTATTTCATTGTGCAATCAAACTGAGACATCACAAACCTCCCAGGTAAAAAGATGAGTGACACTGTTTAGCTTTTTCCCAGATATTGTATCAAAAACAGAATCAACACAAGCATACTTACTGTCTGCATTTTGGGAGCACAAGCTCGGCTGACTTTACAAAGAAGCTTCTGCACATCATAGTAGCTCTGTCCTGTCACTTTCATTAGCTCCAAGAGGGAAAGACATAAAAAGTCCTGAAAGATGACAGAACAGTTCAGAGAGCTCAACCTAGAAATCAAGACTGGGGACTAAACTGATGCAATTTATACACAACTAGTATACATTCCACAGGTTGACCAACTGTGCCATGTTATACACTGTTACGCTGTATCTCTCCTACCTTTCTCTGATACCAGTATATTAAAAGAAATTGTATTCATATTTTAAAGGACATGGAGTCAAAGGACCAAACATTCAAGAACTGTGTGATGGAACTGCAACAAGATAACACCTTTTTGCCCACAAAAGTCTCTGTCTACCTGAAAAACATTCAACATACATCGTCTTCTAGATTGCAGTCCTAGGGCTAGATCCTGTATTTATGATGCATACTACTGAAATATATAGGGCCTCTTGGCTCTGTTTAGGTGAGCATTCATAAGAACAACTTTAGAACGTACTGCTGAATCAACCCATAACCGATACTGTAACATCACAGCAAGTTCACACACTAGATTATGTAGTATACATGTGTTTATGTGAAGTGTTCACAAATGGATGTTTCACTCCATACAAGTAGTAGCTGCATACCCCTGCTAAAATAAAGCACCTTCAGGTTCCTTAGATGTGAAGGTAGTAAGTACATACAAGTTTAAGTGTTTTAGTTAGGCATCTATCATTTTAAAGCTGTATTTTTACAAGGCAGCAGGCCAGATGGAGTCTGAAATGCCCCCTACTTTATAGGGAGTAAAGCTCCCTGTAAATTAAAATACAAAAAAGTAAACAGTACATGCATTAAAACACCCCCCCCAAAAAAAACCAAACCAAAAACCAACCCCCAAAAAACACCTCCCACAAACATAAAATAACCCTTTCACCTGACAGGTAGTGATCTGATAGCGACTCAGCCTTTCACACAGCTCCTGAGACAACCTTGCTCTTCTTAGTTTCTTAGCAGCCATGCTCCCCAATCTACAGGGCAAACAAAAAAAATTTTTTTTGAAAGATGCTTGGAATATGGCTATGCAAACAATTACACTCACTCCTTGCTAAAGAACAGGAAAGTGTGCGCACATGCGTGTATGTGTGTATATATATAAAATTTAATGTGATATAGACTTACCATATAAGTCTACAACACATTAAATTATATTACCACTCTGAAAGCAGTTATGTTAAATTATATCTCCTCATATTTGACCATGTATGAGATCATGCCAGTAAGAACAGAAGAGTTGGCAATATTTATAGGACAGATGTTTCTGGGACATAAGAAAGCTGGAAATTACTCAGTGGTGAACTGAACAAGAACTCCTCATGCTATACTTCAATGGAAAGAAATAAGGTTATCTTTGGATGCCTAAACACGAATAGTAATCACGATAAGTATTTAGCCCTAGAACATATACTGCTAGAACACAACACTTGGTTCTGGTGACCCAGAATTCATTACAAATGTTGAAAGAACAGGAAGGACCCAGAAAGGAGCCACCAGAAAGACTGAAGGGCTGGAAACATACTTTAGCATGCAAGACACAAGATCGTCAAACTAGTCAAACCCATCTCATAACGTTCTATGTAACAATTTATGAAACAAACACAGTTAATAAAGATTTCTTTAATTTAGCCAACAGTGTAAAAGAAACCAGATGCCAAAGCTAAGCATATGAACACAAGAACTACAACGTAAATGTTATTTTGTTCTAAAAGTGAACAAAAATACCATTGGACCAAGGCAGCAACAACTGTGGTATATTCAGTCAGTTAAGCAAATTGTATTTCTCGAGATTCCTGCTTAAAGAGCATCTGATTATTTCAGATAAGCCATAAGACTATTTTACATAGCAGATAAAAATTACACTGCCACTACGAATCCTTCTGCCCTTAGCCCTCAGCTATTTGCATCTGTCCCTTTCTTTTTTTGTCATTCCATTCTACTGAACAAAACTCCACAGGATGGTGTTCAGCTCAGTACAACCTAAATCACATGTGTTTTCCTAACCTATATGTATGTTCAAGCACATAGCTTTTCCATACATATTATTTAGGCAATATTCCTAGTATTTATTTAGCCAGAAGTTCAGGCAAAACAAAAAGGTTTTTAAATAATGCAAAATTGCTACAACTTTTGCAGATGCATAGGCCTCCACATCTTCACAAGATGGAAACTTTATTGCCCCCTCTACAAAATCCTCTTTAGACAGGAGAAAATCAACCATTTGAAGCATTCAGTGTCCCTCAAGTTACCAGCTGTATTAATAACAATTTATCATACAAACTGCACACTCTGCCTCGAGCATTATGGTGGTTTCTGGTTTTGCACATACACCACATACTGCTGCAGCTGAACAAAAGCCTAGGCACAACCTCTGGTAACTGATTTTGTGACCGAAGCGATCACAGTGGATGCCTGCAGGAGCGCTGCCTGTGCCCTCTCTGTGGTCCCGGGGCGGGCAGGTGGATAAGGACACTCGTGAGGGGGGAAAAAAACACACATATATCGGCACGGACTGACACCGGGTGACACAGGCGCTGCAAGAGAGCTTCACACTATCACTTCATCTGGAATGAGAAAACGAACTTACGACCCCAACACCTGAAGGCGAGCAGCGGCCGCGCTGCGGCGGCACCGCGCTCCCTTCCCGCCGCCCAGCCCAGGTGACGCAGCCGCGCGCCCGCCCGCCCGCCCCATCGGCCCGGGACCCGGGGCTGCGCCCGCAGCCGGAGCCCCGGCCCGGCCTGGCCCTGGCCCTGGCCCCGCCCTCGGCAGCGCCGCGGGCACCCGAAACCTCGCTCCCGCCACAAACCAGCCTCCCCCCCCCCCCGCGGCTCCGGGGTCTGCCGCGGGGCCGGGCTGGGCCAGGCCCGCCCGGGGAGGAGAGAGGCCCCGCGCACCTGAGAACTTTTTCAAAGGCTCCCCGCGGCGGGCGCCAGGAGGCGGGGCTCCCGCGCAAGGCCTGCACTCGCGATTGGCTCCGCTCCCACCAATCCCCCCGCACCCGTGAAAGCCGGCGACGCGCAGGGCATGCCGGGAGCGGTAGTTCCCGGGGGCGGGCGGGAAGGCGGGAGCACGCGCGCGCGCGCCGCCCTGTGGCTTGTGATGGCGGCGGCGGCGGCGGCGGCGGCGGCCTAGTGAGGGCGCTGCGGCCGCCTCCGCCACCGGTGTGCGGCCCGGGGTAGCGCCCCTCCTGCACCCGCTCCATCAGAAGAGAAGCAGCTTTGGGGGGAAGGAGGGGCCGAGGGGGTGTTCAGTGTTTATCCCCGCTCGTGAACGTGAGCGCCTCCCCAGAGGTGGGAGCCGCCGGGCCAGGCTGTTGAGGTGGACTAAATAAGTGTGCTCCAGGCACGGAAACCTTGATGGGGGCATCCTCGGGGGTTGCCTTTCACAGTGCTTCCATGCTTTACCCTAGAAATTCCTGCTGTCCTCTGCACATAAAGCATCTACAAAACTTGAAAGTCTTCAGCATGAAGAGTGCTATGTATACGTTCATTTGTTAGTAAAGAATATTGGAATGCTGATTCTTGTCTTCAAATTGAGGGCTTACAAACGTCTGGTCTGCTGCCAGCTCTGGGAGAAATGCCTTCTGACTGAAGAAGCTATTACCCTGTAATATGAATGTAACAGGGAGAATCAGTTGTCAAACATGACTGACATGGCTTTACTAATGTCTGTAGGGTGAGTTTTCCAACTCTAGCTTGTACTAGAAAGTACTGAAGTCAGTATTGTATATATGTTGTCTGCATAATCTTTACAGTTCTAGAAATTAACCTAACCGAAGAAAAAAACAGACCACTGTTACCTGGGACGTTTACTGAAGGCCTCTGCATTGGGAACTGCATGACTGGGGTTTTGTCTGTACTGAAAAAGAAATGCTGCAGTGAAGCTGTGAAATACAGAACACTTCAGCCACTTTTCCAAACTAGCGAACAGGAGAAACATAGCAAGAAGCTGACTATCATGACATGCCCAACAACCATAGTATCAAAAAGGGTCAGTGGAATTAGTGTTTCATTCATACCCTGAAGGGAGCTTACATGCCCAAAGAAGTCCAGAGGATTTAAGAAGCTGGACAGGGAGTAAGCAGCCATTACAAAAGCAACTCAGAGCTTTAGTGAATAGCTAGCTGAACAGGGAGAGAAGAGATGAAATGGAGGAAGAGCTCCTCCTAGTGTAGTTGGCCTTTAAAAGTTGACTTGAAAAATCTAAGTCACAATTGAGAAAAGCTGTCTAAGGGAAGGGGAAGGATGTCTGTTGCTGCTCTTTAGTTTCAGTGGAAACAGGAGGGCATGACCATAGTATAACTCTGTCAGGTACTACTATTTCCTGCTTGGTACAGGGGTAGCAGGAGCCCTACCTTCCCACCAGATGTGCAGGAAAAAGTAACATTGCCTTGATGACTTTTTTCCCTCTCACAAATGCAGCAGGGTTCCCCTTCACCTCCAGGCCAACAGGCTTCCTTCCCATCTTCTACAAAAACAGAATACCTGTATTAAAACGGAGAACTGTTTTGGGATGTTGAGTGAGGCAAGCAAATCTTACCAGCCAGGTAGTTTAGAAGATTTGTGAGCAAAACCAATATAACCTGGTGCCTCTCCTGCAAGTTCTTTGCATCTCATTTCTCAGTGGAGTCATGACTGTTCCACTCTCTACTTCTCAGATATGCAGATACACCTCTAAATCTACTGGCAAATAATCGTGCATCATCTTCTCCGTGTAACTCGAGAAAGTTAATATTATATATCCAGAGGATAATCAGAGAAGTGTTCACATACGCCTAGTCACCATCAATGTTCTCAAGCAGCAACACGGCAGGCAGCTCCACAGCTTCCATATGTTTGACTAGGACAGTAGTCACTAGGGAATCACGGCACTCTGGAAACAGCTCTGCTCTGTGACCTCGGTCAAGCCCCTTAATGATAGGGTATCTGTTTTCCTTCTCAGTTTTGGTTTTACCTATTTAGACTGTAAACTGAGTAAGTAGTGCTGGCCCAATAGACTTATGCGTCAGGCATGATACGTCAGAGAAGCTGCTCTAGTCTAAGCCTTTAGCTGCCCCTGGAACTCATAATAAGAAGGGATTAATAAAGCTAAGAGATGATTACTTTACAAGAACTGAACTTCACCACATTAATTTAAGAAGGTCCTTTAAGCTGGCAACACTGGAGCAAGACTTACAGAAAGGCGAAGCGTAACAGCAATAACAAACGAAGTCTCATAGAAGCAGAATGCTCTAACATCAAACACGCCAATTACAATAAAAAAGGGAATGGTGATTAGCTTGCTAAGGGGCAAGCCGAAAGGGACAGAGTCTGATTTGAAGGGCACAGGATGAAATACTTACCAGTTCTTATCCAAATAAATACTCAGCAGTTAAGTAACTCTGCAAGCCTCCAGAATTGAAAAGATAATGGCAGAATTTTTCCTTTCTGGAACAGAATCCACAGAAAAGTTTCTTCCTCAAACCCAAGACAGCCTTTTGTGAGCATCTTCAGATAATAGTTTCACATTCTGGAACATTTCACATCATTCATTAATTACTAACACAGCATCAGCTCACTGATACTGACTACAGTCCCCAGGTTTATTACTATTTTTTCCAACTATCAATTCTTGCCTTAAAATTAGCAGTGTTCCCCTACCCCTGTGAAAGGAAAGTGTCTCCCCAAAAGAGTTCACTCTGAGAACACAGCAACAACTCTGACTCACAAGGGTAATCCAGATATTCAGAGCAATTCCCCACCTTATGCTTGCTGAATAGTGTCTAATTAGTCTAATATATTCTTATTCCTTGGGGTTATCTACTTGTTGCCTACCACATTCTTCAAAAAAAACCACCCATGTGCTCCTGAGACTGGAAAGCAAGTATAGACCAGCCCATGCTTTCCTGGGATTAAGGTCCCAAGAGGTTGCTCAATAACAGTACACAAAGAAACCTCCAATGAAGTATTCTCTCTGTTGCTGTCTCCCCAAAGGAGATGGACATTTACTTCCAACCCTTTGAGGTTCCCCCATCTCAAAAAAGGGAATTTAAAATATCTCACAAGGAGGCCTGCACCCTGGTTAAAAATGCTTTATTTTCCATGCTGTCCATACCAGCACGGCTTCAGCAAAGCTACTTCACTTGAGACTTTCCCAGCTGCATCTGCTCCAGGGATGGGGTAGACGGAAAGGAAACCATCTTTCTGTTCTTTCTACAAGCTTCTCAGCACAACCTCACTGTTATCATTGGCTATAATAAACAAATCAAGAACGTGTGAAAAATTAGCCCATCTTCTCATTCTGACTGATTCTCCCCCTCCCCCAGTCCTCTGAACAGTCTGTGGACCAGATAAATGCTTCTCCCCAGGCAATTAACCTTTTTCCTCGTGCTCAGGAAGGATTAAACCCAATTATAATGAATCCTCCTCAGCTATTAGTGAGGCCCTGTCTGACCACACATATTTACACCCAGGAAAAAGCAGCTTTTTTCTCAGGACAGGCAGAAGGCATTTCTCTGTTTTCTACCTCTTCACACATGCCGCTGTGGATTCAGAATTACCCATCACCCCCAAAACCATTTCAGAAATATTCAGCAGTATTGTAGAGTTTTTGAAAGAGAGCATCTGTACCTCCTACCCTTTTTACAGAAAAGCAGACTAGCCACCTTCGCTGCTATTGCAGGCAGAAGGACAGACCCACCTGCACAGCTTTGAAAAATTCAGCTGCATTTGCTTTCTGCCCAAACTACAGCATACAAAATGACAGACCTCAGGGATTATTCCACTTTTAGCCTGTACTCATCTAAGCAGATTACCCTCCAAGATCAGCTTCCTACTTCATTTAGCTTTTTCTGGTTAAAGGGACAGCAGGAGTCATTCAAGTCTTTGGGCTTTTTATATTTCCCTGTTAAGTTTCTGTTAGATGAGAAGGCCATGAACTGGTAGAGTGGCAGCATAATAATCAATGTGGAGTTGTTGTTACCAGAGCAGCTCTTTACCAGTACATGCTAAACCAAATTTACCCTACATAAGACAAACCTGACCTGCTGCTGCCTTTCGCCTGTGCCCTACCAGCACCCCTTTTTTACTGCCTTGTCTTGAGTTTCTGTTTACTGAGGTGCTGGGGTTGTCCCAGCAGTGATGTCTGCAATCACCAGGCCTTGCCACTCTCGCCACAAAATTTCCTGCAGCTTTCCCTGGGATGCTGAGGTAGACCAAGAAATGACAAATATCACAGCAGTAGGCCTTTAGGAGCATTGCACAAAGCCGATAATATGTGACTGAGGTAATCCTTAGGTCTCCACTGCAGCTTTTTGTTGCTAAAGCATGGAAAAACTGCAACATACCCTATTACTCAGAAACTTGAGCTATATTTAGACTTTGTCCTATGAAGCAGATCTGTTTCACTGTGACCAGCTAGGGAAGCAAACTCAGTAGCTCAGTGGTTCCCCTTTGATCAGCCCAGTTCTCTGGGGACGTGCGCATCCAGCATGTCACCCTGTGATCCTTCACAGCAGCCAGCCTATATTGAGAAGCCGCAGTTAGACTAGAAAAATCCAAGCACCTGGAGCAACCAGTAGAGAAGGTGCACTGTCTACCCCTTGTCATCATACACAGAGTCAGACACCATGAAATTAGTGCTGATGGTGCCTGGTTTTAGCAGTCATGGTAGGACATCTGTTGCTTTCAGGTACAGCCCTCGCTCCATCTGCAGAGTTCTTCAGTGGAGAAAAGAGACAATGGGAGCCAGTGGACTTTACCAAGAGATGAGCTTTCTTGCTTGAACAACACCAGCAGAGAAGGGTAGGTCCTAGACACTCATCGCTGTGCAGTTGCCAGAAATGGGGGTGCCCCTGAAAAAAACACAGACTCATTCACGTACAATGTAAAAAAAAACCCTGATGTGACTATTTTTGTTCAGCTCACCACCCGAGGAGCATGTTCCAAATCAGTAATGGCAGTGAAAATGCCTTGGTTTTTGGAAAAGAAGCCTTCACTTTGTGATGTTACAGATTAATTGCTCTGATAACCCAGCAGCTGAACTGAGCCCAATAGCTCTTATTTCAAACAACAAACACACAAACCAGCAAGCAAACAAAGCCTGGAATATTTCATTCCATGAATCGTTTCAGTCTGGGGCCTTTGGCTCTTGCATGCTTTTCATTCTACATCTTTTTAAAGCGATGAATGAGATCCCTATGGCTGGGACTACAAAGGAAACTGCTCCAGACGTCCTCACCATCCTCCCCAGAAGATGTTGCTGAACTGTTTCCAAAGGTGGCTGAGTGGCATGGAAGAGAGAAGAAATCACCAAAGCTGGGCAGAGAAAGTAGAGGAAGGTCTATGCTCCCACAGTGTTTGTGCCTTACAGTTTTCTGCCTGGCCCTGAAAGAATGAGACATCTTCATGCCCAGCAATTGAATGTCACTCACTTTCACACACCACCTACAAGGAACTCGGCAGTCTCAAACAAGATCAAACCAGAGACCCAGTGTCCTGTGTCTTAGCAGTGTGGGCGAACAGATGCAAGAGATCTCTTAGTGGATGATTATAGAAGAATTTACCCACAGAGGAAAGAAGACATCAAATTAATTCTGTGGTGATTATTTTTTACCTCAAAGCATGGTGCTTCTTATCCATTTTACTGGGATGAGCGCACAACAATAATATATTCAAATGTCACCCCAGGACTCCACTACCACAAACTCAATTACTATAGAGAGTATCCAGGCAAGCATGTTTGCCATTCATTGTTTAGGCATGATGCCATAGCTATGATCACATTATCCTCATCCTACACTGACTACCCATGACAAATTGATTTTACAGAGTCATAGCTATTTTTTAAATCACTACAGCAAATTATATGAAATGAACTATGCAGCAAATTAAGCCTATACTTAATTGAAGTAAAATAGGCCATTTGTACAGCAAGAAGCTGAATGCATGATTAGCTGTTTTGCTGAACCGGGGTCCTATTAATTGTCTGATAACTGAACTTTTGTTTCAGTGGTCTTAGGATATAGGCTTATAAATCTGCAGGAAGCATCACAGTCCAATCCAATCCAGTCATTGAAGGCATACTTTCCTAAACCTCAGGAGTTTTCACACACGAGGGGAAGGACGTGAAATGAGAACACTCCTAGCCTTGCAAAATAAAGTGCACCATAAGGAAAGGGGCCTCTGAGCTGACAGAAGATGGAGCCATCCTGCATTCGTCACTGACTTTCATCATAGCTGTGGCTGTCATGGCATCAGCGGGGACAGGTGTATCCTGGGCTGTGTGACTCAACAGCCTTATGGTACCAAAGGTTTAATTCAACTGGCTCTCATTCAGCTTTCACTGGGAGCTGCGTGTTTCCATCACCTCTCAGTGGGGACTCCCCAATTCACATACAAAGGCCAAATGATTTTTAAAAGCCTCTGATTTGAGCTGGCTTGATTTTAGGGCTTCCAGCTTGAAATACTTTCAGCCCCAGGGGTGCACAGCTGCCATACTTTTAACTGGAGCCATCTGAAGAAAATAAGGATAGAGATGTCCTAAACTGGTAAAACTTGAGTCACTCTAAATCTGTGGTCACTTTTCAAATATCTGGGCTTGAATGATAAGATCAAGAATGTAGACAAGTCATCAGGGTTGGGAAATGGGCAGATGAGCATGAGACTTGTTTGTCTTAACTCTCAAAGTTATGTTTAAAACAAATACTCTTTAAATATATCACCCGACTTCCTTCTTACATTGGTGAGGATCCAGAATAAGGTCAGTGAAATGAATAAAGTTACACAAAGCAAGACTAAGAACAGAATCAGGTTTTTGGGTATTAAAAATACGGACCATAAACACACAGTTTTGGCTGTTTCTTTCTCTCTGCCTTTAATCTGACAGGGAAAAAAAGAAGCTGGGAGGATGAATGAATGTCAGATGTGAAGAAAATCTTTGGGCTTTCAATTTCCTATTATAAACCAGGACTAGAATAGTAAAAAAGCAGCCGAGGTCAGGAATGAGATACCGTGAAAAAAAAGCAGCATGCACACTCTTATTCCAGGGATAATGGTCTCAATCTGTTGTGTATGAAAAGAGATCCTGGGAGAGAAAGGCCAGAAATAGCAGAAGGTTTTACAGGGCAAGGGAGGGATACTGTTATTTGTACTAGATCTACGTATGGTTCAGTCTGAGGTTTTGTAGCTGTAATTCTGAGAGCCTGGCATCTGCCACCCCGTGCCGCAGTCTCTTAGCTAAACCACAGAGTGAGTGCACATGCCATGCTTTGCCGTCTGGGAGGAGTCAGAAGATGAAGAACAATTCTGGAGCTGCCCCAGAAGCCAAGACCTCTGTCTCCATCCCAGAGTGCCCGAGAAGGGCAGATGTTTGGTTTCTGTTGGATTAAGCTTTTGGCTGGAGATTAAGCTTTGTTGTGGGTTAGCTGCTGATCTTAACTGGATAGCTGGCCTTCATATCTGCCAAAAATGCCTAGAGTAACACACTGCCTCTTTTCATGCAGTCTGTCAACAACCGAAGTCAACACATAACATCAAAACTACATATTTTAAAAGAAATGGAAAAAATAGGTTGGGATGGGCATGAATTCCCTCAGTCTCTCCTCCCCACTCCTAACTTTCCCTGCTTACCAGTGCCTCCGTTCCTCCTTCTGCCTGTTCAAAATGTGCAGAAAAAAGGGAATTGCTGCCACCACTTCAGCCACAAAACTGTGGACATTGAGGGAATCCAAGAAGGGCAAGACATTGTTCATATACACCAAGGCGGACGGACTGATGACTTGAGTAAAATGAAATTTATTATCGCATTGCTTCTGAATAACTGTGCTCCAGGCATACCCCTCAGAAACTCATTTACTCCCAAGCCTGAAAAAGGTTAGATCTAGATCCAAACGTCATGGCGAAACGTGGTGTTTCTATCTCTTTTGCTGACTGGGGGAGCTCAGAGAATTACCACAGACCCCCTGTTCCTCTAGGAGATGTCACAGGGATGTCCTGACCCCCCGATCCCCCTGGATCTGCTGGCTACTGCAGCGCTGCTGATCCCTGGCAAGGGCACGGGCTAGGTGCCAGGAAAGCACATTCTGACAGGCATCCTGAACCATCCTTTTTTTATTGCTAAATTTACTCCCCTACAAGGGGACTATAGCACATGGCAGCTGTTCGCAGGGTAAAGAGAGAAATCGGGGCTATTTGTGACGTCTGTTTAAGGGCTCTTTAATAGATATGCAGCCTCTCTTGTGATCACTGCTTTATCTAACCATAGTTTGTACGTTCCACCGCACAAACACTTCCTGACATTTACCGTTTCTGGCACCATTAAACTCTGTGCCTGAAGGTGGGGGGAACATGGTGGGGCTGTTCATGTTTGAAGGCCAGCTGCACTGCAAAGCCAAACCGATGCCCCAT
This sequence comes from Gymnogyps californianus, assembly GCF_018139145.2. NCBI lineage: Eukaryota > Metazoa > Chordata > Aves > Accipitriformes > Cathartidae > Gymnogyps > Gymnogyps californianus. The sequence goes on from NC_059475.1 coordinate 34,067,164, forward strand.
ATGGCTCTGCAGGCTCTGGAGGGCACCTGCTAAAACCAGCTCCTTTCTCTTGTGCAGATTTCATCACTTGAGGTAAATCCTGGTTTCCTTGGTTAACGTTTGCTCCTTCCTTAGGAAAACACTCATAGAAATTCGAAGCAGCTTTGTCTGAGGTAGGATTTAGCAATAAGTGAGGTCCGTGTTCCCCTTGGTTCTCATCCAGTGCTGTTACTTATTGCAGCATCCAGTGAGCATAAAACATTCCCTTTGTGATTTAGTAGCATTTTACACTCAGCCTGCGAGCTATGAGTGACTGCATGAGACACAGAACAACGGAGAAATTAATCCGGACCAAGGACGCTACCTTCTCCTTTTTTTCAGGAACCGGCATGGGAAGGGCCACGTCTGTGCTGGTGTATGTTTTCGTCTTGCAAGTGGCTGGGCTGCAGAGGCACTCCCTGTTGGGATAGTCCAGCTTCACCACCCACCGGAGCCTGGGGGAGCACCACCTGCCTGCACTGGGCCATGCTGGTGCCGGAGGGGGCTCCAATGGCTTCTGAGCACCACGGCTGTGAGCTGGCACCCTGGAGTGCCTGTATCTGTACTTGAATTTTACTGATAGTTACTGATATTCTCAGGACAGGATTTTAGAGGGGCTGGTATCAAGGTTTGGATTCCTAAGTCTTGTGGAATTGGAAATTCCCATTCTAGCAGGGCTTGCTCAGTGTTAATCCTTCAATATACAAAGGAGATAAATTAACAGTAGTGCAGGACTGGGAGTAGGAGGCGGCAGCTTCTTTGTAAAACCTCATTAAAACTTAGATCATCTCTGGCTTGTCGGTTGTGTACAGTGGGGACCCCATGAGGGCTTTTGTTGCATCTTTGGACATAATTCTCTCCCTTGCAAGGTCTTCTGAGCTGGCCAGCTGATGATTGCCTTGGCCAAGATATCTGCATTTCAAAAACACCATAGTGTTACAAAGTGCCCGTTTCTGCCTGCCTTTACAGAGGCAGACAGTTTTCCCCCACATGAATAACCTTTTTACAGTCCAATGAGTAAGCACTGCTCCTCTGCTCAGGCGCAGCCCAATATTCAGGCTGCAAGGTGTTGCAGCACTGGGGGCTATTTGATCAACTGCTATTACTATAATAAAAGCTATTCCTGACAGAGCCATAGGTAAAATCTCTTTTGGGAGCAGCATTTCCTGCTGACTCCATATAGAAGGCTTGGCAGAATGCCCTGTGCTTTACAGATATTTTTTGCTGGAAACAGAAGAATCCTCCTGCGGGGCCGTAGAGCCAGCCCCCTAAAGCCCTTGACCCTGAATGTGTAATCTCCCTGGAGACCCAATGTACATGAAGAAATATAATCTTCTTGAAGCATCTGCTGTCTGCGTTGTGTTAAAATATGACTGGGATGCAACTGTCAAATCTCCAGCTACTCATTGCAGAATCCTTTATAGGGCAATAAAAAACCCCAACCCAATCTGAAAGGAGCTCTTGCACACAAAAAGATCTCTCTGTATTGCTTTAAGGAGGGTTATTTTACCACAGCTACAGCCTGAGAGGTTTCTGTGGCATCCAACAGACATTTCACCTGCTTTTGTGTCCTGGGAAAGTAATAGCACACAACAGATGGGAAACAGAGCCGAGTTTCGGGAGGTCACTGTAACGGCATCACATGCAAATCCTTCGCCCGCTGGGACCTGCACGGCGCGTGAGCTGTGCCGGGGAAGCCGGAAAGAGCTTTCCTGCTCGCACAGGGGCAGAAGCTCAGACAGAGCATTCGGCAAGGATCCCTGGGAGGGCTGCCTTCACAAATGGATCAGCTTTCCACTGGGGTGAAAGGGAAGGAGAGGTGTCTGTTATCACAGAAGGCACAGAGAAAACAGGTGTCTGCTGGTTTTTTAATTTCTTTATACATTTTTTTTAGCCAGTTGGAGGACTTGGTCTCTGCTCTGAAGACATAGGTGCAGGGAGCAGGAAAAAGTGAGAGCTTAAATGCAGAACTAGTAAGGAAAGAGCATTGATGTGGCTTGTCAGTGATACTCTGATCTGCTGTTGTTTCTGTTTTCTGCATTTTTTTTCAACACTGTAAACTCGCCTCCTTGACATCTGCCCTACCCTTGCTCTCGGTCTTCCCTTCCCCCACTTCTCCCTTTAATGCTTGTGTCCTCATTTCCCCTTTTGTACATATGACCCTTTCACTATGCAGGGATTAGTATCTCACTCATAAATATGTGAAATAGATATGCAGATGATTTAATTTGCTGGGGTTTGTAGGGCTAGCGAGACAGACTGGCATGGGGAGAAAGGTATGTTCTAGCAGGTCAGCTGAAGAAAACATCTTGTGTATGGGATGAGTAACGGGAAACAGGCATGTGGAACACCAGCACCAGCCCAGCAGGGAGAACTCAGGGGATGGGGACGAGGTGGTAAGACATAAAGGCCAGGATAATAAGGAAGAGCAGAAGAGAAGGTCAAAGATGTCTCTGCCTCCCCCATTTGTTATGTGTCTGCCAGGGAGAAAGGATGGGAGTGGGGAACGTGAGAAGCAAAAGGGGAGCAGAAGTCCGCTCTGGCTACAGGCAGTTTGAGTTGCTGGTAACTCATTCAGGAAAAATGCAGGTGTGGAGAGATGGTGGCAAGCTAGGAGGGAGGCAGAGGTCTGAGATGTGAGGATGAGATGGCAGTAAAAGCTATGTAACTGGATGGGGGTACCCAGACGGAGGACACAGCTGAGCTGAGCAGGGATTCCCAAGGAGGAGGAGAGACAACAGAGAGGCCGTGAGAGGATGAAAACGAAGAGCTGGAGATGACAGTGCTGTGGAGCCCCAGCCAAGGAAAAGTTGTCAAATGGCAAGGATTAAGTCACCAGATCCAAACGAGGAAGTTGAGACGAACACCAAAGCCCTAATATGCAATAAGACCTTGCCAGGAGGCAGTTGGTGAGGCGGAGGGGAAAGACAGGACTGAGGCGATGTAAGATAAAGCAGAGAAATAGGGTTTAATGGACCATACATGGCGGCAGCCAAGGCCAGGCTTCCGGCTGGCTTTGTGGGTAGCCGTAAGGTCACAGGCAGCCTTGCTGGGACACAGTGTGGTAGCAACACCACTTTCACCACCAGCATCATGCTGGGTGCCTGGCTCTTGCCCAGAGATTAGTGGCCAGGACAACCGTAGCCTATGCTAGCGTTTGGAGACGTTCATGCTGCTTTCAGCAGTCACACAGCACAAAGTCCCGCCATAAGGACGCTGCTGGGGGCCATGCTGCTTTTACTGCGAGATCAAAGGGCAGCTGTGCTTTGTCATCACATTTGTCAACCAAAATATAATTACCGTGCTAACTCCAATCAGCCTCTGCTGAAGAGCCAGATGACTGTCCAATAATGTTAAAAATCTGTTTTGCTAGAGCATGCCAGCATCCGGCTAATGTGGACACCCGTGTGTCAACTGCAGAGGAGTCCCAGGGAGGAGGCTCCTAGTGTGCCACCAGCCGTGCTCCCCTCCGCTGGCGCCGCTGGCATGCTCGGGTCATCGGCAGGGATTTGCCTTCCTGTGTGACGCTGGGAACAAGGCTGGATGGAAAGGGGCAACAGAGGTACCCATCTTGGCCAAGCTGTTTTATTAGCGGAACAGAGCTGGGGTGGTTACTCTTATCCTTAAAGACTTCAAGAGACTTTTTTTAATGCTTACTATGATATCATAGCACTTACAGATCCTGTTGGGAACAAGCTCACATCAATGTTACAACAAAAAGACAAGTCCTGGCCTGGAGAATTTGCAACGTGACTGAGATTAGAGATGGCAGATAGGCACCAGTGGCCAACAGACAGAGCAGCAGCAGAACAGAAGGATGCCTAGGATCGGCACGGCAGCCTGGGTGGGAGGGAGTACTTTCAGTCGATGCCTTAGCTGAGGAAGAGGAGTGGATGGGTCTGACTCAGGCTAGGTACACACCACTCTCATTAGCAATAAGACAGTGCACACAGAGGGGAAGAAAAACCCTAGCAAAAACATCAGAAGGTCCCCAAGGTGATAACTCCCCCTTTTTTTAAAGATGGAGCAGGATAGCATGGCATGTTTGCCTTAGACATTAATCTGATTTAAAATTGATATGTAAAACATGTTTGAAAAACATGGGCCTAACCCCTCTCTCTGAGCTGAGCGCTCATCGGTAAGAAGCTTTAACTCCCTGCCAGATCAAAGTGAGGCCTTCCCACGTACCAAAGCACACAGTCACGCAGCTTGCAAGGTCAAGAGCAGTCAACTCATCTTAACCTGCTTCATGTGTATGCAGAGCTTCACTTTGGATCTTCTCTGGATCTCATATGCTCAAGAAAGTGGCAGTGAGTGGGCCCAGACTGGTGTTGGCAGCTAAGCAGGTGATGGCTCCTCTCTGCCAGTAGAAGTTATGATGCAGTCAGTGGTGCAGCATGGAGGCCATCAGCTATGTTCATGCATCTAAACACACACACTCACTATGTGTATATGCGTTTATATGAAGGATCGGTTGAAATCATGTATTATTCCACATACATTGAAACTCAAAGAGATTGACCAGAGCAGCTTTTTGCTGAATTTAGCCCTGAAAGCCTATTATGTACCATTGTGTGGATGTTATAGCAAAGGCACTGAACAATAATTGCAAACTTGCTGCTATACTTGTGCCTGAAGGCAAGTGTATAAAATGTTTTCTGCCTTCCAAAGCACTGACAACTGCAGCTGTTGCAGGCTTTAATGGAAGCTACAGCTCATCAGCAATCAGCCCGTTTGTGTTAAATTGCCAAAGGTGGGGTTCAGACAGGAGGCTTAGGGTACCTGTGATTGCAGCATGGACTTGCAGTGGAGGTAAGGCACGGAAAGGGACAGGTTACCAAAGCAGCTGATCGAGAAACAGGAGCAATAGGAAGAGCTGTGGTGTCAGATGAGTGGTCTGACAACAGAAACGGCAATATAGATAAGCTCTGCAGTAACTGCAACAACATGAGCTGATAGAGCAGATGGTCACCTCAGTTTAGCCTCTAACATGGCTTGTTGCCCCTAGCAATATTTACCCAAAAGTACTCTACTGATGGAGATGGGATTATGTAGCGAACAGAGGGAAATCAGTCCTACTTTGTACAAGATGATAGAATGTGCTGCCGATCAGCTCTGACAGTCCCTTCATGTGCCGGCTTTAACTTGGGCAGATGGAGCGATGTGATGACGTACAAAACCATTTCTGGGCCAGCTTCAGATGGTGGAAACAGGGTAGTGCTTTCCCAGTTCCGCAACTTTCTTGGAACTTTATTAACTCACTCCTCAAATCTGGAAACTTGGTGAACAGGTAGAATGTTAAACTCCCTTTCCTAGGTGTGAAATGACCGTCTGGGAGCTGTCAGGACGTTTTCATCAGCTCCTGATCAGTGCTATTTGGGGTTAATCCTGACCTACTTCAAGGCCTGAAGTGAGAATTATTTCAATAGTTTGTGAAAAGCACTTACAGATCCTTCAGTGAAAACTGAAAAAGAGAGGCAAATACTGTTATTCTCATCCCCAAAATACTAGATAAAGAACCATACTGAAGTAGCAATATAGATAGGTTGCAAAGGGGATTAACCACAAAGGAGAGAGAAACTCTGCACTGGAAAGTGTCCCATATTTGAAAGGCCAGAGATCAACAAGCATTATGCATATCTCAGCTCATATATTTAATAAATATTGTCTCAACTGCATATGTTTACTTATTTTTATTGAAGAGCAAATTGCTTGTATTTCCTTCTCTTTCTTCTTCATTATAGCATCGAAGCAGGACAGCATGCCACACAACAGTATAAACAAACAGCATCACCAGATACTTAAGGGTCTTTAGCTCCTAAATTGACTGAAGCATAAATAGAAACTGACGTCACGCATTTGGGATTACCATTTAAAAATTGCTATTTTCTGAGACACTAATGAAGGCCGTTCACATCAGAAAATCCAGTGGCTACAAAAGGAGGAGTGAGCCACCCAGACTCCAGAATAAGGAGTCGAGGAAATGGTCTGCTTCTCTTAGAATAAAAAACCTGCCGGTTTGCTTTAGACCTGCGAGAAGTCCCAAATACAGAGAACATGGAAGAGCTGCTTCCAACCTGTCCAGCTCTTGAAGATTTGGGAATGTAGATGTCACCACCAGTCCTTGCTCTGCCACCATTGCCAGCAGCGCTCCTATCACACCCTCTACTCATCACAGTCCTTGTACGGTGGAAGCTCATCCTGGCTGCGCACTGGAGCTGCACAGCACACCACGTGCAATGCAGTCTGCAGCTGCATGATGCTAGTGACCTGCTCCAAGGCTGTGACAAGTCACCTTCCACATTTGGTCTCTAGGGTCTCAGCTAAGTAGCTGAAACTTTAAACAAGATGCTCTCAAGTAAGATCACAAGCAGTGCTGAAGCTTATATAGGATCTCAGTCTTTCTCCCTCTTAAGCACGACAAACATTTCCACTGGAACCCATACAACTAAGAGTACATTTTATAAGGCAAAATGCATTCCTGAGGAGGCGTTTGTACTAATTCAGGTGCTGAAGTGGTATAGCCACAGGGCAGCATGCTCTGTGGGCCAAGGTATTCTGCTTCTCAGCATGATTAACTTAGCAGGATGGAGCACAGCACTGTATGGCTTTTAGTACCTATAGTGGCTTAATGAGCACTAGCTCACATATCTCTAGGTGATGTATTTTTCCACAAAGATGTAAGTCAGGAATCTCCTAGAGAAAAGAGGACTAGAGATTTTAAACATCCCTTCTACTTCAGAGTAAGTTCAGGCAATCATATACTTTGGGGCAAGCAGACAACTTTTGCATTGCTGCAGGTAGTAAAGATCTCAGTGGGAAGGCGCAGCTTTGTATTTGAAGAAGTGGTGCCTTTGGACACAAACTAACCAGTGCATCCCCAGCCCCTCCCTAGGACTTCTGTCAAGACACCACTTTTTCCTTTGGCATCTGTGCTAGCTGCCCAGGGGGCAAAAGCAGAGCAGGTTCTGGGGGCACCCTCTTGTTCATAAAGCAGTGAACACAAGTCATTCCACGTGGTACAAATTCACTATCATGCCTGTGGATGACCTGCTAGTAATAAGCCTGAAGCCCAGAGCCTTACAGTTCTTAAAATCAAAGTTCCCCTGCCCAAGCAGAGACCGACCTCTGTTAGCTTAAAATCTTGAGCAGCACCGAGGTCCCAGGGCAGCAGCAAAGCTTGCTCCATTGCCTGGGGCGGGAGGTGGAAGGAAGGGAAGGTCCCTTCCCCAGGGGCTGGCTCAGGACAGTCCGAGGGGAGTAAGGGAAGACAGGTGCAAGTGGAGGCCATTTGCCGAACAAGGACAACGCTCCTGAGGTCTCACCAGCTCTGTGACCCTACCCCGTCATTAGGTGCCAAAGCAGCTGGGCAAAGGGACGCACAGTGGGCACAGCTTCTGGTTTAGCAGGGTGTCCTGCTTTCAGCTGGGACAGAGTTAACTCTCTTCTTAGTAGCTGGTACAGTGCTGTGTTTTGGATTTAGTGTGAGAATAATGTTGATAACACACTGATGTTTTAGTTGTTGCTAAGTAGCGCTTATCCCAAGTCAAGGATTTTTTCAGTTTCCCATGCTCTGCCAGCAAGCAGGTGTGCAAGAAGCTGGGAGGGAGCATAGCCGGGGCAGCTGACCTGAACTAGCCAAAGGGGTATTCCATACCATGGAACATCATGCCCAGTATATAAACAGGGGGGAGTTGGCCAGGAGGGGCGGGTTGCTGCTGGGCCATCAGTCAGCAGGTAGTGAGCAATTGCATTGTGCATCACTTGTCTTTTCCTGGGTGTTATTTCTTTCTTTTTTGTTTTTTGTTATATTCCTTTTCATTACAATTATTATTATTATTAGTTAGTAGTGTATTTTATTTTACTTTAGTTATTAAACTGTTCTTATCTTAACCCATGAGTTCTACCTTTTTTTTTTTTTCCCCTCCTCCCCATCCCACTGGGAGTGGGGAGGGGGAAGCAGCTGCGTGGTGCTTAGTTGCTGGCTGGGGTTAAACCACAACACAGGGGCTGCACCAGAAGAGAGATTTCCTTCTACAACAGGGGATGGATCGCAGAGGGATTTGGTAGCTGCTGATGTGCAAGAAGGAAGGGGAAGAGAGCAGTCTCCTTCTCAGATGATTCAGCTGCAGTTTGCAGGCAGAAGAACTGAAGCAAAGAACTCAGATCTGCAAGCCTCCCCCTTGAATACAGAGCATATTGCATGTATTCGGGGCCCAGGATAAACTAAAATAGAAAAACATTTGGTTTCAGTTCACATCTTAGTGGTGGCTCATGTTTTATTCATAGTACAGAAAGGGCAGAAGTTCCCATGAACGAAGAAATCCCCTTTCTTTCTGTGCAGGTTTCAGAAAACCAGTCAGCAGCAGAGCAATGTTATTGAACTCAGGAGGACTTCAGTCACCCGCTTTCTAATTCTCAAAGCAGTTAAAGCCCTGCAGTCTTTTTTTACCTTTTATAGTCACAGGACTAGTCAAGCAAAACCTTGATTGGATTATTCTGTTTTAATTACAAAATGCACTCAGACCAAAGGCGCAATAGTACCTGGTACATATGTTCACATTTCTCTCAGTTATAACACCAAAGACCAAAACGCAGTTTGGTCCTGCTGTAAATCAACCATCTCCCTCTGGCAAGATCTTTGGAGTATGAACAGACATCACAGTAATGCTTGAACTGCCTCATGTGCACAGGACACCAGACTCTGTATTTCATCATGTACTTTGAGATCCTTTAGGGTGGACCGTACAAGAGATAAGCAAGAGATGGGAGGCAAAACTGGAACCTGGGGGTAACTGGAGTCCATATCCCACCACCCACCACCCCCCGGAGAAGAAAAGCAGCGATGGGCCACTCTCTCCTTGCTGCAGTTAGGACAAGGTAGATAAATCACAAGGTTTTTTTTATTGCTGGTGAACTCAAAACAGGCAACTTTAATCTACTGAGGAAGATACACGTATGAACAAATGTTAGGCCTTGTGCGTTTTTTTCTTCTTAATGTAAATGTCTCCACAACTTCAGTCCAGCTCCCGAGCTTTTGCTGAGCTGCCACTGAGACCCCAGTAATGTGTTCTGGGCACTTCTGTAAGATGTTATAAGAAGCATCACATGTATTAAAAAGGGAGATTTTGCAGAAAAGACAAAGCTCTGACTGCAGCCATGTTGCTCAGAAAGGAGAAGTCTGGCTAATCCTGCTGCATTAGGTACATGGTATTATGTATAATTATTTTAATTGATTTTAAGAATTTGCTGGGTCCCTTTCTGTTTCTGGTGTGCAAGCTGCAAGTAAAGTGCACTTCTGGGTGTAAATTACCACTCCATGAGGATGCAATAGCTGGGTGGTACATGTCAGACATCAGTGGAAAGCAGACTACAATAGCTGTTACAACGGCACAGGCAATAAGGATAATGGAATAAGATATTAGATGCTGCTGGGAAACCCCTCCGTAGTTTGAGCATCTAAATATTACATCACTGAGCAAAACCAGTGTCATTTAGTGGGGACCCTCCGAAGTCAAGACATATGACTCTTATTGTGCACCAGGTTAGCTCTGTGGACAGCCGCCTCCTCCTCCCCCAGTCCCAGCTGCAGCTAGGAGTCACCAAACCACGTTGCTAACTCCTTTTAACCTTTTTAAAATTCTCTAACAGCTAAGGAGAAAGCGGGGATCCTAAGGATGTTTCTATGAAGCTGTGGGTTTCAGATGATGCAGGGGTGGTGTAAGAAGCAGCACGAGATGACACTTAAGCTATGCTGTAAGAGGACAACCCAGCTTTAGACACCGCATTTAGTGACCCTGACAGAACCAGGGCCAAAATGGGGAGATCCCAACTCGCACCTGCACCTTGCAATTCTTGTTCTGGTCCAGTAGAGCTCATCTACATTACCCCATGTACAAATCTCATCCCTTTTTCTTTCCCATGTACAGTGTCAGGTGACTATTTTGCCTGGGTCTACACGCCCGAGACCATCAAGGCTGATAAAACTACATATTGTTCCTCTGATTTCATAATACTGGCATCACAGCATGGAAAAAAAAAAAAAAATCTGTTCAGTGTTTGTTCTCTTTTAATTTAATGAACTATAAAAAGGGGACTCTAAATACCCACCTAAGTATTCTGGGTGCTTCAGGAGACATCGTATACCCCAGGGCAGATTTGACTAACTCCTTGCCGCCAGTGTTTTCATGCGTCCATTGCCAGCAACGGATGCCATATGAAAAGGGGGAGGGGAGGAATAAAATAATTGCACTCTGTGTGATACAAAAAAGGATTAACACTGCCTTCATAAGAGCAGAACCAACAAACAATTCCCCTCACAGGGCCAGGAGTGCTTTTCCCCTCAGGAATGCATGTCCCAGGGCAAGGAGCAGGTTCACAGCTGAGAACTCCCTACCAGGGACAGGAGACCCACACAGAAATAGCCCAGCCATTTCCAATACAAGAGTGGAATCCTACAACACATTTGCATTTCAAGCCGAACTGATCCCTGGTGCAGCTCTGTTGACTATGGTGGAAGAACACCTAAAATTAATCTGGCCCTACAGGGCAACTACAGCAAACCTTCCCCATAAACCAGTTAGGGGTGAGATACATCTGACAGCTGGAAGCTCCATGTTTGTTGCTAACTTCAAAAGCCAAGACTTGCCAGAGCGAATTATGAACCTGTGGCTGCCACTATCAAGCACTTTCCCTGCACTGCAACTTTCCCTGTACTCCTCAAATGTCCCCAATAGGTTAAATTTCAAGCTGTCCCCGGTGCAGGTAGTTCTACAATGGAGCCACAGCACTCCCTCCTGCTCCACCTCTCTACTGCTGCTCTCGCACCCTAACTCAAAGCCTCACTCAGGCAGAGCATGAAGAAGTGCTCTTCACAGAGGAGTTTTTTTGCTTTTGTTTTTTTTAATAATGTATCAGGCAGCATGGCATATCTCTTGTTGCCTCCAATTATTGTCATGACAATATGGTTGTAGTTATTTAAAGCAGAATTTGGGAAGAAAAAGCAAATCCCCTTGACACACTGAGGAGATCACTGGGCAGAACTGAGCCAAGACCTGCCAGTGCTGAAGGAAGGTGAGAGTCAGTGCCAGAGGACCAAATCCTGGATACCACATTAGCCACATGAAGGTTTTGACCTTCAAATACAATGGGTTGCAGCCAGACTAAGTCATCGTCATCACCAGAAACAGAGGAATCCCTGGGAAGGAAGGCAGAAAACTCTTGTGGCCTGTACAGTTTCTACAAGGTTTGCATGGCTGACATGGGAGCTGGAATCTGCAGCAGACCCTCAAGCAAGGTCTGCTTTGGGGGGACAGAGGAGATGGGAAGACTTACGCTATTTCTTGTGCCTTTTGCCAAGATTCAGATTGCACAGATTATGGTAAAATTCACTCGGCAAAACAGGCCTTTATTAAAAAAAAAAAAAAAAAAAAAAAAAAGAAAAAAAGGAAAAAAATTTCTAGTGAGTATCAGGACTGAGATTTCAAAAAGTACAAGATCTGTATAAATTCAGCAAGATGTCCAGCACCAGATTATTCACGGTGCAACAAAGAACCTGGGGAGAGGCCAATGGGACCTCGCGAGGGGAACACCATCTACCTCGCCAGCAGACTGCCAGTCTTAGGTTCTTCTCAACAGCAGATGGATTTTCCTTGTTCCTGCAGCATCTCAGGTCCCACGGGAGGTATTGGTTGCAAGCAAGCACCTGAATATTGCCTAATGGAGTAAGCCAATCACTAACTTAGCTGGCATGTCCATGCCCATCCACTAATTAGGTTTTTTTCTTTTTGGATGCATTTCCACCGTAGCATTTCTTTTTCTTCTTTCTCCACATAAAAGTGTAAGCAAAAGGACTGCTTTCATCTGTAATAAGTTAAAATCAGAAATCACCTAACTAACAAGTAACTGATATTGGTCCTTGGAGCCCAAAGAGTAAAATCCATAGAAAATCTATTGGTTCCATTTTTTTCTGGTATATCCCATGCACACCCCCATTAGAAAAACGGGGTTTATGAATCTTATCATACAGCAAGGAGCAGTACCTCAGAGCCAGAGCTGACAGTCCGTGGTAGAGGTCTGGGCTCTCTCAGATTGCTAAGTGTGGTTCTTAGTCACTGCTCAATCAGTCTTCACATGGCCATTGGCCAAGGCAACGGGGACGGTGGGGGCCCCCGGCTCGGCAGTCTCATCAAATCGTAAGCGCAGGGTGTTTCTGATCACCAGCTGCTCCATGATGAAAGAAGCACAAAACCATGGGATGGCATACTCCAGGGTGATCAGGCCCATGAAGTCAAAATCAAACTGGGAATAGTCCCATGGGCAGGCATTGAACTGACGTAGGATGAGGCCGGTGGTGAACTCCCAGAGGTATGTCCAAAGTGTGTAAATGAAGCAGCGCACTAAAATGTTACACTTGTCTTTGAGATATAGATACATCTTCTCCACAATAAGGATGGAGGTGCCATAGATGAAGAGCGCCCACACACTGGTAACACCTGGGAACTTCCAGTTAAAGTTGACCACAAACTCCCAGGCAGCTGTGAACATCACCTCACAGAAATAGCCATGAATAGCGTAGAGGTACCATCGGGAGAAAGCAGTCAGAGGTTCTGCCGCAGCCATTCTTCTGCGCACAACCCAGCAAGCACTCTGAAATGAAGAGAGAGAGAGAGGAGTCAACAAGGATGTCACAAGTCCTTATCCCCCAGGTGGCAACACACACAAACTTGTAACATCCACAAAGGACAAACCTGACAAAGAAGTGAATTTTAAATCGTCTCGTCTTTACCACAGCAAATTTTAAGTCCTGGGGAAAGGCGGCACCTTACCGGGCTCCGAGGCTCAGAATGGGCCCGGACAGCGTATACTGCTCTGCCTGAGGAGCAGGATGCAGTTGGTATTGCATTGGTGATAAGGAGGGAGCTGACAGGTACAAGGGCTTTGCCAGGGGTGAGGCTGCCAAAGAACTTACTGGTTGCAAGTCAGAAGAAAAATACAGTCATCTCACAACGAGCGCACATCACCTTTTTGCTCTTTTCAAGAAACAGCACTGTGCCCTACTTTTCTGATTCTAATATGGAATAGATTAGATGAACACAGCATTGAAAACCTGGGCCCTTCCAGCTGTCACCTACAATCTCTATACCCAAAATGTTTACTGTAGTGAAAAACTGAGCTTTGATGGGAGCTATGGAAAGGGAACTGGAGGAGAAAATTTCAGAGGTTTTACACTTTCAGACACCATACCTTGCACCCATTATTCAGCTGAACTGTTATTTCTTCTGTTAAAGAACTCATGCATTGTATGGCTAGGATTTGGAAAATAATTTTCTTATGGTGTCACACTGCCCGATACTAAGTCAAAAAGCACAAGAGAGCCATTGAAATTCATTCAGATTTGGCTTCAGGACAGCAAAACACAAAGGAGGAGAATAAAAAGGAACAGCTGAGCATAGAGAGAGGTGGTTAGTCATGATAAATAGGAAAGGAGAACAAACTCTAATTGTCTCTACAGGAAGAAACTTGGTGAAGAGGTTTTGAAAGGGCACTATTTGCTTATCACTGAACTGTTTCAGCACAACTAGTTTTTACACTTTTTGTAGAGATTTACAAGGTCCTAAGCATTGCTCTGCCACGCTACAGTCACTGGCCCAAGCTGATTTTAAGCATAATTTTACTGAAACCTTACAGATTTACACAGGGTGAATTTGACCTTTCATTCTTAGAAACTTACTCTTTCAAGTTGGGTTTCTCTTGACTCTTCATCAGGCACTATTTAACTTCTTTGCTCTGCACTTGTCAGTTCTGTGGCACAAGGTACTAGGAAAGGACCACACTAACCTTACGTGCAGTCATTCCAATGCCATCTGGAAAGAGACTGTTCCTGTCCTGCCCTGTAAACGCAGTGCCTCTCTGAACAAAGTATTAACATGCAGTGTGACTGAAATTCTGATAGGAGCTGACAGAAGAGAAACGTTTATAAGGAAAAAGGAACTATAATAATGAACATAAAGAAGATATACAGAATATTCACAGGGCAATATTGAAAGTGGAAAGGACAGAGCTGTATCCATGACCTGTTCACTCGTCTCTTAAATGGACACCCAAACAACCTCATGTCTCCTAACAGTTCAGTCCCAAGAGACGCTGCAAGACAGCAGTGGAGGTGGCACACGAGAAATATGCAGGGGGTATATCTCCACGCAGTCCACAAGAAGCTGATGTGTAAGGGCACCACAAGCTTTCTCTCGGAGGAGAATGAAAGTCTGTCAATGTACTTTGCCAGCACAGTTGATAAGCTTAGGAGTTTGAATCCTTGTATCATTCCTCCATTCTCGCATAATTTCAAGAACAAATCAACAGTCAGAGGTACAGGAGTAAGGGAAGCAGTAAGAAGGAAATGGACTGTAGGTATCTTTTGTCAGAATGGGGATATATGGCTGCAGCAGGAAGGGAGAAATTTTTATATCTGAGGAGACAGACATCACAATATGCGTAGGCCTTAGAAGTCATACCTATTGCTAGGTAAGGCACGGAGGAAATACGGAATGTCATTCTCCAGGGAAGAAAATGATTGTAAAGTTTTTACTAAGCTGCCAAGGGATTGTATGGTTTTCCTCTCTTTTCAATAAGCCTTTCTAAGCTTTTCCACTTGTGGTCCTTAGTCCTTGCACTTCCCTCTACAGCTTCACATGAAATGTATTTGAACTGTTAGCTAGGAGCATCCACAGCATGCAGTACTGTCTGTAAGGTTTTCCTTGTAATTTTTAAAATCTCTTCACAAAGTTGGATGAAATGGGCAGAAGGTCCTTCCCTCTCAGTCCCTCCCTTCTTATTCCAAGGATCCCCTCACCAATTATTTCTGTTGCCTTACACCTGCCCACCAAAGCCAAAGACTCACAGAAACATATCCAACAAGCCACGTCCTGTTCTACCCCACACTATTTCCTCTATGCAATGAATATTTCTCTTTCCTGGTTCTATACCACGTACTTAATAATTATCTATTTATTCTCTGTTTATTTTTTACACTTTGCAAAATATCTAGTTACTACACTAGAAGTCTAATAACTGAATCTAGACCAGGTCTGGGACAACATCTACAATACAAGTTAACCCATTGCAAAGACCACTGTTGACTTCTTTTGAATCCTGAGCCTTTTACCACAACTGCAAGGAGACAAGCATCAATGCACTGACACTGTCTCAGTATTTGCCTTCTACTGCCACGTGCCCAGTCAGCCCAACCTCGATGGGAACGTCCTTCTTATCATATGCTTGAAAGAGTCCTCACAGGCTGCCGGCTGATTAAGAGCATCCCAAGACAGGGCAGATGCCGAACTGTGGTAGCCCAAACATAAACTGGTTCCACTGTGCTAGGCACTAAGCAAATCCATAAATCACAGCTCCTCCTGTAAAATATTTCATTCAAAATAAAACAAGAAGTACACAGTAAGACATAGAAGGGAATGGAGGACACCTAGGGAGACTACAACAAGCTACAGCACATCATTGCACAAGCTGGGGACTGTACAATGTAATGGTTACAAGTCACTTGAGCATTTACAAAACAATTAAAATTGCAGCTGTTCCCAAGCATCTTATTTCCCAGCCATACCAAATTGGCTGGTGCCTGGTAGGCAATACAGAACAAGAAGGTCTCAAGAGGGAAATGAAGGAGAAAAGTATTGTTTTATTGGGCAGCAATTAATGATAAAAGGATCAAGCTGAAAAGTAGTTGCAGGACATTAGTGGGAGAAGCATCCAAACAGAAGGCCAAGACTGGATTCAGTAAGAGATGCAGATTTGTGAAAAGCCTCAAGTAGATAATTGAACTTGGTGATGCAAGACTTTTAATGGAGTGACAGTAATAGAGACCAAAAAGCTCTGAACATATGATAGCTATTCAGTCTCCTGAGGAAAACAAATGACACTCATCACTGAGGTGGTTACAGTGGGATGGGCAGCGGCATCCTGAAAACCAGAAACACAGCTGCCACCTACACAACTGTCTCAGCAGAGAGCAAACAAGTCATGAAGACTGCACATGGATGGCCATGCTTGTACTGAGGCTGGTCACACTGTGTTGTTTTGTGGAAAACAGGGAGCTTCTAAATTCAAAGCTGTGAAAATGCTTTCCATCATCAGCAAATTATATTTCAAGGAGCTAAAGTAGAAATAGTTCTGCTAATACAATGTTATTAGGAAGCCTGAGCTAAGCCAGCACAGAAATTTTCCCTGTTTCTCCAGTAGGACCTTCTTTTCCAGCTTGCTGATAGAAGAAAAAAGGCAAGTCTATGGAAACCACACATGGGCCTTGGAGGAACACACAGGCCTTTCCCCAACTGCCTTGCCTGTGTGGATAACGCTGCTGGCAACACAGGGGCCAAGAGGCCCTCCACCTACAGTGAACAAGCACAAGCCTAACAGGGGGAAGTGTATGAAGGACTGTGCTTCTCTACAGAAATCTGGTTCAGAGGATCAGGGCAGGACTCTTGACTTAGGGCTGCAAGAAAATAATATTGTAACACCACGAAGATTATACTTTTATATTTTAGAATATCAACTCTGAAATGGATATTAATCATCCCCTAGGTTGAGGTAAGATACAGATAAACCTGATGCACCAGGCCAAATAAGGAGAAAGGATATAAATCCCAGACTGCCTCACTTCACGTGCAAGACCCTTCTGTGCAAGAGGAGCACTTCCATACCCGCATTCGGTTTTGCAGGTGACGCAGCCCGGGCAGGCAAGAGGCGAGTGATCGGAAAATGGGTTGATGGTAGACCAAGAAGTAATGGCAGATTTGTCACACACAAGCACTGCAGGGGAGACATCAGTGCATGTCATATTCATGCCTGATTAAGTTCTTGAGCACTGCCTGGTTCATTTTTTTCAAAGCTCTCCTTTGCAGTGGTTTTCTGCCTGTTTCCCTGCTACCAAGCCAAACTGTGCTTCAAAAAGTCTCTCACAGATTGTCTCTGTTCCCTCTACTCCAGCAGAATTATTTAGACTCACAGCCTCTGGATGGGTATAATGAGACCTCGTCAAGATACTCTGAATTAACTCTGAAGTGCTAATAAAAGAAAAACACAAACAAAAAACCTCCATGAGACAATTCCCTTGCTTAGTGATGGCCTGAGGCTATAAATTCTGTCAGCTACTTGATTCAGCGCAGGTGAACTTGAACTACTGCAGGAAGTTCCTTATTCTTAGTGCCCGGTTGTTTCTGCCAGTTAAAAAATTAGGGCACAGTGTTATTTTACAAATTCATATTTTAAGTATTTATTAATATTTAGTTTTATAACATGCATGTTCATATTTCTAAGAAATGCCTTAGATACATCTATAACCCTATGTTACTTTTCATAATTACTTTTTAATTTGAAAGAGTAACTGCAGACAGAGGCGGCACAGATGTAGTAAGTGGGACAATGTGCTTCCCCCCCCGCAACCTGACCTTTATTTCTCGTAACCCTGCTCAAGTGATAACCACCAGTGGCGTCTGGTCGTGAAGGCTGCATCCAGCTCAAAGTGGATTCGGGGGAGACAGATAACAACACAATAGCCAAGGGCTAGTTGAGCATGTGCCAACCGAAATATGGCTGGTATGCAAATACGACTGTAAGTCAATCATCTTACTCCATAAATAGTGGACAGCCCAGGGCACACTGAGCTCTCCTGCACGGCAGCGGGCTGCACGCCAGGATCTCCCCTTGAGTAGGGAGGCCTCTCAAGGTTACTCCTCGAGGCTGAGAGAATCCTTATCACATCAGACACTTGGTAAGTGAATTGGGAGTAAGAGCGCTGAAACTTTGAAATCTTACCTAACTGATATAAAGGATTGATTGCACATATATAATCGTTTAGACATAAACTGTTGACCAAGTATGGGACTAAGTCTGGATCCAGCTGCACCTAGACTCCTCTCTGGGAAGGAGTTTAGAACCCAAGGGGGTCCCTTCTGAACCTCATGACTCAACGGGAGGGTCTCCCTGACACTTTTGTCTGACCCTGTCCTCTATGCAGTAAATACTCAAGTGTACCTTGCCATCAAATCTTGTTAAACCACTGTCGCATTTACTATCAAACTTTGTTAAATCGCTGTTTTATATCAATAAACATATTGCTGCTTCTCTCTTACAAGTGAAGCGCATGACTCTTTCCGTGACAGTAGGATACTTCAGTCCCTCCAAACAACAGGACTGCGAGCAGCAGACAACTCTGAAGTAGAGGGCACCTGCCGCTCCCTGACCGTAAGCTCTACTGCTTATGATATTCTCCTTCCTCAGACCCTTCTTACCCAAACAGTACTTACATAAAAGTAACCGTTCTTCATTACTTTTTTAACTACTTTCATTGGCACATCATTGTAGCTCCTGTGTTCTTCCTTCAGACTGGGAGAATCAGACGTGTATTGCTTTTCTGCTTTAACCAAGAGTGGAGTAGATACAAGGATGTGTTGATAAAAATTGATATGCCTTTTTGGGCAATACCTTTTAAAATATAACTCTTCCTCTCTTATTTTGTATTTTCCCTGTGAGTAAACGCCAAATGGGCACACCTTTGCAACCATGGACAGCATTCAATGAATGTGCTGCAAATCTGGCTTCAACATTTTCATATAAATCTTACACAAACCATTAGGAATAAAGATTTACAGAACACTGGTGCTGGATTTGGCCCCAAGACATTAGTTCATCAGTGTTTAAAGATTTATGCAGTAAAGTCTTAGTGGTACTTATGTGCTGAAGTCATAACTCTGAGGAGATATTCATCCTTCAGGTACCTGAGAGCCTCAATTAACTGCGGCTCAGAAAATAGAATTTCGACTGTACTGAAGTGTGGAATAGTTCCAGCAGATCGCTTAATCAAGCCCTGCAATGACGCTAAAAGCATGCCACAGACAGATGTCTCCAAATACAGACTTGATGTCCATTCCTTACTCTTAGCGCTTTCAGGATAGATCTGGAGTCCTGGGATTTTGGTCAGTTCTGAATGTATTAATCATCTGGTTTTGCTGCATCTCTCTCTGTACTCCACCTCCATCTGGATGCACATTGTCTCCCTTCCTCTGAGTTCTACCCACACCGCCATGTATTGTGAGTAAGAAAGCACAGCCCATTTCCAATCTGCATTTTCCCCTCATTTTCGTCTCTAGCTCCTTTCCCTTAGAAGGCACATCATTTCCCTGCCACTCCTCGTTACCTTGCCTGGTTCACTCTGTACCTGCTGGCAGCCTCTGATCTCTGCCTATCTTTCAAATCTGTTCCAAAGAGAACTGGGATACAGTAAAAAAGAATGACGACAAAAGGAGATTAAATTAATCCAATTACCAGGCTAAGCCAAAGGGATGGGGAAGTGTAGTTCTTACTGGAAATGCCTGTGTGTGGGCTGCCCAGAAGGCACCATTTCACAATGGGAAGGAGAAAGGTAGGGTTTTCTTGGGAGGGAGTGTAGAGGGGGAGCTGTTCAGAGAACAAAGAGAAAACACTAAGACACTGTTAGTTTAAAGAACAGTTTTCTGACTAATGTGATCTCATGAATGGCAATAGAAGTGCAGAAGCTGAGACTTCCCATGCCCTGCCTCACACATAGCATCATGTTACTCAAACACACCTTAGCCCACAGTGACCACTCCAACCTGAGAACAAATTAAGGCAGCAGCTCTTTACTTACAGCGACCAAGAGGGATGTTTCCTATGTTCCTGACAGAAGTTAAGACCCGTCAAGAGTCAAGCAAGCAGCAGATGTGCAAGACAAATCTGTGAAAAATGACTGAGTCCAAACTCGGCACCTAGAAGTATTATCACCGAATCTCCCCAGCATCTCTTTCAGGTAAGGTCACGTCCTTCTCCAAGCCTGTTGCTAGAAGACTCCTGTGCCTTACCTGCTGCCCTCCTCTGTTTGGAAAAACTGCCCCAAGTCCCCAACATTTGCTGATACTACAGCTCTCAAACAAGCAAGTGTCCAGCAAGGGCCCAAGTGCCCCTGAAGCGGCCCCAGCACAAAGCAGAGACTTTGAAGCCAGGACCCCGCTGTAGGAGCGGGCAGAGCTTCCCACTAACACTGCAGAGGAGGGAGCCAGCACTATGGAGGGTCTGCCCCCAAGGAGATGGCATGTCCGGGGGGCACAATCTGCCCTGAGAATCTGTATTAGCCGCCCTCCAGTTTTGGGTGCTCATTGCAGGATTCACCATTATCTTAACCTGGACAGTAAGTCCAGGTTGACTTCATTCTCTGCAGCGGGAGCAGAATTGAGTTCCTAGAACCAATTTTTCAAAAGCTGCCGCAAGTTTACAGCCCATGACTTCAGGCCTAGGTCTGAGCACTCATAGTTCCCTGACGGGCAACTGCCTGACTCATAAGCTTCTGGGAGCTGTATTCATTTCAGCTTCATTTCAAACCGTGCATTCAAGTACCGTGGCAATCAAAATTCATGGCTGTTTTTGAAAGCTTGAGCTTAACATGTTGTATTAGCTGAACGAAGCAAATCTGACATTCAAAGAACATAATGCACATCATGGCTTACCAGGAAAAAGCAGCCCAAAACAGAATGATGAATGGAGAGAGAGAATTTATCCTGAGAACATGCTGAGAGTTTACAAGATTTTGCCATAGCCAATATCCTTTCTACTGTACTAGAGAGCCAACAGACGTAAAGAAGAGACAACATTAAGGTCAAGACATCATGTGTCACCCATCTTACATGGTTTCTTCAAGCTGTTTGGAAATTCAGACAGTTCTTTTTTGAAAAGGGTTTTTTTTTCTTCTTAGCAAATGCCCCCATCTTCTTTCCAAAGCAAAATGAAAAGCAAATACACCAGTCCACTCCAACACTACAATAATAAATTGATTTGGACAACTCACAGAGGTCAGTATCAGTAACAAATAAATAGGCTTAGCCCAGCTCTTCTGAACAATCTGCAGAAACAAGCCAGAATCAGCATGCAATGGAGGAAAGCCAGGTTTAGCAAAAAAAAAAAAAAAGACGAAAAACCCAAACACATTTCACATTGAAAATGAAGCTTGGCAGAGAAAAATATTATGATCAAGGCAGCGAAGTAAGAGTATCTAAAATCCTAGCCTGCTAATACCCTGACACAATCCAAGTCACTTTGTGAAGAACAACAGTGTGTGTAAAAAGACAAAAAAAAATTAGAACTGTTGACAGATCCAAGGCAGTCTCTCCTAGTTTGCTGCAGGTAAAGCTCAAAGCAGTATTTCAGAAAGTTAGCTGCTTCTTTTACTGGAAATTCTTGCTGCATATACACAACTGTAAAGAACTATTTCCCTCTCCTTGTATTACTCTTCGCCAGTGCACAAGCCTTTATAAACTCCCAGTATTCAACTGATAGTAGGTAACTGGATAGTGTAAACACCTCCAGCTAGCAACTACAGTCACTCTTCATCTAGGAGGAACAGAACTGCTGCAGACCATAAAGAAACCTACCACCTTGGTCTAAGCTGAGTTAGGTTTAAACCTTGCAAGCAGAAGGCACTGCATAAAGACAGATGAAACATGAGGGAGCACACTTTTAAGCATCTTCAGAAACACAGCCTGAGACTGTCATAAAAAATTTTCTTATCTCTTTCCCCTTTTGGAAGTCTTTTGATAGCAATTCTACAGAAAATAATTTTTCCTCCTCAATATATATATTTTCCTTCCTAACATTAAACTACTGCTGAGATGTGAAAGAACCAGGTCTTCCAAGTGCTATCTGCTATTCACCAGGCTGTGATTCCTCAAGTTTCCTCCTAACAGCCCTGGTGGAGAAAACTTGAGCAGTCTCAGATTGCTAAATTATTCTTTTTCACCAAAGGAATCCTTGTGGAGCCTCCAAGATGGTGGCTACCGCATCTTCTTAATTTCAAGTTCACACAGGTCCTCAGAGGTAGAAACATCCTGGAAAGAAAGGGGAGAAGAGGATAAATCTCAGAATCCTACTGACCACCTCACTGTGTCTGACAAGATCCTCAAGTAGGCAACCATGCCTACAGCTAGGAAAGGCAGCTCCTCTGAGCTGTTTCCCAGAGTTTCTCCCACTAGTCCCCACCAATTAGCGTACTATGGGGATTAATCATGCCATCACTGGCTTGCAAAGTACGTAATCAGCAGTTGAAATATATTGTATGGGCAAATAAATTAGTGGTGACTTTTGTACTCTATTGTTCAGGTTTATTTCAATTCAGAAAAAACAAGCAGCAGCCTGTAAGCGCATCACTTAGGTAAACCTGTCTTCGTAGACCAGTCAAATCTCTCAGTCCTGAATAACAAGTCAACAAAAACTTAGGTTTTAGGGCCTAGTTCCTACGCAGCAGACATACCCCTCCACTGTGTTGGGTACTTCGTTGCTATTTACATCTTTGCAAAAGAAGGCTTACATTTTTAGTGCTGTTATTTCCTCAAGGTATCAGGAAACTTAGCATTCGGGTTACAACTACAAACACACCATCTTCATGGTTTAGGCATGCCTGCCATTTTTCTCTTTTGTAAACCTGAAGCATCAGATCCACCATAAACCTCTACTGTTTAGCGGTTTATGACTCCCCTTCAAGTCAGATTCATTCATCTGATTATGTGCTGCGTGTCCCAAGAAGGCAGCACCAGAGCTTTCCCACAGGGAACGTGACTGAAACTCTCAGCCTTCTGGAAGGTGGTAAGCTGAACACTCAAGAGCTCTTTTAAATAAAGCAATAACTCAGCATTTGTGCCCCACGCAGAACTGGTATTTGCCAGGCTATTTCTGCCTGCCATTCAAGGAAGCCTCTTATCTCTTCAGACATCAATTTCTTAACTCAGCATTGGTCCATAAGCTTTTACTGCTGCGTCCCACAGCTCCCTCCTTTTCCAATCAGTTAGCTTATGAAGGTACAGTCCCATGTGTGTCCCAGCACTGTTCTTCCAACTGAAACATGTGCTCTCAGCTGCAGCTTCATGCACTCCAGCTCATGAGCCAGGGAGCTCGGTCATAAGGATGCCCCGCGTCTCCCCTGACTACAGCTGATGTCACCTTGGTTCTTTTCCAACTCTTTCTGAGCTTCTTACTGCCTCTCTCCCAAATCACAGAACTGAACTGTTCTCTCACGCTCTAATTTGGACTGGACCACAGATACCAGCTCTAATGAAGGCAAATCAAACCACTACGCCTACATAATTTTTAATTCTATCTACAGATGTATAGATATATAAAGATACATAGACACGTTTATAAGTTGTCCTTATTGATTTATTTGACCTCTCTTCCCCTCTACTTGAAGGGGATGGATTTTTTTTTCCTATAATTGCTTCTTCTGACTGTGTTCATTTTTATGCTGAGGTGACCTTTTACAAACACTGCTATTGGAATCAGGATTCCTACCTGCAGCCTGCCAATCATTTATCACAGCTCCACAGGGCATGCTCAGTTCCAGCCTTTACACAACCCCTCTGAAAGCAGATCCATTTAATGTTATGTTTATACCCTTCTTCCACATCTCCTTTTGTGACTGCAGTGTGTACAAATGACCATGCTCTATTGAACAGTCTCCCCAATAAAACCAACAAACAGATTCATTGCTCCAATACAAGAAAGCATTTTCAAAACGTGCCTATATTTATTAGTCAGCGTAAGTGTAAGGCTTTAGGTTCCTTAAGACAGAAAAGTCTATATGTATGTGCACAGGGATGCTTCAGATGCTTCTGAATGCCTGGAGTCCAGGAATTCCTCTTTCATAGCACAGGGTAGCCTAGATCATGAAATAAAGCAATACCACATCTTTAGACTGCTTTGCAAATCTAGCAGTTTATGGCTGTGGTCCGTGCTGAGACCCTACTCACATTCATCCCTTCTCCCAGATCCAGTCTACACAGTCAGCCTTCTGAAAAATTCTAGACCATCTCTTGTGAATAGCAGCTAACATGCATCTGCTTCAGGACTCGTGGAATTTAACTGCATCATGTTAATACCACCTACTTGCTAAACACCTGAAAAAGGAATTAAGCTTCCACCTTAGAAAAGAAAATCCTTAAGAACTGCTAACTCTAATCCTAAACTCAGCAAGGAGATAAAAATACTCCTCACCTCTTCACTCCTATCAGCTGTCAATCTGCACAGAAGACATTTTCCACTCTCAGCTGCAGAAAGATGGCACAGTTGTAAAAGGTCAAAGCACAATGATAAAAGGAGACTTGAATTTGAGTCCACACACACAGCTGCTGCAGTAGAAGGCAGAGCAATTTTCTTGCTTGGTTCTTAAAGTTACTACCATATTTGTGTTGGCTTCTCTAGGATGCAGTGAGCCAAAGCACAGAAAGAGAGGAAAAGCTGGTAACAATTAATTTGGGAAAGCCTTGCAAGAACCTTGCCTTGAGAACAGAAGATGCATCTAAAAGAAGCAGGACGGAAAGACCGTGGAGTATTTGTAGAGGGAAACAAGGAAGAACGCACAAGTAAAATTGTAAGTGTATTAGTAGCTGAAGCCTCGTAGGGGGCAGATGTAAGGGAAGTAAACTCATCACTATTTCCTAATCATTAACTTCACCTAAGCAGATAACAATGAAGTTCCATAGATTTCCACAGATACTACAATGACAAGATAAAAATTTGGATACATGTTCCATCCTCCTTCTGGCTACCAACCCCAAGTTAACAGAATCCTTCAAACCAGCCTGGCTGGGAACCTTAATGGGGCCTGAACTGGTTTCAGCTAGGACAGGGTTAATTTTCTTCCTAGTACCTGGTATAGTGCTGTGTTTTGGATTTAGTAGGAAAATAATGTTGATAACACGCTGAGGTTTTTAGTTGTTGCTAAGTAGTGTTTATACTAAGTCAAGGATTTTTCAGCTTCTCAGGCCCAGCCAGCAAGAAGGCTGGAGGGGCACAAGAAACTGGGAGGGGACACCGCCAGGACAGCTGACCCAAACTGGCCAAAGAGCTATTCCATACCATATGACATCACGCCCAGTATATAAACTGGGGGAGCTGGCTGGGAGGGGCGGATCGCGGCTCGGGAACTAACTGGGCATCGGTCAATGAGTGGTGAGCAATTGCGCTGTGCACCACTTGCTTTGTATAGTTTAATTCTTTTAGTATTACTATTGTCATATTATTATTATCATTATTGTTTTTCATTCCTTTCTGTCCTATTAGACTGTCTTTATCTCAGCTCACGAGGTTTTTTTCCTGATTCTCTCCCCCATCCCAGGGGTGGGGGGGGAGTGAGCAAGCGGCTGCGTGGTGCTTAGTTGCCAGCTGGGGTTAAACCATGACAGGCCAGAAAATGGCCCAGAAAAGTGAGGCTATTTTCCTCTCTCATGTTGAGCTGCTGAGCAATTGCTGAGAAGAGGCAGCACTCAGGTATGGACAAGACATCTAAAGTCAGAAGAGATGGGGAAGGCACGTTAAAAAGTCTCTCAGTGGCCAAACAGGGCAACAGACAAAAGACTTATGAAAGTTATATCAGAGCAGTTTAGCCACATCATCTTCCTGCACCAATGCTTGTAGAATCAGTGCAGCTGGAACAAAGAATGAGAGTTTTGCTCAGTGGCAAAGTTAACCTGGCAGTACAGATCCATGCTTGGCTTAGGAGAGACATGCTCTTTGTGAGTCTTGCCTGGAAGCTGAGTTGCTGGAATACAGAAGAATGGGGAGAGGAAGAGGAAGATGGTGGAATATGGACCAAAAGGCTGCTCTGGGATGAAAAATAATCTTGAGAGCACTGGGAGAAAAGTTAAGATTATGACTCTTGACTGCATATGTTGTCAGACAGCTGACAAAACCCCAACAATGAAAGGTGCCGA
Organism: Gymnogyps californianus; assembly: GCF_018139145.2. Lineage (NCBI taxonomy): Eukaryota > Metazoa > Chordata > Aves > Accipitriformes > Cathartidae > Gymnogyps > Gymnogyps californianus. The sequence goes on from NC_059475.1 coordinate 34,092,963, forward strand.
GGTAAGTCAAGATTGCTTCTCTACCAGTCTCTTGTCTCAGATGACTCTGCTTAGAAGGCTACATTAGTAACAGCTTCTCTTGATAGAAGACACAATTTTAGTTTTACTAAAAGTAAATTCTACTCTGCTCTGCAGGCGGGAGTTCACCGTGCTTCTCTAGTTCAGCACTCCCTTCTGTCCAAAGCCCAGCAGCTGCTGCATGCAGAAAGAAGAGAAAATGACTGAATATAGCCAGACTATCTGCACTGACCTGTTTTGCCCTTACAAAAAAGGGAAGACAACTATTTTAAAACCTGTCTCCACTAACCTGGCACTGCAGTGGAGCATGGCTGTCATTTGACTAGCACCCCGACAGAATGATCAGCAGCAGGAACAGGCTCTTGTGTATTGTCTCCAGCAGTCTCAGCCCTGGGCTAGCAGCACATGTCACTGGCTGAAGGCTCCAAATGCATCTCGGTCCCAAATGGTAACACTGTAGATGAAATTGAACATCCTGCCTTTCTAAAGTAGAAGTTTAAGACAACTGAATTCCTTGCATCTTCAGTTGTGTCAGAATACTTCACAGTAAGACACATATTCCCTTAATATTACTACCAGAAGGAGTGGCCAGGTGTCAGTAAATCAAGGTACCATAGGTCTGTACAAACAAATGGAAAGACAGCCTGTGCCTCAAAGAATGTGTCGTACTATGTCATCTTTCTTATTCGCTGCTGCTGCAGAAGGAAGATCTAGAAACCAGAATCCTATTTATTCTGTTTTTCAGGCTTCAAAAAGAAAATGTTCCGAAACACACATAGCTCTTGGTTTTTTTCATATATATTTGTTTAATTCCTGATGATTGACAAGACATCCTCATAATGCAAACACAGGCACTAAGTGGCCCAGGTCCTTGGCCATCTCAGAAGAGAGACCAGACACCAGTTGACTCTGGATTCTTTTACCTGCCTCTGGATTCTTTTACTTGTCTCTGGAAGCTGCTCTTTCCAGAACAGATAACTCATGTTGATGCACAACACAGAAAGTTCATGTTCTCACTGTCAGACCTTCTCTTTCATTTACAAAAGCACAGATGTCCCTCTGGACAGTCCGGACAGTACCTTTCACGAACTCTGAATTCCCCTTCCAAAAGTGTTTGTGATGGTCATAGAGGGGCTTCAGGAACATGTGGGGACACAAGTGCAAAGGAGGAGGAGTTGGTGGCCCAGTGGCTCTGTTCAGCTGGGGTTGTGATGTGCACAATCTTTCCCACTGCTGGGCTCTACAAGCAAAATGCTCATGCCAGGGAGAACTAGCTACTGCAGACCCAGACTGTGTTTTCAGTAACTTTGATCTTACTACTTTGGTCAGATCAGAGACAGAAACCTGATACTCGACTTCAAACAGCTTCAAGCCCAAAGCTGGCCTCAGAATCTGAAACTTATTGCCCACCTCCACAATATCAGCTGACCCAGCAAAACGTATTACCTCTCCTTAGAAAACCATATTGCACTTGATCTTTGAAGAGAAGGGAATACTGAGCTGAACATACTTCACCTGGTTCTCAGAAGAGGCTTATTTTTGAAGTCTCATGGCAGCCTAGTGGCCAAATCCTATGAAACGCAGGAAACTCTCAGCTGAAACACTGGAAGAGATGCTATCTACCAGGCTATGTGCTACAGAGCCACTTACACCAGACAGGAACATGTAAGAGGAAGTGATAAGATCATGACTTCCCATCCATGAAGTTCCGTTCATTCTTAACTCCTCCTGTAATTAGTTTCTCTTTCTGTCAAGTACCAAGCCTCCACTAATTTCTGTCAACTTGTCAGAGGAAGCTTATTCCACTCTGCACCTGGTCGGAAGGACTCAGTTTCCCCATGGGGCCTGACAAGCACAACCAAAAAAGAAAACAACCATGGCTGCGCCATCCTCCGCAGCACAGAGGTAAGCCTGCCATCCTGGAGTCTCATGCAGCAGTAGAGGCCTTTTAATGGAACAGCAATTCAGTTGGCTTCTTTCCATTGAACTGTAACCAAAGGCTTTACCCAGCTACCATGTAATTGTCCTTTTGTATTTAGACAGAATGGCCTTGGCCAGGGGTGACAAGAGTGTCCTGCCCTGTTAATGACTGGCCACAGAGCTCCCAAACAGGGCAGGGCTTTCCCATGGTGACACTATTTTCTGCCAGGGAATTTCTGCCCAGCTCTTCATTTGTGGTGCCCTTAACTCCTGACTTACGTTTTCAGCTTTTATTTTGCCATCTCCTGAAGATAAAAGTTTAAAGATATATTCTAAACAACTGCTTGTTATTTTAGGAGGCACAGTTGTTAGTTAAGCAGTGAGGAGCTGATCCCTCCTTTGTGTAGGCACTGAGCCCTCATTGACTGAAACGCACCTCTGACAGCAACTTGTTCTTTGAGATTCAGCCTCCAGTAACCTGCCTTACACTATCACTGCAACATGATACCATTCTAACAAATTAATTATTTGCATGACACAGTTTTACTAGCTTTTGACTTTCATATAAACATTGCCCCCCCACACACAGAGGCCCAAATTCATTCATTAATTTCAGGCACTTAACAAAGGTACCTTCGTTACAAGCTTTGTCTCTGCAGGCTCCCATTTGTAGCTAGAGAAGGACACATCCTGGAGACAAAAGTGGAGTTTGAGCATTCCTGATGCTACCATTCCTGCATCTTTCCAGTACCTACTTAGAGGTGCTTAAAGCATGTACAACACTGATTTATCCACCTCAGTGAAATACCTGAGGTTACACAGCATAATTTCAGGTCTTATCAAACAAGATTTTTTCTTTATCTTGTTTTCCTTCTGGGCAACAATAGGTACCTTATGCCTCTGGGCAAAGAGCCAGCTGAACAAAGATGCCAGTTCTCATCTGTGTGTTGGGAACTGTCTTGTGATAAGACTAGAAAAGAATTCTTCAGTTTTAAGTAAAACAGTTTGACACTGCTCACACTGGTCACCAAAAAAATCCCAAACCCTAAATTCTTTTTAAACCATCTTTAAAATCTGCTCAACAAACAGAGCATCAGGTGACCCACAGCAAATGGAACCAGAGAGGCACCATATGTTATCTTGTCCCTGGTTACGTAAAATGCTTAAGAGCTGTCATGTTCATGCCTGAATCATGCATCTACTATTGACAGTCCTGGAGGCACACATTCTGGTCAGCTTGTCCATTCCTTTCTAGAAGTACACAAACCTGCAGCATGTAAGGACTTTTATGACAATCACTAGGTATTAAGCAATACACTGTTGGTAGGATGAGTAAGCATTTAAGTTTTTATCTCCCACCATGAGTAAAACAACCTAAATATGCTTCCATTACATAACTAGTCTTGATACATGCAACAACAAACCCGTTACATTACACAGATGCTAAACAGCACTATTTCCACTACTTTGCACAACAGTTCATAGCAATGCCATGGTGTTCAAAATAGATACCTTGACATTTTTCAAGTGTGCTCTTTGTGCATAGGCTTGCACTAACTTAGAACCTGTATGTACACTGCAGCTAACCAACTTGCTTCACTATATCTTCATTGTCTCTCAGAGTTCCCACAGCTGTAAAGATAAGCAAAGTTAACTTAAATGCTACATATGCAAAGTTAACTTTTAAATGAATGTGCCTCAGCCAAGGCAGTCATGCACGTGTGGAGCACAGATACAAGTTGTTCTAGTAGTGCACATCTGTTCCTGAAAAGAACTGGAGGGTGACTTTTGCTATCTCATGCTGATAATAGTTTTCTTGGGTATTTCTTATGCCTAAGTCACTCTGCAGAGTCACCTGCACTTAGATACTTTGACAGCACAGGACAACATACGAAGTTTTGCACTGCATCCACATTGACAGCTCTTCCTTCCTTCTCCAACTGGGTCTATGATGATCAGTATATAAGCATAGGGAGCATCTTCTGATGCCTGGAAGTGGCCCCCATTCAGCAGCCTTCCCTCATAATCTTCCCTGGTAGAGCTATGGTGTGTAAAGATTCCAAGAGCCTAGCTAAGAGCAGCCACAGGAATTGGACTGGACATCAGAGGATGCTGCCAAAAAGTGAAGCTCTTTTGCAGACCTGCAGGAAGGCTCAGCATTCAAAAAGCAGGGGATGCTGGAGATCCACCCCAACACCTCTCATCCTGGGAGTACTAAAACTAAAATATCATCTAGAACACAGTAGCTCTCTCAGAGCAATTCTAAAAGGCATTGAGATTTCTATAACAAAGGGTGAAGAAAGGAGAAAAGCAAGTAGCAGCCAGGACTCAGATGGAGAAGCAAAAGGACCTTCCAAGTCAGTGCCAAGGTGGATACATGGATGAGGTTGCTGAGCAGCTGTGCTGCCTCACGAAGCAATATGCAAACTGATGCAAGTCTTGTACTGAGCTACGTTGGCCCTAAGAGAGGCACAAGGGGCCAAACAGTGCAGCCACTAACACAGGACTGACGAAACCTCTGCTTTATCACCAGGTTTGCCATGATCTGAGACATGACCTTGGATGAGTCACTCCACCTCTCTGTGCCTCTGGCTGCCCTCTGGCTAATTAGACTAAACTATTTGGTGCAAGGGCTGCATCTAACTACAGATTAGTTTGGCAGGTAGCACAATTGGTTACCGATACAGCCAAAAGCCGTCAAGCAAAACTGGAATACAGAGAGCAACTGTAGCCAGTCACTTGCAGAATTCACAGAATTCACCAATTTCACACGAAGTCAAAAAGGCTGCACAACTAGGCGGCTCTCAGCACCAGTCTCATTTGGTCAGTCATCTGTGTCACATGGATTCCCAAGTTTACCAAAGCATTTCTTTCAGGGAGCTTGAAGGGGCATCTCTAAGCCAGATACAAGCATTTGTATTTAACAGCATATTCAATAAGGTTCTCTGTACAGCACTTAAGAGTGAGTAATTAAAGGAAATATTACTGCAGTAGAGCTTCTCATTAGCAACCTAATTAGCCTTCTGAAAATAATTAACATTCCTTTCTATAAAGGGAACAGATGACCCATTACATCCATCAGACAAGCAAAACAAATGCCAAAGGTAATGGAGATTTGTTCACGGAGACAGCAAGAGAAGCATCCAGCAGCAGTACGAGTAAAAAGGAAGACGACGAGGTGCAAATGCTCATGACTCACAAAGACTGGACTATGCAAGTGGGTGTGCAGGACTGGTATGTGCCTAACTGTCTGATGTTGTGCATCCAGCATTCACATTGAGCATTTTCCTTCCTCTACCTCTATGACCCACTGATAATCCATCAGCTGAGATGCTGAAAAATTCCGCACTCCAATTTATTTTGAAAGCCAGATTTAAAGGCTCTCAAATTCAACCATTCACAGTCACAAACAGCTCTCTCCACATGCAAAAATTCCCCAAAGGTCATATGTTTTGACTATTAAAACACTCTCAAAATGCCCATTAAAATAAACCATGATTTAATGTCACATGCAGCGCATCTCGGTGGCCCACAGGAACGAGTGAGGTGACGGCTACGAACAGCATGAAGTACACTTCTCCAAGTTTCACAGGTGGTGCTCTGATCAGTTAACATGCCCTGAAAGAGTAAGGCATACGTTTCTTGATCAGTGCATCTTTGAAATCAGCGTGGGTGAGCAGAGAGTCACAGGCATCAGTGTTGTGGGATGTGTGTTTATGTATGGATGAGAGAAAGCAAAGAATACAGGTCAACATATCACTGCCTGGTGCAGCAAGGACTGTGGTATTATGACAGTTCGATGCACTGTTTCAGTGCAGGACAACAGATAAAGGAGAAATAAGCCACGATAGAGCTGAGCTTCCCAACATCCACATATTCAGGTAACATAGCAAACATAACAAATCATGAACTTTGCAGTTGCATTTTCAGCCATTTCTGTGTTTGATGTATATTTACATTTCCCTGGCAGGAAAGCTGAATACTCATAGCCTTCAAGTGTGATTGCAGTGAGGGTGAAGCTCAGCCATACAAAAGCTTCCACAGCTACATCACTATGGAAACCACAAATCCACTGCCTGCTCTGTTTGTCTACTTCTTTCGCTGATCAAAAAAAAAAAAAAAAAAAGTAAAGTATTCTTCCAGTTTATCTTTCCAGGTCTTCTCACTTCTGTCAAGACCACAGGAGGACAAACACGTTTTACCTGCTTCAGGACCAACTCTTTCTTCCTGGAGAGCCCTCTTTGTGAAACCTACCCCTCCTCTCAACCCAGCTGGGCAATCTTCCCCCCAGGATGCTTCCACCACTTCTTTCAGTGAGGACTCTTTAAACACAGTCTGAGATTTTATCTTAGCCTCCACAGCTTCCCTCAGCTTCTGGACTACGACAACTCCAAAGGTGGCTCACTCTAGGGCAAATCCAGCTGGCTGGCATAATGAGAAGCTGAAAACTGTTCTGGACACAAGTTATAGTGTCTTGTTTTGACTGAAGTATCATTCACTTCCTTTCCTCAAAGCTCTTTGAGAACATTTGAAGTGCTCTCAAAACGGGGTGGGGCACGTTACAAGACAGCTGTAAATGCAAGGGTTAAACTTTTGCTTTAAGAAGCCCATCATTTCTACCGCAGTTGCTAGTTACAGGTAGCTTTTCCACACTAAAAATCTGAATATCTCTCAGCAAAAGCCTAATAGCCAAGAGCAAACTCTGGAAGATGCAGAAGGAAAACGGGGAAAAATGCTCAAAAGTCCGCAATATGGCATGCATGGTGCAGCCTGCGTATGTGAAATGGCTGAAGGAATCTTCATACCAACCAGTAGGAGGCAAAAAGCAAAAAAAGAGTAAAAACCCCTGTGCATCTAAGTATGTGCATTTTATGCTGAGGAACAGCCTCTGAATAGCAACGCCTTCTCTCACACTGGGCACCTCTTACCTGAGCTCAGAGCACTTCACAGAAGAATCGGAGGAGAATTTAGTCTCTGCAGCTCCGTAAGTCCTGAGCGCCTCTCAACTTCAGCTGCCAATTGACAACCATTACATACACAAATGCCCACTAGTAAACGAGCTGAGAAGAAACTACGTATTTCACAGATGTTCCCAAACAGCCATTTAAATACACTCCTCTCCACTAAAGCACTCTGCATTGAGAGAAAAATCCTGCCTGTGCTCAGGGAACTTTTAGCAGATGACACTTTGGCTTCTCAGCAAGACAGAGCTAGGAACAAACTGACATAGTGTAAGTTCTCTTACAAAAACCAAAGCAATACTACACAAAAGATGCAGCCCCCCACCTCCCTTTTGCAAAATGGGCCAGAGCAGTCAGTGCTTCCATCTTGGTCCTAACTCGTTGCCCTCACCTCACAGCCAATTCCAGGCTAGCATTACCAGACGTGTCCCAGTTTTATTGGTGTTACAAGAGTTCCTACCAACAGCCCACAGGATGATCAAAGGTTACTTCTGTGTCCTCAAGGATGTCACAACAACGCACAAGCCAGTTTCATGGAGGACAAGCTGAGCGGAGTGGTGATCACAATCTGCAGGGTCATGTCCCCGTGGCTTTGGAAGCAGATCTGTCTGCATCTCCAGCAGACAGCATCCTGAACAGCCTGAGTGGATGGAACATACAGGAGGCATTGGAGGAATGAATAATTCATAGTCTTGTTCTGCTGCCAATGGATCTATGTTTTCTTGTGCTCATACGGCGCTCAGTTTTTGTTTTAACAGTAATAGGAGACGTCTGCGCTTCCTTTGATGGTTCTTTAGGGCAGGCGATAAGCAGCATTTGCTGTACTCACAGCAATAGTACCATACACAAGAGTGCTTGCCAGACACAGCTTTCTTCAGAAGTACTCATGGCTGCATCATTGACAAAACGGCTGGACCCATTCCAAGGCTCGGTCCATCACCAGCAGCCTTCCTGGGAAGCTGCTGACACTTACTTTGTCATAACCTTGCAGCACTGGTCTGGACTTTACTGCTCAGTAGATGACACTTTTTGATCAACTGAAGCCCTGTATTCAGCTATACAACGGGCAGCAAGATCACAGTCAGAGCTTGAGGCAGCAGCTGACCCTGCTTATTCACACTGTTAGCATTGCCACAATTAAGTCTACTGCTTTCCTTCAGCAGCTGACTGGGTCTGCTCCCCAGTCACAGAGAGGGACAGGGGTCTATCAGAGCAAAAATACCTACAAGAGTGGGACAACAGAATACCCTAGCATAGGATCTCTTGGGCACTACCACTAGGAGAGGGTAATGAGACCCCTGAGATAGGACAGGCTGAGGGAGGAAGGTGCTACATGAATCTGAATTTTATATATGTAGCACCTACATATTGAAAGCGAGTTCCCAGTTACAGATAAAGTACTGTGCATGACCTACCCACGAAACCTTATCCACAATAGGGAAAACAATACTGTAGCCTGAACTGCTGCAAGCTGTATCACAGCACCTGTGCTTAACCTCCTGTTAGGACACCACGCTGCATATTGCAGACACACAGAGCACTCTGAAAATACTGCAGGGTCTGGAGATTGTCGTTCTGGTCCCACAATGTCCAGCCCGTCTGCCAGGATCAATATAAAGTTTCGCTCTGGGATATAAATCACCCTTCCAATCTGATAGCATTTTACATCCACTCTGTTGCAAGTGTAACAGACTGCCATAGATACAGGACAGTGGCAAGATGAGCCTAAAAAGATTAGCAGAGTAACACACTGGTGAATCAGGTGCAGAGACTGCACTGGTTGTTAGGGCCAGGAATAGATTCCTCATCATCCGACTCACACCTGTGCTTTCACCACATGAGAGAGCAACCCTCTGCTCTTTACCTACTGCTCTGGTTTAGCTCAGAGATACTGCTCCACTGTCCTGATTGTTTTAACTGCCTCAGGCTATCTGAGTGTGAGGTTTTAAAGCGACAATAACACTGGAATAAGTCTGGCAATATAAATTACGAGCAATCAGAATGATGTGACTCAAAGCAGACAGAAATCAAGGGCAATGTGTGCAAACGGTGATCCTTCTTACACTTTCAGAAAGCAACTTGCAGTTTGAACCAATGGAAATAATGTCACATCTTGACAATCCTTTATGCACTCTACATACTTAAAATTTCAAAGGTCCCATCTACAACGCAGTCAGCTCTGTACTCAGAGAGCTGCTCTGGTTTCCTGGTCTACAAGTGCACTCCCACCAGTTTTACCCTCCAGCCCTTACCTTTTCTGGGGAGAAATCCTGGAGCTCTCCCGCTCTTTGGTCAGCTTCTGGTTCACAGCATCCGCAGGTTGACCGGGTTGCCTCCAGCAAGTCCAAGCCGTTTCAGATGCCAGCCGTTTTCGGACCAGGTGCTTGTGACCAACAGCTAATACACCAACCAGCTAGCCTTCCTAAACCAAAGAAGTACAGTTTAATCCTAATGAAGCACAGTGCAAGAGAGGCTTTAAACACTGAAAGAGCTATGTGTATGGATAGCTTAGCTCTGGTACACTGGGCCCTGGAAGACCTGACTTCTTCAGAGCCCCAGGCAGGCACCTGTACCTGCCCCTTGCCCGGGGTGGCTCCCTGGCAGCTGCCTCTCCTCTGGTGAGGCTGAGCCTTTCGACTCTCCACTGTCCTTTTGGATCCCAGCCACAGCAAACACACAGAGCAACTTTACTGGAGCCAGTGACCAAAGGTTCCTCACTGCTACCATCTCAGCCAAGGTCTCGGTTAACCCTTCAAGAGTCTACAGAAAGTGCTTTATCTCTATTTTCCTGGCCAATCCCGTAATTTTTGAAGTAAGCCTCACTGCTGACTCCTTTTCATCCCCATCCTCCCTCTCCTAACGTTGCCTCCCTATCTCCTCCACCTCCTCTCCTCCTCACTTCTGCAATCATCACACTTTTCTTCTTCTCCCTTCCCCATTCCGGGAGAGAGCGTGGCCTTTGTGTAAGCAGGCCCTTGCCACTGCCACCCATCCGCCACCCCAGCCTGTTCCTGGGGGCACCGGCGCTGCCTCTTCCCCCCGCTCCGGTGACCCAAATGCCTTTCACCTCCGTGTTTGGCTCGGGCAGCACAGCTGCATGACCCGAGCAAGTGGAGCCCGTGAGCTGGGTCTGTACTTCTCTTCGAGCGCTGACATTTAGGATGCCACACTCCCGATTTTCACAGAAGTCATGCCTCGAGGTGCCAGCTCCAACACACAAGTATCTAACATCATACTCGCGTCAGCCTCACAGATCTTACACACCAAGGGCTTGTCTACACATAGCATTTTTCCGGATTAATTGCATGTGAAGAAGTTAGAGCAAGGACATTTGTGTCAGACTGTTTAACAAATGGGATCTTCACGTTATCCTAATGAATCTCAGAGGTTCCGAGCACCAAAGTCCAACAGGAATTCAACAGAAAAACTTTCCTTTAAAAAAAAAAAATAAATAAAAAATAAAAAACCTACACTGTTTTTATTTAGATAACACTGAACTATAAAAACATTCCAATTAAAAATGCAGATTAAATAACTAATCCTCCCCCAACAAAACCTTCCCACCAAGATTAACGGGGCAATGAATAGCATAAAACCACTAATTAAATCAATGTAACATGGGTATTATAGAGACACATTTAGTACCTTCTGCCTATGCACTGAGGCTTGCATCTACTTTGGAGTCCTTCTTATCATGAGAAACAGTTGCTATTTTAACAGCTAGGTATTCGTACATCAAATTGGGAAAGAACTTGGTTGTTAGCTAGCTCTGGTATAAATTGTTCTAAAGTTGATGTTCCTAAAAATTATTTGCACATGTTCTATTTTCATTATATGCATTTCATCACATTTGGATATAGGTTTCTACTGAACTATTTATCAGACACATGCAAACAAAATTTTAAAAAGCGTTTCCCTAGAATCACAAGAACACTGAGAACGCTTTTTACATAATCAGATCTATTTGCCTATAATTTGATTTGTAAAAGAGTGATGAACAAAATCATTCAAAATAAGCAACTGCAACACACTCCCAACTCCTGCAATGCAGACATACGAACATTACAAAAGGCTTCAAGCCAACCTAACTTTAGGACAACGCAGTCCCACTCAATTCAGCCCCTTCCCTGGCACTAGCACTCAGGCCACCCATGGAGCTTCACAGGGAGCCAGACCAAGAAACTCATCAGCCATTTGAATGCTACCCCCGTGCTACCCCAATGCCTGTTAGTTCTCAGCTGTATCACCTCTCAGATCTGGCTCACAGGCCACCACCCAGCAGGAGTAAGTTCCTTTTTCAACAGGAAACTTCATTTCTATGAACTCAAAGTGCTGGGGAAACCATACCTTTATTTACACATGTATCTACACTTTAAAGAAAATAATCATTGAAGAAACTCTTCAATAGCAAAGCCTATGTCGTAACACACATGAGCAGAGAGGTAGAGTTGAAGATAAAGGTTCGACCTTAAAGCTCACGTGATTAATACAAAGCTTAAGCTGTTCAGAAAAGGTGATTTTTTTTTCTTTTGTATATAAATGAACTTCTTCCGTTGAAATACTAATGATTAAAAACATGTAATGTTCGTAGTAGGGAAAAAAACAAACAAACAAAAAACCAACAACAGTGGCGTGACCATTCAACTGCATACACAGAAATAGTTAAAATCTAAAATCCACTACTAGGCCAGACTCAGATTTCCCAAAACAGCACTTGCCCATGCTCTGACTGTTCCTCTGACACAGACACCAACATTCCTGGTGTCAGCAGGTTGGGGACTGCATATTAGCATAATTTAGCAGTAGTGCTCATCAAATGAGAATACAAAGAACAAGCAAACAAAAAGGAAAGCAAATTCCTGACAGGGAAGTGGTTACTTGTGCGTTCCTTCAACTGTCTATTTTAGTATTTACACGTCTTTGTTATTTCCGAAGTGCTCCAAAAAAGCAAGCTCAGCTCCATGCAACTACCCGGTGATAAACTGCCCAACAGAGAAACCAAGTCACAACACTGCTCTGTGATTTATCTTGGATTCTCCTGGGAAGAAAGTGCCAAATTTGGAAACAGAAAGCGAGCATCTGTCTTCTCAGAAACTCACCCTGCTCTGGCAGGACTTACACGGAGGGTGATGCAGATTTCACCTTCAACTGAAGTCCCAACACACCTCTTGATGAGGACTTTTGAACCTGCACACAGACCAGCTGTGATCTGAACATCTCTGAACCTAGACTGGTAGACAGAGCACAAAACATGGTAGGTTTGGCTGAGTTTCCTTCCCAAAAGGACTGAATTATCTCAGAGAGATACCTAGGGCATGCACAGCTACACAGTCCCCACCTCCTAAAAAGGAAATGCCTCTCTTCTGGAACAACAACAACAACAAAATAATTGGAAAAACAACTCTGTAAAGCAACAACTTGCAGTTACCAGAGGGAAACAAGTGACTTCCAAGGTTAGGTGCGTCCTTTCCCAGATACCTCCAGGTGGGTCCCCTATCTCTAATGAAAACTTCTGGCAAAGCCTTGAGAAGCACATTAGACCTCCAGAGATTCAGATTTCTTTTAAAAGCCATGCCACCACCCAACAGCTGAAGAGGCTTGGGCAGATGCCCGCACCCACATGCAACTACAGTATCTGCAAATGCTTCTGTGGCTATTTATCACCAAAAGCAGAACTGCGTTTAGTGTAACTGCCAAGAGTCTTTATTTTCTGTTGTTGTTATCCTGCAATCTGTCTTTAAAAAAAAAAAAAAAACACCAACCAAAACTCGGGTTTCAAACAAACACACAATCAAATTCCCTCGTGCTGCTAGATCTGTCTTACATCATTAGACTCTCATGTACTTTTTCCTCCGTGTACACTCATCCCTGCTTATGTTCCCTCCATTCTGTTCCTGCTAAGGCAATGAAAACGAACTAGCTGGGTTTACATTCAGGTTTTCATGCATTACCACAGCTCTCAACATTTTTGGGCCAACGGGCCACTGCAAGTGTTTTAAGCCTTCTCACAGCTTGCCACATATCCCTGCCATTTATGTTTTAATATAAATCTCTCACCCATTTTCTTATTTTCATGGTCCCAAGGATGAGCTACAGTCTACTTTCCGTAAGTTGTTGAACCATCAAAGACCCACAGACCCATGGGAGGGAACAGTTATTTACTTATATACACTTACATACACTTCATTATCTTTAAGAGCTCATCTAACATTTTTTCTGTTGATTTCAGGTTCTGTGAATACTTTTCTCTAAACAGGTCAAATTTGACCTCGCAATATGGCAGGTTAAGCAGGAGGCGAGTTAAAAAGGAGCAAACTCCACCTACACTTGCTTTATGAAGAAGTACAGAACACGTTATATTATGAAAGCAAACTCACTGGCTTTTTGGTAATTGAAGGCAGGGTACTGTTGCCTAGCAACTTATCTGATTACCAGTTTCTCAAGTATCACATGCACACTTAGATATGTTGCATAAAAATGTCTCACTTTTATCCTGCCTAACCCAATGGGAAAAAAAAGGGGGGAGAAAAGCTACCAAAATTAATGGCTTTAGGCTCTCTTCTGGCAAAAGAGAAAGTACAAGATAGTAGGTCAAAAACAGGTTAAAACATTAGTATTCCTGAATTTTATTCCTGCCTTTTTCTGGCTTGCTGAATGTGCTTATACAAGCATTTTATTTTATCTACTTGTCTGCAAGATGACACTAATAATATCAGCCTCACAGAGACACACTGAAAATTCATTAATAGGGAGATTCTCAGATGAAAGATGCAGTGGAAGTGCTGGTGTTAGCACTTACAGCTTTTTAGTACTCCAAACATTGCTAAGCCCTGGTCCAAAGCGTAGCAAATTTTAATCATTGTCATGACATTGTCCAGTCCTTGTTTCTCAAACAAGGATCTCAAACCAAGAAAACTACATTTCTCCCATCAGAACATGACACTTTCCTGTCTTCTGTGTCTGACACGTAGCTGGGAAAAGAAAAAAGAAAACAAAGAAACTACTCCCACTGCCCCACACACAAGGTAGCATACCCCAACTTGAAGCTGCAGTACTAAGCACTATCGCAGCTCTTGGAGCTCACACCATGAAAATCAGAGGTGAATCAAAACATGTGCATACATGACATTTTTAGAAATCAACATGCTCTACTTATTGATCTGATCTTTGAAAAACTAATTACACTGTAGCTAATCTATGAAAGAATTAAGCATTTAGTTGCCTTTATGGTGAGCCATAATATCTCATTACACAAACACCAAACTAAGGCATTGTTTCCAAAAGGATATTACTATCTAACAGGAGGAATTGGATTCTAGAACTTGACTTTTTGCACATCCACAAGTTATATGTCAATATAACATAATAAACTGCCCGCTTTATATATGCACTTGAGTCTTCCAGTGCAAAGAACGGGAACAGCTTAGCTGCCCAGGGTGCTCCTGATACCTTGCTAGCCTCTGTCAGCTCAAGTGACTGAAGCTGATGTTTTGGAAACTCAGTATCTCATCAACATGCTAAAGTATTAAGCAGCAAAGCTTAAAACCAAAAGCAACAACAGCCAAGTTCTATATTGCTAAGGAATCATTACATTACCTTCACAGCGGCTCCTCTCTTCCTAGTAGACATTCAAGCATTTTTGTAAACTGTGCCCTACATCCTGTGGCTCTTGTGCAAGTCCACTTCCAATTAAAAGCTTAATTGTGAGATCTGCCTTGGAAAGAACTGCTGGATCAAAATAAACCAAATCACATGGTATCTCCCATGCCACTAGGGGAAACTACATACACATCTTGAAAACACCACAAATCACAAAAAGAAATAATTCTTCCTCTAGAACTTACTGGAAGCATCCTTTCCATAAACCTCCACTGACATGAAATACAAAGAAAATACATGGGCCAAAGTGTCCCATGGGTTAAGCAAGCCCAGCTTTGCTAGGCTGGTTAGCAGGAGAGGAAACAGCCAAATACACCACTATCATCAAGCACTCTCCGCCACAAGTAGCTAGGAACCACTCTACCTAGAGCTCTGCATAGACACAGCCCCAGCCAAGATTTCTCAGCCCAGATTAGGCTGGTGGAGCCGAATGAGTTTGACCATCTTCTGTGCATGTATTATGGGTGAAAACATTCAAAACAAAACAGACTCCCCATCCCCAGAAGGCACTCAGCAGTACACACAGCACTATGCCACAGCTACCCATGCTAAAGAGAGAGCTTCCCCCTTCAGAAATACTTCATCATCTCCTCCATGCTCCCAGCAGAGTCAAGGAGAATGGGACAGAAAGGTGCTCCACAGAAGTCCTTCATATAGGCTACTTTCAATATATGGTGCACCTGAGAGCAAAGATCCAGCAAGGAAGGAGTCAAACAGCAGCTTCACCACTCTATGCTATCAACACTTACCTAACAACTACTAATGCTTGGATCTTATGCAACGAAAGCAAGACAGCATGCATTTGTGGTAGGGAAGATTCCCTCAGTCGTTTAATCCAGCTTTGACAGAAGCCTGTGAGGGCGGGGGAGTTTTGAAGTAAGGTTGTGGTGAACTCTTGTGCACTGACACTCATAAAAATCCAGAACAAAAGAAAGGGTAACATGAAACACTTCTCTCTTTTATGCCATGATTACACACCTCTGAACTAGTAACTGATAGGTATTCTCATTTAGATATGCCTACAAACAAATCTCTAAAGCAGTCTAGCTTTTATTTAGCCTCTACAGACATGTTAAAGAGCAGTGCACACCTGCAAATACATGTCTTTTACACTTGTTTTAGCTGGACTGCAAGGTGCATAGGCTCTGGCTTGCACTAGACGTTATTGGGTGTATCATGTACAACCAGGAACATAGCGCTCTGACTAACCAGAAAGAGCACGTTGTTCCCAATTGGCACAGATGTTGGTAATCTGTTCCTGCAGAGCCAAAGCCTTTGCCCAGTCTGGCTTTCTTTCAGGACTCTTTCTGGTTGCCTGCACAACCACCTTACCTAGGAGCTCAGAAACCATCTGGACACTCCTGCCTCACGTACCATCACAGAAATGTGAAAAGCAGACCAGTTTATTTCTGATGTACAAGGCAAACCAGCCCTCTGCTCCCCCACCCAGTCTGTACTGAGCCTACAGAGCTAAGAGCAAGCAACACGGTCAGGCGATAAAGTCACCAAAGAATACAAAAATAAATCCAGGAAGCAGATCTGAGAAGTAAAAGGGGATCATTTACAAACCCATACCAAGCAAGCCACAAGCAGTAATACCTTTTATGTCAGAAAACATTAGCTACCTAGACGATCAATCTTTCAGAAGAAGAAAAGGAAAAATACCATACTTCACCTTTCACAACAGGCAGATTTTATTTTGAAAGAGAACTCCCACTTGTATTGTTCAACTTCACGTCTGTCACTCCAGATCCAACCCAGGAACACCTTTGTTGGACGCTGCTTTGTTTGCAGCTATACAGGAACACACAGGACAGAAGGGACCACATACAAGTTTGCTCAGGTTCCATTTCCCCATCTCCAGGACAAGGCTGTGGCACCTGAAAGCTTACCAAGGTATTGAAACTGCCTATGGAGGTAAGCAGTGCTTCCCACAAAAGGGAGGTGAGGAGTGGGAAGAGAGGCTTTTCCTGCCTCCTTCTGGCAAACAATTTCTCTATGTAATTGACCCATTTTCTACAGAATAATTAGCCCTAGGGAATGAAGCACTGCTGCCCTTTAATTAGTCATGTTGTTACCTCTCTTGTCTTACCATGTAATAGCAGGCTGCCTGAGACTGAAAAAAGAAACAAAACAAAACAACACAACAACTTAATTTCATTTTCTCAAACATGGCATTTATTAAAGGCAATCCAGAAACAAAGAATCCTAAGGTACAATTGGCAACAATAAAATTTCCCATTAGTTCTATGATTTCATCATCAGAACAAGCAGGTCTCCTTCATGCCACTACCCTTTAAACCTCCTCAATATATTAGGCTTCTCTTTTTTAGGAGCTTTTTCAGGATACTTTCTGTTCATCTTCCATGAGGAAAAACTTCCTTCTGCTGTCAGAAAGTTGAACAACAGAAAGGACTCTTTGCCTAAAATCTAGTCAAACCTCCTGCATATCACAGTTTATTAAAATTTCATGCAGTTTCTCGCAACAGAGCTCAGTAACTTGGATAAGGACAGAAGTCCTTTAGTCTAAGGAGATCAGATTTGCATGAACAAAGAGTACAAGAAATCACGCCACAGCCAGCGTGGCAACTCCAAAACTGGCAAAAGGACTGTTCAAATGAGTCTCTCACAGATGACCCTTAGTGACCCATCCCGTGCTGTAGAGGAAAGAGAAAACCTACAAAGTCTGGCCACAGACTCTGTGGTAAGTACGATTCTGAGGATACAAACAAGACTTGCCATCAAAGCACGTGATGACAGCAAAAAGATGGTTTTTTTCCCCAGGGAAGAGTGAACAGTCTCCTCTCCCTCTCCCCCATTCCCCCAAGACCTCCTCCTTCCTGGCATGCTCAATCCCCGATTGTAGCTCATTTCTAATGCTTCAGAGGAAGGCAAAAACTAAATTCATCTGGCTAATTATGCCATGAGAGGCAATACCCTTCCTGGACACAATGCAGTGACTGCCGGCAGCCCTGAAGCACTTGAGATGAGTACAGTCATTGTCTTAACCAAATGGACAGGTATTACAAGCACATTTGCAAAACAACTCCTCCTCTCCAGAGCTCTTGATGTGTGGGAATAAGTAGATCCACAAATTACAAGGCCAAAGGGATCCCTACATCTTCACTCCTTAGGACTTCTCCAAGATGCTGAATTTAAGCATAGATTGTAAAAAGATATCTCAATTTAATGACTCCACCACCTTACCCAAAACCTCTTCCTGTCTTACACTCAAAGTCAGGAACCTGCATCTCCCTTCAAGGTTAAATTTGCCTTTCACTGCTCGGCACCACATCACGTTATGACACTGCCAGCAAAACCACAGAGTCCCCACTATCAGGTGTCATTTCCATATGTATGCAGAAATCTAGGTTACTCTCAACCCACATGTCAATAAGCTATCCACAACTCTTGTTTTACCCCCCTTGACCATTTCTGTAAACTGCTATGGGATCTTGCCACAAGAATGCAAGTTTGAACTCTCCTGACCAAGCAGCTCGTTTTCTGCCTCCACCATCACCCCACACTAGAGTGGGAACAGCAATACTGACCAAGGCTACGGACGTGCTGCCAGAGCCTCAGCAAGGAGATGTTTTGCAGTCACAAGCAGTACTACCTCAACACCTGCTTGACCCTCCATTTCCCTTCCACCAGACTATACTACTTCCTTTTTCCTGTGATCAGAGGATCTCAAAATGTTTCACAGACATTGAATAAGCTGCTTGTAACACTTCTGCTGACCTTTGTTTAGGAAGCCGCTATAGCTACTAGTTAAACCAAACGATTTGGAGTTAACTCTTGTGTTTCAATTTGACATCTACCTGTGAAATGCCACCTTTCTGTACCTCAGTTTCCCCTTCTACAAACAGGGGGACGCCCGTGTTCTTCAGTGGGAGCCTCAACACAGAACTATGAAATTTGCAGACATACGCACAAAGCTCCTCAGGGAGAAAATACCTACTTTCAAATCAAGTGAACAATCTTAATTCATTCACAGTAGCAAGCTGTTGTCACCACACACAGAAAAACCAACATCCCTGCATGGAAGAGATCATACCTT
This sequence comes from Gymnogyps californianus, assembly GCF_018139145.2. Lineage (NCBI taxonomy): Eukaryota > Metazoa > Chordata > Aves > Accipitriformes > Cathartidae > Gymnogyps > Gymnogyps californianus. The sequence goes on from NC_059475.1 coordinate 34,111,581, forward strand.
CTCACTCGGACTAGGCGCTGGGATTCAGGAAGGACCTTCGGGGTTTGCCGTGGGCATCTGCGTCTTACAGACTTCCTACAGGGTTCTCCTCAGTGCTGGCTGAAAGCGGCTACAGGCATTAACGATTCCATGTCAGTAAGCCTTCCGCTTCTGTTTCCTAATAATTTTGTGGTAATTTTTCTTTTCAGGACTTCCTATTTACCACCAAACAGTAGCTAGCCCCATCTCTAACCGATGCCGTACATATATTAATGCATTTGCGTTCCTGGAAACCACAGAACAGAGCTCTTCGGGCAATCTGTTCTTCTTGCAAATCCCCAACACACACAGCTCTGGCAGTCACGCCGCTGTTACCACCTTGTCTGCAAAAAAATTCAGCTCCTGCAGGGACTGCTTTTTCCTTAGAATTAAGAGGTAAACAGGACAAACCTGTCAAATAAATGATGTCAGAGAACAATACAAAATATTTCATGTGACAGTTTTACTGCTTCTGCTATGTAATTAGGAGTCTTAACAAGTTCGTACTTCTCTGGTAATCTTGGACCAGCAATGCCAAACACTCTAAGAAGTCCCACTATAACACTCCAACTCAAGAGGAGAGGGACAGGCCAGGCTCCCAGCATCGCTGCTCCTAAGCATCCTAGAGACAATTTTCAAAATCCTAGCACAAAGAATGGGGGACAGAAGGAATCAGATTTTCCATTTCGCCAAAATTCAGCTATTCTGAATATTTTTCCATACCAAAAATGGAACAAGAACAAACATCTTGATACTAATTTAAAAAAAAAAAAAAAAGGAAAAACTCTTATTTGCAGCTGATTGTAATATCCGGGTCCCTGACCTCTGGGCTTTACACACATGAGCAATTCACAAGGTTGCAGAAAAGTCACTAAAAGGACCACTGCCAGCCCGCACCTCCCAATTATGCTCTGCAAATGCTGGGCTGCTTCAGATCTATTTCTCCTTTCCTGGAATAAAGTTTTACTGCAATCATCACAAAAAGATGTTTCAAAACACTTCATTTTTGTCAAAAAAGGGGCACTTTTCAGTGAAAAGCGGCTCCAATTTCAACAACTCTTCCAGCCTGCCCCCCCAGAGCCCCGAGTGCCTCCCAGCCGGGCCGGGGCCTCCCGAGCAAAACCCCCGCAACACCCGCCGCTCGCCCCGACGGGCTGCGGGGGGCGGCGAGGCCCAGCCGACGGGGGCGGCGCGAGCGGCGCCCCGGGGGACGCCGCTCCCTCAGGCCGCGCCGCGCGGCCCCGCTCCCCGGGAGGGGGCGACACCCCGCTCCCGGGCCCCGCCGCGCCTTCCCGCGGCCCCCCGCGGGGCTCGCCGGCGGGCGGGGAAGCTGGCGCTCCGCCGCGCTCGCCGCCCGGGCACCGCCGCCCGCCTTTGTCTCGCTCAGGCCGGCGCCCGCCCGGCTTCCCCGCGCAACGCCCGCCCGGCGGGAAGCGCGGCCGCAGCCCGGCGGAGGCGGCACGGCCCTCCTGCCGCCAGAAAGCGAAACCAACGGCGCCGGGCGCCAGCCCCCTCCTTCCGCCCCGGGCAGCGCATCTCCCGCCGCCGCCGCGCGGCAGCGGGGAGGCCGCCGAAGGCGCCGCGCACCTACCGGTGGGGCGGGCGTGGGGGCGGCGGCGGGCCGCGGGCAGGTGCCGGTGCCGCGGCTTCTCCCCCCCCCCCCCCCCCCCCCCCCGCCGCCATCCCGGCCGCGCCGCGGCTCATCGCCTCACCGGTGTCCATGGGTGCCCTGCGGCCGGCGGCGGCGAGAGGTGAAGTGTGCCAGTGACACTCGCCCGTAGTATGGATGCGGGTGCAATCTGCACATGCTCGCTTCCGACAGCCGGCCTGCCCCGCCACCTTCCCTTAACTCTTTCTCTACTGCCCCGCACTGCCTCCCCAACGACGGGGCGGCGGCAGCGGCCCGGCCCCCTCGAGCCTCCCCCCCGGGCGCCGGCACCGCGCCCTCCCGCGGAGGTGCTGCCGGTTTGCTGGGTCCGCAGCCGGGGAGGCCCTGCCGGGTGGTCCCCCCCGAGGCCTGCCGGGACCAGCGGGGGGGAGAGAGCCTAAACCCGGCGGGAGGGAGCCCACGGGGGGGGAGACGTGCCTCCCCCGGAGAACCGGACCCTGCCGGTGTGGGCTCAGGTGTGTGGCGGGAACACCCTGCATCAAAAGAATCGTAACCAGCAGGTCGAGGGAGGTGATTCTCCCCCTCTACTCTGCTCTCGTGGGATCCCACCTGGAGTACTGCATCCAGCTCTGGGGCCCCCAACATAAGAAGGACATGGACCTGTTGGAGCGAGTCCAGAGGAGGGTCATGAAGATGATCAGGGGGCTGGAGCACCTCTCCTGTGAAGACAGGCTGAGAGAGTTGGGGTTGTTCAGCCTGGAGAAGAGAAGGCTCCGGGGAGACCTTCTAGCAGCCTTCCAGTACCTAAAGGGGGCCTACAGGAAAGATGGGGAGGGACCCTTTATCAGGGAGTGTAGTGATAGGACAAGGGCTAATGGCTTTAAACTGAAAGAGGGTAGATTTAGATTAGATGTAAGGAAGAAGTTCTTCACCGTGAGGGTGGTGAGGCACTGGAACAGGTTGCCCAGAGAGGTTGTGGATGCCACATCCCTGGAAGTGTTCAAGGCAGGTTGGATGGGGCTTTGAGCAACCTGGTCTAGTGGAAGGTGTCCCTGCAGGGGTGTTGTAACTAGATGATCTTTAAGGTCCCTTCCAACCTGAACTATTATATGATTCTATGAAAAAGCTCCCAAAAAGCCTGGAGTGTTTGCTCTGGCTGGGCGCATGATGTGGCAACACTTCTTGGCTGGTGACCCCACGGTATGGGTTCTTCATATTTACTCTTCTAAAGAAATCCATAACAAAAACAAATTAAAAACCCAAGCAGCTAAGGGATATAACCCCCATGCGCCTGTTGTTGAATCTGGATGCTGACAGGACATCCCTGCAGTGCAGGAAATCAAACACAACTATCAAAGGAAATATTTGCAGCTTCACTGTTAGAATAGTGAAACATAATCTCTACAGGAAGTGTTTTTCCACCCAGAAGGATCTCTTCAGATTCAGAAAATTGCCCGAGGAAGAGGAGTAAGAAAATAAATTTAAAGCATAGGTAGTAAAATAAATTAAAATCATTTCTCTTTCTACATTAACTCTTCAGCAGCATGAGAACACAGGAGAAAAATACCTTTCTCTAGGATTAGAAATTGGGAGATTGCAATCCTGAGCTAGAGTTCACGAGCAAACAAATGACCCTTCTGTACCTCTGGCTTCCCTCTGAAAAATGGAAGTGACAGCAGCTCTGTCCAGTGAGGATTAGCTAGTTAATGCCTTGAAGTGCCTTATAGTCTTCAGACAGAAGTGAGGGACATTTTTAGTTTTGTTCCTTTACAGAGAGAGAAATCAAAGTATTGTGGGGTAAAATGGCAACCTCAAGTGACACAAACTCAGAAGTGGCAACTGATCCTGAGTCCAGAGCCCTGTGTTTAAGCAACGCCCTGCCTTTCCTAATTAGCTACTGACTTTGGGCTCTTCTCTGGTCTTCCTGGGCCTCTGATGCAGTCCACATTTTCTTTCTCACAGGCACCAGGTTTCCTGGTCTCTCCTGCTTCTGTAGTACCAGAAATGATGAGCTCATGTTTTTAGCAGAATAAGGATGTTTTTATGTCCTCTGTTTGATGACTCAGCGTTTCTGATATCAATAATAAATGGTCCCAATGATGAGGCAACATCGGATCTGTGCAGGCCCTGAGGCAATTATAATGAAGGATTCTCAAGATGTCTGGCCGCAGTGACTCTCTCAAAGGCAGGTATTCTCTCGAGAGGCTGCTCCTTCAGCCCCAGAACTGCAGGGCCGGCAGACGCTGCACACTCGAAAAACGCCGCTGCTTTGCATAGCTCTGCGTAACCCAGGAGTGCCCGGGTTACTGGCTGGCGTTCCCATCAGCGTTCGCCCAGGGAGCTCTGTGTACAAACCCCTGTGGCTGCTCCGAGGATGCCACAATGCAGCAAACAAGCCTGTCACTGAGTCACCTGATTGCACAATCTCACTGCGAGAGCTGGAGTGTCAGAAAGATGGAGCATTTTAAAGGGGAAATGGAGAATAATGCACAGCTAGCCCTACCTCAGCAACCGAGCTGTGCAAGCTAGGACAGCACTGCATGTGCTGGTGACCTCAGGCTGGATGAAAAAAAACCAATTGTTTTATATATATTTCAACAGAGCTGAGAAGGAAAATGCTAAGATAGCTAAGGCATCTTTGATGTTCTAAGAAGCACCTTTAAAATACCGTATCTGATTAGGCAGCTACAGAGGACAGCAGCTTGATGCAGTGCTTATGTATTTATTGTGAAATAGCATCCTTTAGAAAGCACTGAGGACCGTGCTAGAGACATAGTCGAGAGAGAGCGTGAGAGAGATCATTTCACAGTATGAGACAGCATGAACATTTCACAGCATGAGAGGAGAGAATGCCTTACAAGGAGCAGAGGAAAGGTCAAAGAGAAAGGAAGAAGAGAGCTAAGAGATACTCACCTACGAGAAGGAGAAATCAACAGCCAGAGATGGACCGGAAAAAATGAGAAGTACATGTAGGGAATACATAAATCTGTATTCTCCTGTCTAGTCACAGCAAGCAGAGAGAGGAAGGAGGAGGTGAGGAGAAAGGAGAGGGCTCCCAGAATGAGAAGGGAGGAAGGAGGAGGCAGTGAGGCAGGGGTGAGGGGAATGAAGACAAACACTGTACTGTGCTGAGGGGACAGGCAGGAGGGAGAAATGTCAGAGCGAGCACCTGGTGATGGGTGCTGTACACCTGAGAGCTTGTTCAGTTCTCCCCAGCTGCATTAGCTGGTCCAGAAAAGCTGTTATTTTTCTGTCCAGCCTTGTTTCTTTCAGCCTGAGCTAGTAATGGAAGAGGAAAAAAACAATGGAGTTGAGATTATAATACAGTGAAAGTGGGAGTAGGATAAACCTCGGGGACAAAGGAGAGAGGATTTCTAGAACTGCCCTTTTGTCAGGCATTCACCAGGAGGCGTGAGCTCTCCAAGGCCTGGTGCCGGGAGCAAGCACCATTCTCTGCAGAGCATCCAGGCTTGTACGCAGGAAGCTGGCTCCAAGATGAACAGAGTTTGCAGTGACCTAAGTATGCTCTAGCCCCTCTGCAGCCACTTGTAAACAGGCACAGGAGGTGCAGCTGATCTTATTAATGATCTCATAATCCCAACATGCGTGCGTTGCCTTTATCTGGAATAACACAGATCATATGTAACACCTGATGTAGTTCCTCTATATGTGTGCCCAAAGCCAGCTCAGATGTCTCTGCACCATCCTGTCTGGTTCTGGAAGGGTTTATTCATTTGGGTGCAGCATCACACCTGACTGTATGGAAACATCTTGGAAAGTAGCATAATCATATTTGCTTGCTACTATACTCTTGTATCTGGGCACACTAAGGAGTGCAGTGCAGCAATACGCAAGCTGGTTCCTCACTCATCCATTTTGTGTCTGGCAGAGCTTACTCCCTCACCGTAATTTGTGTTTTATTTATGGCACAATTGTTACAATGAAAAAAAATTACTTACTTCTTCAGGAACTCTTTGATTTGGTTGTTACACTGGTATCTGAGTGCATCACAAATATTGCTGCCAGTGTATTCATTCCCAGTGAGGTAAGATCTCCCTCTGCAGACTGGGGTTTGAAGCTCAGACATGTTACAGATAAAAGGAATCATAAATTTGAGATTCATAGCATCTCTTTTTCCCCAGAGAATTTAGGTTTATACGGCTCCTTATATTTACATTCCAGTTGTGGATGCTCATCCCTTCTGTAAATCCAGCCTCAGTCTAGAAAAAGGAGCACCTGGAAAATCAGGAACCTCCATTAGTCTTACCAGTTTAGTCCAAGTGACTTGTCTGACATTGCTTAGGAACTAATGAGGAATGGGATCCAGCTTTCCAGAGCAGGGCTTAACCACCTGGCTCATTAAATCACCCTTACCCTAATTTCCTGTCTCACTCTCTACATACCAGAGGGTTCTGCAACAAATGAAACGGGAATCTCGCCTTGTAACACTCCCCATTCTCTACCCAGCCCTGGTTCAGTCTGACTGCAGCCAGCCAGCCAGTGCATTGAAGGAGACACCTAGCATGGAAAACTTCATCACAATTGTTTAAAACCTCTCAAGCTGAAATCAGGGTTTTCCCATCCTTGGGGAGGTTTGGCTTTTTCTCTCCTGTTTGCCTGAGGAGGTCCTGCAACTGGGAATTGGGAATTTCAACTCCCTGGGCATATAGAATAGAGAGGAGATGCTCTGTGTTTGTTTAATAAACCCCTCACAGATGTACATCCAAAATACAGGCTTCTCTGTCAGGAAACTGAGGAACAAAGAGCAATCTTGAAGCTTGCAAAGAAATTAAATTTCTTTTTTTTTTCTGTGGGGGCCCCCATCACTGTGGTGACAAATGTTCTTCAAATCCCTGACGTAGGAAGTGCATTTTGAAGAATACCACAAATCACATAATGTCTCAGATCAGCTTGCATAGGTCTTCATACAATAACATGGAAGTTGCTTCCTTTGTCTCTTTCTGGTGAGGGTAGAAAAACTACAAGTCGTGGATTTTCACTGCCTTCACTCATTCGGTGAGTTTATTGAAGAAAACGTGAAGGAAGCTTTCAAACATGATTCCTTCAAGCTGGAGACTCCCTGGTCTGATGGGTTCCTCTCTTCTTTCTTTTGCTTGTAGCAGGGGCTTCCCCCCCCCCCCCCCCCCTTGTAGGCTCTATCAAAATATACTTGGGTTGTTTTTATGGCTTCAGACACTAACGCCATATTCATCACTCCTCACAAGTGCTTGATTCACAAAGGGATTGAGGCAGGAGTTACGTCCATGCACGTTCTTAACGTCCATGCACGTATCTCTGTCCAAAATTGAAGCCCTCTAAACATTTGTTCGTTTAACCGTGCATGTGCCAGTCTGTGCCAGTAAAGTGCTGTCCTTGGGATCAGCCTCAAAACGTTAAAGGCTGGGCAGCAATCCCCAAGGTACCCAGAGCTATTTTTGAAAACTCTGGCCTTTCTCTCTGGGATTGCTGAAATCATTCACTTACTCAGAGCATATTCTTTCCTCTAGATATAAATTGTAATAGTAAATTTGCATTAATATTTAGCTTTGCGCTATCATCTGCTTTCCTTTAAGACATTTTTCTGTAATAGATACCTGCCATACCTTATGGCTTGGTGAGAGCTTGGCTCTAAACCTAAACACGGTGGATAGGAAACTTTTACTCCTAAGAGCTGCTACTGAAATGCCATGCAGCAAAGCATCTCTTACTGTCAGGGTAGCCTGTTTAGGAAAGCCCTGTCCAGGGGTGTTCCCGTTCAAGGTATCCATGGGAATGAATGTTAGCAAGACATTTTCACAGAGACTGTCAAAGCTTTTGAGTTTTCTCTGGGATGTTGTTCAGGGATCATCTCTTTGAACTGACAGATAAATTGCTCGGCAGAGCGCTAGTATCCTCCACTACCTCCTGCCACCTTTGCCTTCATGTGGATTAGATGCCAGACGGGTCCTTCAGAACAGAGCAGCCTGAGACTTCTTCTAGAACAAGCAGCAGGCAAGATTTACCAGAGGCGTGACTGATGTCTGACTAAGTAAGCCTGTATTTGCTTGAATTCTTAATAAAAATATATTAAAGAATCCCTCATGGTTTCTATTTGGGATTCAGGGGCAGAAGAAAAGCAAATACCATGTATGTGGAAATTACAGATCCTGAAGGGTTTGGAGGCAACTCTGTTTTCTGTTATTTTGCCAGATTTAACAAAATGCACATGTTGTTCTGGGGAGAGGCAAGCCACTATACAAAGCTGAACATGTGCAGTCCAACTCGATCCAATAATCTGTTTTGTGGAGAAGTGTTGCCCACTAAAAATGCCAGGAGGCTGGAGCCCTGGAGACTTGGGTTGTGTTCACAGATATGCTCCAGGTCTTCTCAATGCCCTCAAATTCACCTCTCTGTTTTTCTGTTTCCCCAGCTGTAAAAGAGGGAACACATTTCCTTTGCTAGAAGGCTTTGAGACACGCCAGTAGAAAGCAGGATAAGCAAAGATGTGTTACGTTTGAAGGGTTTCTAGAATGCCAAACAACCCAATGCTAGCACTTCACTGACACATCTTGTAACTCTGAGCTAGCTAAGAAACTGAGACAGAGAAGAGAGAAGGCACATGATTTACCTAAAATGCTTTTGAATGTCAGTACCAAAGATGGGATAATTATAATAAATAATTCTATTTCATATAGTGTCTCTGGTACATATTATACTGCAAAATATAATTGAGAGACTAAATATTTCTGGAGCTGCAGTTTTTATTTATACAACGCGACATGTATGCGAAGTGCTCTGCAACAGTAAAATGACAAGTGTCTGCTCCAAGTCACTTACTATACAATTCTCAAACATTAGTCAAGTAGTGATAATAAACCAGGGAGAGGAGGAGAATGGATGAGGGGAAATGATGGAAAAGACAAGGGTTACAATATAAAAAAAGATAAATGAAGAAGGTTGGGAGCAATTAAATAGTATGAATGAAATTGAAAAAGTGTTCCTCTGAGATTTGAAATGATGTGGAAAGTGGATGAGTCAAAGGAATACATAAAAGCGATTCAGAGCTAAAAATCACAGTTTGACTCTCTACTTCCATGTATCAAATATTCACAATGAGCTGCTCGAGAACATTCCACAGGCCAAGAGCTTTTTGAATAACAAAAACATCCGAGATGAACAAAAGCTGTTCACAAACAGTGCTGAAGCAGCAAGAGAAGCGGCTAAATCTGTCAGATAAGCTGTCTACTATAAACACGAGTTATCTACCGTGCCCTTCTCCATTCTTCATTCCCTGAATTTCCCCTGAAGTTGCATTAGTGATGAGATTTTTCAGTTTCTTTCTTAAACAGTTATTTTGAAAGGCTGTGCACTATCAGTAGCACCCGTGCTTTCCCCTAGAGCCTCCAGAGTGCTTTGGGATTATATGGGATGAAAGTTCTCATGGGCCCAATTCTTAAAAGCATTTAGACACCCAGCTATGCAGGTCGCTACTACAGGGATTCTCAAGATCAAATTAGCAGCAATTCATGCCTATTCGTTTTGGTGATCCAAACATCAAATATCACTTTGGCAAAGGAGGTTCCCATATTCAAGCATCAAAATACTGTTAAAAACATTGCCTCCTATGGCAATGTTGTGAGGGGTTTTTTTACTTTTCTGGGTAAGAACCTATTTTTGGCATCTCCACTTCCATTCATGTCTTCCAAAAATACTTTGGCTGGTTTTGTTAATACCATGTGCGCCTGAGGCCAGGTTACTTACTTACCATAGGTGCATGTCACAGCCAAAGAAAGAAGTTTCTAGACAGAGGAACAAAGAAGGGGAAAGGAAGTCACCCAGCAACTTATATTTCCCATGTATTATGCCAGTCCACCTGGTAAAGTGACCGTCTACTGGAATATCTAAAGAGAGATAATCAATCATGGACTTTTAGAGTCCTCCAGTTTCTTTCATTAGTTATCTTGACAACCTTAATTCATCTTATTATCATTAAATGGCAGCACTTAAAGGGCAGAACAGGGGGAAAGTTGCATGTTTAGCTGCTGCTTATTGACATAATCATA